>NW_028243912.1:0-332000 GCF_964263255.1 Lissotriton vulgaris | reverse complement strand
CCTCCTGCACCTATCCATAGGGCCTCGGGGCACACATCCCTCCAGCGCCTATGCAGAGGGCCTCTAGCCGCATCTTTGAGGGGCCTCGAGGCATCCCCCTCCAGCGCCTATGCAGAGGGCCTCCAGCTGCATCTGTGAGGGGCCTTGAGGCACACACCCCCACCGGCGCCTATGCAGAGGGCCTCTAGCTGTATCTGTGAGGGGCCTCGAGGCACCCCCCCCCTCCAGCACCTATGCAGATGTCCTTTAGCTGCATCTGTGAGGGGCCTCGAGGCACACACCCCCACCGGCCCCTATGCAGAATGCCTCGTGGCGCACCCCCCTCCAGCGCCTATGCAGAGGGCCTCTAGCTGCATCTGTGAGGGGTCTCGAGGCCCCCCTCTAGCGCTTATGCAGAGGGCCTCGCAACACACACCCCTCCAGCGCCTATGCAGGGGGCCTCGAGGCACACACCCCTCCAGCACCTCTGCAGAGGGCCTCTAGCTGCATCTGTGTGGGGCCTCGTGGCACCCCCCGCCTCCTGCGCCTATGCAGAGAGCCACTAGCTTCATCTGTGAGGGGCCTCGTGTCACACACCCCTCCAGCACCTATGCAGAGGGCCTTGCGGGACACACCCCTCCAGTGCCTATGCAGAGGGCCTCTAGCTGCATCTGTGAGGGGAATCGAGGCACACACCCCTCCTGCGCCTAGCAGAGGGCCTCAAGGCACACACCCCTCCAGCGCCTATGCAGAGGGCCTTGTGGCACACACCCCTCCAGCGCCTATGCAGAGGGCCTCGAAGCACACACCCCTCCAGCGCCTATGCAGAGGGCCTCTACTTGCATCTGTCAGGGGCCTCGTGGCACACACCCCTCCAAAGCCTATGCAGAAGGCCTCTAGCTGCATTTGTGAGGGGCCTCGAGGCACACACCCCTCCTGCGCCTATGCAGAGGGCCTCAACTGCATCTGTGAGGAGCCTCGTGGCACCCCCCCTCCAGCACCTATTCAGAGGCCTCTAGCTGCATCTGTGAGGGGCCTAGAGGCACACACCCCTCCTGCGCCTAGCAGAGGGCCTCGAGGCACACACCCCTCCAGCGCCTATGCAGAGGGGCTCGTGGCACACACCCCTCCAGTGCCTATGCAGAGGGCCTCTAGCTGCATTTGTGAGGGGCCTCGAGGCCCCTGTTGGACAGGCCACATAAAGGGCCCGCTCCCCCTCTGCCCGACCAGGCCCGAGCCCGGTCCCTCAAGTGTCACACACCACCACTTCACGTTTGCCGTCCCCTCCGGGACCCCTGCCTCTGAACATATCGACCCCGTGGACCTGATCCACTACTGGCCCGCATGCCCAACCTGGGCCCCATCTTGGACACTACACCACGAGGCCGCGTGGCCTCCGATCGACCCTAACCCTGGGCCTGGCCAGGCCTCCGACATCCCGGCACCACCATCCACCCAGGAGGTGAGCGGACTACTTGGCAGGTCAATGGGAGAAAGAGGTGTTGATGGCTCTCCCCCGCCAGGTAGCGCTCGCCCCCAGCCTCCCCGGGCGCTGGCTCCACCCCCCTGCTGGGTGTCTGAACTCCCTCATCCCGGACCTCCCGACCTCCAAGTGCGAGGGTCCGGACATCAAAGGGCATCAGCCCTATAACTGGGGCAGCTCCAGAGCAGGAAGGCAGTTGTATCCTGGAGTCGAGAGACGCAGAGAAGAACTCATCCTTGACGGACTACTGGCGCTGCCGTAGCCCTGCCTTGCGAACTATCGTCCTGCCTGCTGGCACTGCCGCAACCTTCGTAACCTTCATCGTCGTCGGGACCTGCTGGCGTGGCCGCGGACCGTTTGTAACTACCATCTTCATCGGGACCTGCTGGCTCCGCCGCGGACCGTCGCTTTCTTCATCCACCTCGTGACCTGCTGGCTCCGCCGCGGCCCGACCATCTAGAACGCCGAGCTCGAGGATTGAGAGCTATTTCATCCATTGGTAACAAGACTGTCCCGCTACCCTTTTCCCAACCCAGAGACCAGAATCGAGGGGACCCCTGAGTCCAGACCTCCTTGTATCATTTTACCGTACTTGAAGAATTGCCTATAAAGTATCGTTGAACCTTAACCTTGTGTGGCGTACGTCTGTGGGGGGGAAGTTACTTGTCTGTACGATCGCTGGAGGTGGCTCTCCCCGGAGACCTCTCCCCTTATCCTCGGCCGACCCTCCCGGTCCGTCTAACATTGGTGGCCAGCGGCGCGATCCGAATCACCGCATAATCGTACAGAGAGTAGCTCACCCCACGACGAAATCACGATGACAACCAAAGAAAGCGGACCCACCGAGAAATTTCAGATGGAGAAATTGGAAGAATACAGCCATCGTGAATTAAAACAATTCTGCATCGAACTAGGTATCGCTACCACCGGTTTAAGTACCAAAGATGATTTCAAGCATGCCCTGGAGTCCTGGGCAGAAACCGGGGCCGTCAGACCCCCGGACCAAAATACCGCAGCAGTAGAAAAAGACACCACGACCCCCGAGGAGCGAAGAACGGGTCTCTCGCAAAACGAGATCCAGGAACGAGAAAGAACACGACTACATGAACTAGAAATGGCCCGGCTCAAAATGGATGGTGAACTTAAGTTGGCCGAACAAAAACTGAGCTTAGAACATATGCGGCTCCGAGAAGAAAGAGAGGAAAAACAGAGACAAAGGGAGCTTGAGGAAAAAAGACTGGCATATGAACACGAGCGCAAATTAGCTGAGATAGACTTACGCAAACAGAACAAAGAATTAGGGGTGCCCGAGCAACCCCGCACCCCAGGGACAACCGATAAGAAGGTACACATCCCCAAGGATGTCGTACGAGAGTACTTCCGAGAGGACGACATCCAGCAATGGTTCAAGGCCTACGAAATCGCTATGACCGCTCACCGGATCGATCGAAGCGACTGGGGAGCCGGTCTATGGGGGAGATTCCTCAATGAGGGCCGCGATGCCCTGCTACAGCTCCCAGACCATCTGATGACCTCCTATGACCACATGAAAGCTGCCCTCCTCACCCGCTATGGGCTCACACCCGAGATGTACCGTCAGAGGTTCCGAGACTGCACCCGCATCCCGGGTACAACTTGGGTGGATTACGTGAACTATTTTAGCCGAGCCTTCGAAGGCTGGATCAAAGGAAGCAATGTCACAACTTACGAACAACTCTTCAATCTCATGGTGTGGGAGCATCTATCAAACAATTGCTTCATTGAGCTCCGGCAGCACCTCCTCGACAGCAAATTGACTGATCCACGGCAGCTCGCAGCCGAGGCTGACCGGTGGGAAATCACTAGAGTGGGCCGAAATGGATCCTATGAACAGAACCGGAACAACCACGGTCAGCACCGTCCCCGAGGAGGAGGGGGGGGCCAAGGACGAGGAAGAGACAACGCTCCGGCCGCCCCCGCTACCAGCACCACCCCCCCGGCCAACCGGGGCAGCACCCCGGCACGACCGGGATACAGAGCCAATGTCACGTGTCACCGATGCCAACGAGTCGACCACTATGCAAACGACCCAAATTGCCCACAGTACCAGAGCCCAAGACCCCGCCAGGTGGCTGCTGCTGCCCTGGGGGAAGAACAGATCTCCGAAGAGCAGGAAGAATATGAGCAAGAGCATCAAGAATGGGAGCCAGCCGCCATGGCTCTAGCATGCTTAGGGGGGAAAGACATGGTCCCGCGGGTCCCCCTACCCGCTAACACCCGGAAGTACAGCCAATGGGTGAGCATCAATGGACGCCAGGCCGAAGCCCTCCGTGACACCGGGGCCAGTGTAACAGCCGTCCGCTGTCACCTGGTGACCCCCGAACAGTTCCTACCAAACATTCTCTGCCCTGTCCGTTCAGCCGATAACTCGGAGAGTCTGTGCCGGATGGCCTGCGTCCCTTTCGAATGGGGAGGGGTCTCCGGCATGTTGAAGGTGACGGTCCGAGATGATGCCCCCGTAGACTGCCTCCTGGGAAATGACCTTGAAAGCTCTCCGTGGGCAGCCGTAGAACGAAGAGAACACCTAGGGATGTTAGGCATCCCGGACTGGGCGTGCGTCACCACCCGGTCCATGGCCGCCCGTGCGAATCCCCGACCCGAGGAACCCGAATGGCCGGCGCCTCCTCCCCCGGTCGCTCCAGTCGAAGACACCGACCGTGCCGTCCCCCCAGAACCAGCTCAACCTCCGGACCTCGCTAGCCTCGACCAGTGGCATCAAGAGGGGGGGCCCACACAGGAGCAGTTTCGCCAAGAGCAGAAGACCTGTCCCTCCCTCGAGGGACTCCGCCAACAAGCCCTCGCCCAGAGCGCGGGGGATACCTCCGGAACACATTGGATCTATTGGGACAATGATCTGCTATACAGTGAACAAAGGATCGCGGAGTTGGGGGCCAGTCGAGTGCTAGTGGTGCCCCTCCGTTTTAGAGACTTCTTGCTGAACCTGGCCCACGATGTCCCCCTGGCTGGACACCTGGGTCAGGATAAAACTTACAGCCGCCTAGTGACCCACTTCTTCTGGCCTAAAATGAGGAATGATGTACTCCAGCATTGCCGATCTTGCCCCACGTGCCAAGCCAGTGGAAAGAGCGGCCGCAAACTAAAAGCCCCCCTGCAACCATTTCCAGTGGTCACCACCCCGTTCGAGAGGGTCGGGATAGACATTGTGGGGCCCCTGGACCCCCGTACAGCACAAGGACATCGGTTCATCCTGGTACTGGTGGACCACGCTACCCGCTACCCCGAGGCTGTTCCCCTGCGAACTGTGACAGCCCCGGTAGTCGGCCGGGCCCTGATGGGGATCTTCTCCCGTGTGGGCTTCCCCCGAGAAGTCGTCAGCGACAGAGGCACGAACTTTATTTCCAAATATATGAAGTCCCTCTGGCAACAGTGTGGGGTCACCTACCGATTCACGACCCCCTATCACCCTCAAGGGAACGGACTCGTTGAGCGGTTCAACCGCACGCTCAAAGGGATGATTGGGGGGTTGATAGAGCCCCTCCGTCGCCAGTGGGATGTGCTGCTGCCGTGCCTCCTCTTCGCATATCGAGAGGTCCCCCAGAAGTCCCTCGGCTTCAGCCCGTTTGAACTATTGTATGGACACCCAGTACGGGGGCCGCTCAGTCTAGTCAAGGAAGGCTGGGAAATGCCCCCTCTAAAAAACCCTCCAGATGTCTTCAAATACCTCCTAACCCTCCGCAACCAGACCCGACGGTTCAGAGAACTGGCAAAAGCAAACTTGGAGGCCAGTCAAGAGGACATGAAAAAGTGGTATGACCAAAATGCCTCCTCCATCGAATTCGAACCCGGCCAACAAGTATGGGTGATGTCCCCCACCGAACCCTGCGCCCTGCAAGACAAGTGGATGGGGCCCTTCAAAGTAGTCGAGCGCAAGGGCCCTGTCACCTATCTCATCGACATGGAATCTTCACGGAACCCCCTCCGGGTCCTCCACGCTAACAGGCTGAAACCCCATTTCGTGCGTTCAGAACTCAGCCTCCTGATGGCCACAGACAGTGGAGCCGAAGAAGACTCCGAACCCCTCCCTGACCTCCTACGGACTCGGGAGAAAGACGGCTCCGTGGACGGGGTCCGACTCTCGGAGGCCCTCACCCTGGGACAACGCCAAGAATGTCGAGACCTTCTGTTGCAGTTCGCCAGCCTGTTTTCCCACACCCTAGGTGTCACCTCCTGGTGTGTGCACGACGTGGACACGGGGGACAGCCCCCCTATCCGCCACCGGGCCTACCGCGTACCAGATCGGGTGCGGGCCTGCATCCAGGAAGAAGTAACCAAGATGCTCACGCTCGGGGTCATTGAGCCCTCAGACAGCCCCTGGGCCAGCCCAGTAGTACTGGTCCCCAAAGCGGCCGCCCCCGGCACCACACCGGAACTCCGGTTCTGCGTCGACTACCGGGGCTTGAATGCGGTCACCAGAACAGACGCACACCCCATCCCCCGAGCAGACGAACTAATCGACCGCATGGGAGCTGCCCGCTACCTCAGCATTTTCGACCTGACGGCGGGCTACTGGCAGATCGGCCTCACACCCCGGGCCCAAGAACGATCTGCCTTTTCCACTCCTGACGGCCATTATCATTTCAAAGTCATGCCCTTCGGCATGAAGAATGCCCCAGCAACGTTTCAGCGACTCGTTAATCAGGTCTTGACCGGGCTCGAAGGATTCAGCGCCGCCTACCTAGACGACATCGCTGTATACAGCCACCACTGGTCCGACCACCTCCACCACCTCCGAGCGGTGCTACAGGCCCTTCAGCGAGCTGGCCTAACGGTCAAGGCCAGCAAATGCCAGATTGGGCAGGGGTCCGTAACCTACCTCGGACACCAGGTGGGAAGCGGCCTGGTGGCCCCTCTGCAGCTCAAGATCGCCGCCATCCAGTCCTGGCAGCCCCCTATCACCCAGACCGAGGTGCGCGCCTTTCTGGGGCTCACGGGCTATTACCGACGGTTCGTGAAGGACTATGGAACCATAGTGGGGCCCCTCACAGAACTCACGTCCAAAAATCAACCAAAGAAGGTCAACTGGACCCCAGATTGTCAAACAGCCTTCGAACAACTGAAGGCCGCCATGTGCTCCGCCCCTGTGCTCCAGGCCCCCGACTACAGCCGGGAATTCGTCGTCCAGACGGATGCCTCCGACCACGGCATTGGGGCGGTCCTGTCTCAATTGAACCCCGAAGGCCTTGATCAGCCAGTGGCCTTCATCAGCAGGCGACTCCTACCTCGAGAACAACGCTGGAGCACCATCGAGAGGGAGGCCTTCGCCGTGGTATGGGCCCGAAAAAAGCTCCGGCCCTATCTCTTCGGCACACACTTCCGGGTACAGACCGATCATCGACCCCTGCAGTGGCTGATGCAGATGCGGGGGAAGAACCCAAAACTACTACGTTGGTCCATCTCCCTACAAGGGATGGACTTCACTGTAGAACATCGGCCTGGGCCAGATCACGCCAACGCGGATGGCCTGTCCCGCTTTTTCCGCCTCGACGAGGAGAGTCCCCAAGAGGATGGGTGACTCTCCCCGCCTTCAGCTGGGGGGGACGCATGTTGGACAGGCCACATAAAGGGCCCGCTCCCCCGCTGCCCGACCAGGCCCGAGCCCGGTCCCTCAAGTGTCACACACCACCACTTCACGTTTGCCGTCCCCTCCGGGACCCCTGCCTCTGAACATATCGACCCCGTGGACCTGATCCACTACTGGCCCGCATGCCCAACCTGGGCGCCATCTTGGACACTACACCACGAGGCCGCGTGGCCTCCGATCGACCCTAACCCTGGGCCTGGCCAGGCCTCCGACATCCCGGCACCACCATCCACCCAGGAGGTGAGCGGACTACTTGGCAGGTCAATGGGAGAAAGAGGTGTCGATGGCTCTCCCCCGCCAGGTAGCGCTCGCCCCCAGCCTCCCCGGGCGCTGGCTCCACCCCCCTGCTGGGTGTCTGAACTCCCTCATCCCGGACCTCCCGACCTCCAAGTGCGAGGGTCCGGACATCAAAGGGCATCAGCCCTATAACTGGGGCAGCTCCAGAGCAGGAAGGCAGTTGTATCCTGGAGTCGAGAGACGCAGAGAAGAACTCATCCTTGACGGACTACTGGCGCTGCCGTAGCCCTGCCTTGCGAACTATCGTCCTGCCTGCTGGCACTGCCGCAACCTTCGTAACCTTCATCGTCGTCGGGACCTGCTGGCGTGGCCGCGGACCGTTTGTAACTACCATCTTCATCGGGACCTGCTGGCTCCGCCGCGGACCGTCGCTTTCTTCATCCACCTCGGGACCTGCTGGCTCCGCCGCGGCCCGACCATCTAGAACGCCGAGCTCGAGGATTGAGAGCTATTTCATCCATTGGTAACAAGACTGTCCCGCTACCCTTTTCCCAACCCAGAGACCAGAATCGAGGGGACCCCTGAGTCCAGACCTCCTTGTATCATTTTACCGTACTTGAAGAATTGCCTATAAAGTATCGTTGAACCTTAACCTTGTGTGGCGTAAGTCTGTGGGGGGAAGTTACTTGTCTGTACGATCGCTGGAGGTGGCTCTCCCCGGAGACCTCTCCCCTTATCCTCGGCCGACCCTCCCGGTCCGTCTAACAGCCCCCCTCCAGCACTTATGCAAAGGGCCTTGTGACACACACACTCCAGCGTCTATGCAGAGGGCCTCGCGGCACACACCCCTCCAGCGCCTATGCAGAGGGCCTCTTGCTGCATCTGTGAGGGGCCTCTAGGCCCCCCCTCCAGCGCCTATGCAGAGGGCCTCGCAGCACACACACCTCCAGTGCCTATGCAGAGGGCCTCTAGCTGCATTTGTGAGGGGCCTCGAGGCCCCCCTCCAGCACTTATGCAAAGGGCCTTGTGACACACACACTCCAGCGTCTATGCAGAGGGCCTCGCGGCACACACCCCTCCAGCGCCTATGCAGAGGGCCTCTAGCTGCATCTATGAGGGGCCTCATGGCACCCCCCCTCCAGTGCCTATGCAGAGGGCCTCGCAGCACACACCCCTCCAGTGCCTATGCAGAGGGCATCTAGCTGCATCTGTGAAGGGCCTCGAAGCACACACCCCTCCTGCGACTATGCAGAGGGCCTCTAGCTGCATCTGTGAGGGGCCTCCAGGCCCCCCCTCCAGCACCTATGCAGAGGGCCTCGCAGCACACACCCCTCCAGTGCCTATGCAGAGGGCTTCGTGGCACACACCCCTTAAGTGCCTATGCAGAGGGCCTCTAGCTGCATTTGTGAGGGGCCTCGAGGCCCCCCTCCAGCACTTATGCAAAGGGCCTTGTGACACACACACTCCAGCGTCTATGCAGTGGGCCTCGCGGCACACACCCCTCCAGTGCCGATGCAGAGGGCCTCTAGCTGCATCTCTGAGGGGCCTCATGGCACCCCCCCTCCAGCGCCAATGCAGAGGGCCTCGCAGCACACACCCCTCCAGCGCCTATGCAGAGGGCATCTAGCTGCATCTGTGAGGGGCCTCGAAGCACACACCCCTCCTGCACCTATGCATAGGGCCTCGAGGCACACACCCCTCCAGCGGCTATGCAGAGGGCCTCTATCCGCATCTGTGAGGGTCCTTGAGGCACTCCCCTCCAGCCCCTATGCAGAGGGCCTCCAGCTGCATCTGTGAGGGGCCTTGAGGCACAAACCCCCACCGGCGCCTATGCAGAGGGCCTCTAGCTGCATCTATGAGGGGCCTCGAGGCACTCCCCCACCGGCACCTATGCAGATGTCCTCTAGCTGCATCTGTGAGGGGCCTCGAGGCACACACCTCCACCGGCCCCTATGCAGAATGCTCGCGGCACACCCCCCTCCAGCGCCTATGCAGAGGGCCTCTAGCTGCATCTGTGAGGGGTCTCGAGGCCACCCCTCCAGCACCTATGCAGAGGGCCTCGTAGCACACACCACTTCAGTGCCTATGCAGAGGGCCTCGTGGCACACACCCCTCCAGCGCCTATGCAGAGGGCCTCTAGCTGCATCTGTGAGGGGCCTCGAGGCCCCCCTCCAGCACTTATGCAAAGGGCCTCGTGACACACACACTCCAGCGTCTATGCAGAGGGTTTCGCAGCACACACCCCTCCAGCGCCTATGCAGAGGGCCTCTAGCTGCATCTCTGAGGGGCCTCATGGCACCCCCCCTCCAGTGCCTATGCAGAGGGCCTCGCAGCACACACCCCTCCAGTGCCTATGCAGAGGGCATCTAGCTGCATCTGTGAAGGGCCTCGAAGCACACACCCCTCCTGCACCTATGCATAGGGCCTCGAGGCACACACCCCTCCAGCGCCTATGCTGAGGGCCTCTAGCTGCATCTGTGAGGGGCCTAGAGGCACCCCCCCTCCAGCACCTATGCAGATGTCCTCTAGCTGCATCTGTGAGGGGCCTCGAGGAACACACCCCCATCGGCGCCTATGCAGAATGCCTCGCGGCACACACCGCTCCAGCACCTATGCAGAGGGCCTCAAAGCACACACCCCTGCAGCGCCTATGCAGAGGGTCTCTAGCTGCACCTTTGAGGGCCCTCGTTGGCACACACCCCTCCAGCGCCTATGCAGGGGGCCTCTAGTTGCACCTTTGAGGGGCTTCGAGGCACACACCCCCAGCGCCGATGCAGACGGCCTAGCGGCACACAGCCCTCCAGTTCCTATGCAGAGGGCCTCATGGCACACACACCTGCAGGGCCTATGTAGAGGGCCTCCTGGCACACACCCCTCAAGTGCCTATGCAGAGGGCCTCGTGGCACACAACCCTCAAGTCCCTATGCGGAGGGCATCAAGGCACACACTCCCTCCAGCGCCTATGCACCCCCCTCCAGCGCCTATGCAGAGGGCCTCTAGCTGCATCTATGAGGGGCCTCGTGGCACCCCCCCTCCTGCGCCTATGCAGAGGGCCACTAGCTTCATCTGTGAGGGGCCTCGTGGCACACACCCCTCCAGTGCCTATGCAGAGGGCCTTACGGGACACACCCCTCCAGTGCCTATGCAGAGGGCCTCTAGCTGCATCTGTGAGGGGAATCGAGGCACACACCCCTCCTGCGCCTAGCAGAGGGCCTCGTGGCACACACCCCTCCAGCGCCTATGCAGAGGGCCTCGAGGCACACACCCTCCCGCGCCTATGCAGAGGGCCTCTAGCTGCATCTGTGAGGGGCCTCGTGGCACACACCCCTCCAGCGCCTATGCAGAGGGATTCTAGCTACATCTGTGAGGGGCCTCGAGGCCCACACCCCTCTAGCACCTATGCAGAGGGCCTCGTGGCACACACCCCTCCAGCGCCTATGTAGAGGGCCTCGTGGCACACACCCCTCCAGCGCCTATGCAGAGGGCCTCGAGGCACACACCCTCCAGCGCCTATGCAGAGGGCCTCTAGCTGCATCTGTGAGGGGCCTCGTGGCACACACCCATCTAGCGCCTATGCAGAGGGTCTCTAGCTGCATTTGTGAGGGGCCTCGAGGCACACACCCATCCTGCGCCTATGCAGAGGGCCTATAACTGCATCTGTGAGGGACCTCGTGGCACCCCCCCCTCCAGCACCTATGCAGAGGGCCTCTAGCTGCATCTGTGAGGGGCCTAGAGGCACACACCCCTCCTGCGCCTAGCAGAGGCCCTCGAGGCACACACCCCTCCAGCACCTATGCAGAAGGCCTTGTGGCACACACCCCTCCAGCGCCTATGCAGAAGGACTCAAGGCCCACACCCCTCCAGCGCCTATGCAGAGGGCCTCTAGCTCCATCTGTGAGCGGCCTTGTGGCACACACCCCTCCATCGCCTATGCAGAGGGCCTCTATCTGCATTTGTGAGGGGCCTCGAGGCATACAGCACTCCTGCGCCTATGCAGAGGGCCTCTAGCTGCATCTGTGAGGAGCCTCGTGGCACCCCCCCTCCAGCACCTATTCAGAGGGCCTCTAGCTGCATCTGTGAGGGGCCTAGAGGCACACACCCCTCCTGCGCCTAGCAGAGGGCCTTGAGGCCCATACCCCTCTAGCACCTATGCAGAGGGCCTCGTGGCACACACCCCTCCAGCGCCTATGTAGAGGGCCTCGTGGCACACACGCCTCCAGTGCCTATGCAGAGGGCCTCTTGCTCCATCTGTGAGCGGCCTTGTGGCACACACCCCTCAATCGCCTATGCAGAGGGCCTCTAGCTGCATCTGTGAGGGGCCTCGTGGCACACACCCATCTAGCGCCTATGCAGAGGGTCTCTAGCTGCATTTGTGAGAGGCCTCGAGGCACACACCCATCCTGCGCCTATGCAGAGGGCCTATAACTGCATCTGTGAGAGGCCTCGTGGCACCCCCCCTCCAGCACCTATGCAGAGGGCCTCTAGCTGCATCTGTGAGGGGCCTAGAGGCACACACCCCTCCTGCGCCTAGCAGAGATCCTCGAGGCACACACCCCTCCAGCACCTATGCAGAAGGCCTTGTGGCACACACCCCTCCAGCGCCTATGCAGAGGGCCTCTTGCTCCATCTGTGAGCGGCCTTGTGGCACACACCCCTCCTGCTCCTATGCAGAGGGCCTCTAGCTGCATCTGTGAGGGGCCTCTAGGCCCCCCCTCCAGCGCCTATGCAGAGGGCCTCGCAGCACACACCCATCCAGTGCCTATGCAGAGGGCCTCGTGGCACACACCCCTCCAGTGCCTATGCAGAGGGCCTCTAGCTGCATTTGTGAGGGGCCTCGAGGCCCCCTCCAGCACTTATGCAAAGGGCCTCATGACACACACACTCCAGCGTCTATGCAGAGGGCCTCGCGGCACACACCACTCCAGCGCCTATACAGAGGGCATCTAGCTGCATCTGTGAGGGGCCTCGAAGCACACACCCCTCCTGCACCTATCCATAGGGCCTCGGGGCACACATCCCTCCAGCGCCTATGCAGAGGGCCTCTAGCCGCATCTTTGAGTGGCCTCGAGGCATCCCCCTCCAGCGCCTATGCAGAGGGCCTCCAGCTGCATCTGTGAGGGGCCTTGAGGCACACACCCCCACCGGCGCCTATGCAGAGGGCCTCTAGCTATATCTGTGAGGGGCCTCGAGGCACCCCCCCCCTCCAGCACCTATGCAGATGTCCTCTAGCTGCATCTGTGAGGGGCCTCGAGGCACACACCCCCACCGGCCCCTATGCAGAATGCCTTGCGGCGCACCCCTCTCCAGCGCCTATGCAGAGGGCCTCTAGCTGCATCTGTGAGGGGTCTCGAGGCCCCCCTCTAGCGCTTATGCAGAGGGCCTCGCAAAACACACCCCTCCAGCGCCTATGCAGGGGGCCTCGAGGCACACACCCCTCCAGCACCTCTGCAGAGGGCCTCTAGCTGCATCTGTGTGGGGCCTCGTGGCACCCCCCCCTCCTGCGCCTATGCAGAGGGCCACTAGCTTCATCTGTGAGGGGCCTCGTGGCACACACCCCTCCAGCGCCTTTGCAGAGGGCCGTGCGGGACACACCCCTCCAGTGCCTATGCAGCGGGACTCTAGCTGCATCTGTGAGGGGCATCAAGGCACACACCCCTCCTGCGTGTAGCCGAGGGCCTCGAGGCACAAACCCCTCCAGCGCCTATGCAGAGGGCCTCGTGGCACACACCCCTCCAGCGCCTATGCACAGGGCCTCAAGGCACACACCCCTCCAGCGCCTATGCAGAGGGCCTCTACTTGCATCTGTGAGGGGCCTCGTGGCACACACCCCTCCAACGCCTATGCAGAAGGCCTCTAGCTGCATTTGTGAGGGGCCTCGAGGCACACACCCCTCCTGCGCCTATGCAGAGGGCCTCTAGCTGCATCTGTGAGGGGCCTCGTGGCACCTCCCCCTCCAGCGCCTATTCAGAGGGCCTCTAGCTGCATCTGTGAGGGGCCTAGAGGCACACACCCCTCCTGCGCCTAGCAGAGGGCCTCGAGGCACACACCCCTCCAGCACCTATGCAGAGGGCCTCGTGGCACACACCCCTCCAGCGCCTTTGCAGAAGGACTCGAGGCACACACCCCTCCAGCGCCTATGCAGAGGGCCTCTAGCTGCATCAGTGAGGGGCCTCATGGCACAAACCCCTCCAGCGCCTATGCAGAGGGCCTCTAGCTACATCAGTGAGGGGCCTCGTGGCACAAACCCCTCCAGCGCCTATGCAGAGGGCCTCTAGCTGCATTTGTGAGGGGCCTCGAGGCAAACACCCCTCCTGCGCCTATGCAGAGTGCCTCGTGGCGCACACCCCTCCAGTGCCTATGCAGAGGGCCACTAGCTGCATCTGTGAGGGGCCTCGTGGCACCCCCTCCAGTGCCTATGCAGAGGGCCTCTAGCTGCATCTGTGAGGGGCCTCATGCCACCCCCCTCCAGCGCCTATGCAGAGGCCATCTAGCTGCATCTGTGAGGGGCCTTGAAGCACACACTCCTCCTGCACCTATGCAGAGGGCGTCGAGGCACACTTCCTCCAGTGCCTATGCACCCCCCTCCAGCGCCTATGCAGAGGGCCTCTAGCTGCAACTGTGAGGGGCCTCGAGGCCCCCCTCCAGTGCTTATACAGAGGTCCTCGTGACACACACACTCCAGCGTCTATGCAAATTGCCTCGCGGTACACACCCCTCCAGGGCCTATGCAGCGGGCATCTAGCTGCATCTGTGAGGGGCCTCGAAGCACACACCCCTCCTGCACCTATGCATAGGGCCTCGAGGCACACACCCCTCCAGCGCCTATGCAGAGGGCCTCTAGCTGCATCTGTGAGGGGCCTCGAGGCACCCCCCCCCTCCAGCACCTATGCAGATGTCCTCTAGCTGCATCTGTGAGGGGCCCCGAGGCACACTCATTCACGGGCGCCTATGCAGAATGCCTCGTGGCACACACCCCTCCAGCACCTATGCAGAGGGCCTCGAAGCACACACCCCTCCAGCGCCTATGCAGAGGGTCTCTAGCTGCACCTTTAAGGGGCCTCGTTGGCACACACCCCTCCAGCGCCTATGCAGGGGGCCTCTAGCTGCACCTTTGAGGGGCTTCGAGGCACACACCCCCAGCGCCGATGCAGACTGCCTAGCGGCACACAGCCCTCCAGTGCCTATGCAGAGGGCCTCATGGCACACACCCCTCAAGTCCCTATGCAGAGGGCATCAAGGCACACACTCCCTCCAGCGCCTATGAAGAGGGCCTTTAGCTGCATCTGTGAGGGGTCTCGAGGCCCCCCTCTAGCGCTTCTGCAGAGGGCCTTGCAACACACACCCCTCCAGCGCCTATGCAGAAGGCCTAGAGGCACACACCCCTCCAGCGCCTCTGCAGAGGGCCTCTAGCTGCATCTGTGAGGGGCCTCGTGGCACCCCCCATCCTGCGCCTATGCAGAGGGCTAATAGCTTCATCTGTGAGGGGCCTCGTGGCACACACCCCTCCAGCGCCTATGCAGAGGGCCTTGCGGGACACACCCCTCCAGTGCCTATGCAGTGGGCCTCTAGCTGCATCTGTGAGGGGCATCGAGGCACACACCCCTCCTGCGCCTAGCAGAGGGCCTCGAGGCACACACCCCTCCAGCGCCTATGCAGAGGGCCTCGTGGCACACACCCCTCCAGCGCATATGCAGAGGGCCTCGAGGCACACACCCCTCCAGTGCCTATGCAGAGGGCCTCGTGGCACACACCCCTCCTGCCCCTATGCAGAAGGCCGCGAGGCACACTCCCTCCAGCGCCTATGCACCCCCCTCCAGCGCCTATGCAGAGGGCCTTTAGCTGCATCTGTGAGGGGCCTCATGGCACCCCCCCTCCAGCGCCTATGCAGATGGCTTCTAGCTGCATATGTGAGGGGCCTCGAAGCACACACCCCTCCTGCGCCTATGCAGAGGGCCTCGAGGCACACACCCCTCCAGCGCCTATGCAGAGGACCTCTAGCTGCATCTGTGAGGGGCCTCATGGCACCCCCCTTCCAGTGCCTATGTAGAGGGCCTTGTTGGACAGGCCGCATGAAGGGCTTGCTCCCTCCCCGCATGACAGGGCCCGAGCCCCAGCCCTCCAGGTGTTACCCACAGAAGCACCCCGCACCCCGTCTCATACGGGACTCCTGCCCCCGGACATCTCTGTATCATGGGGCCGAACCACTACGGGCCCTCGCCCGGCCCGGCCGCCATCTTGGACACTGCACCACGAGGCCGCGTGGCCTCAGATCGACCCTAACCCTGGGCCTGGCCAGGCCCCGACATCCCGGCACCACCATCCACCCAGGAGGTGAACGGACCACTTGGCAGGTCAATGGGAGAAAGAAGTGTCGATGGCTCTCCCCCGCCAGGTGCCGATCGCCCCCCAGCTCCCCCGGGCGCTGGCTCCAACCCCCTGCTGGGTGTCTGGACTCCCTCATCCCGGACCTCCCGACCTCCAAGTGCGAGGGTCCGGACATCAAAGGGCGCCAGACCTATAACTAGGGCAGTCCCAGAGCAGGAAGGCAGTTGTATCCTGGAGTCGAGAGACACCGTGAAGAACTCTTGACGGACTACTGGCGCTGCCGTAGCCCTGCCTTGCGAACTATCGTCATGCCTTCTGGCGCTGCCGCAACCTTCTGCATCCTTCATCCTCGTCGGGACCTGCTGGCGCTGCCGCGGACCGTTGTAACTACCACCTTCACCGGGACCTGCTGGCGCCGCCGCGGACCGTCACTACCTACAATCATCTCGGGACCTGCCGGCGCTGCCGCGGCCCGTCCATCTAGAACGCCGAGCTCGAGGATTATGAGCTATTCATCATACCATCGCAACTACCAGATTGGTAACAAGACTGTCCCGCTACCCCCTTCCCATCCAAGAGACTAGAATCGAGGGGACCCCTGAGTCCAGACCTCCTTGTACCATTCCACCGTACTTAAAGATTGCTTATAAAGAACGTTAAACCTTATCTTTGTGTGGTGTACGTCTGTGGGGGGGAAGTTACTCGTCTGTACGATCGCTGGAGACGGCTCTCCCTGGAGACCTCTCCCCTTGTCCTCGGCCGACCCTCCCGGTCCGTCTAACATTGGTGGCCAGTGGCGCGATCCGAATCAACGCGTAATCGTACAGAGAGTAGCTCACCCCACGACAAAACCACAATGACAACCAAAGAGAGCGGATCCACCGAGAAATTCCAGATGGAGAAATTGGAAGAGTACAGCCATCGTGAATTGAAACAATTCTGCATTGAACTAGGCATTGCTACCACCGGTCTGAGTACTAAAGACGATTTCAAGCACGCCATTGAGTCATGGGCAGAAACCGGGGCCGTCAGACCCCCGGACCAAAACGTTGCAGCATCAGAGAGGAACACCACGGCTCCCGAGGAGCGAAAGAATGGGTCTCTCGCAAGAAGAGATACAAGAGAGAGAAAAAAGCAGACTACATGAGTTAGAAATGGCCCGACTCAAAATGGACGGTGAACTCAAATTAGCCGAACAAAAACTGAACCTAGAACATCTGCGGCTCCGAGAAGAACGGGAAGAAAAACAGAGGCAGAGAGAGCTCGAAGAAAAGAGATTAGCGTACGAACACGAGCGCCAACTAGCAGAAATAAACCTACGGAAGCAGAACAAAGAACTGGGGGTGCCCGAGCAACCGCGCACCCCAGGAGTGACAGAAAAGAAAGTACACATCCCCAAGGATGTCGTTCGAGAGTATTTCCGAGATGACGACATACAACAGTGGTTCAAGGCCTAGGAGATCGCCATGACCTCCCACCGGATCGATCGAAGTGACTGGGGAGCCGGTCTATGGGGGAGGTTCGTCAATGAAGGCCGCGATGCCCTGTTACAACTCCCAGACCATCTGATGACCTCCTATGACCACATGAAGGCGGCCCTCTTCACCCAATATGGGCTCACACCCGAAATGTACCGCCAGAGGTTCCGAGACTGCACCCGGATCCCGGGTACAACTTGGGTGGAATATGTAAACTATTTCAGCCGAGCCTTCGAGGGTTGGATCAAGGGAAGCCATGTGACGACCTACGAGCAACTTTTTAATCTCATGGTGTGGGAGCACCTCTCTAACAACTGCTTCGTCGAGCTCAGGCAGCACCTCCTCGACAGTAAATTGACTGACCCACGGCAGCTCGCCGCCGAGGCTGACCGATGGGAGAGCACTCGAGTAGGCCGGAGTGGGCCACACGAACATAACCGGAACAACCAAGGTCAGCACCGTCCCAGAGGAGGAGGAGGAGGCCAGGGACAAGGAAGAGACACCGTCCCGGCCGCTCCTGCTGCCAGCACCCCGCCCCCGGCCAACCGGGGCAACCCCCCGGTGCGCCCGGGGTTCCGAGCCAATGTCACGTGTCACCGATGCCAGCGAGTCGGCCACTACGCCAATGACCCGAACTGTCCACAGAACCAGACTCCGAGACCCCGCCAGGTAGCTGCCGCCGCCCTGGGGGGAGAACAAATCTCCGAAGAACAGGAAGAGTGCGAACAAGAACAACAAGAGTGGGAACCGGCCGCCATGGTTCTAGCGTGCCTAGGGGGAAGAGACATGGTCCCGCGGGCTCCCCTACCCGCCAACACCAGGAAATATAGTCAGTGGGTGAACATTAATTGGCGTAGGGCCGAAGCACTACGTGACACAGGGGCCAGTGTGATGGCCGTCCGCTGTCACCTGGTGACCCCAGAACAGATCCTGCCGAACATTCTCTGCCCCGTCCGTTCAGCCGACAATTCGGAGAGTCTATGTCGGATGGCCTGCGTCCCCTTCGAATGGGGAAGAGTCTCCGGCATGTTGAAGGTGACGGTCCAAGATGACGCCCCCGTGGACTGTCTCCTGGGGAATGATCTTGAGAGTTCCCCGTGGGCCGCCGTAGAAAGAAGAGAGCACCTGGGGATGTTGGGCCTCCCGGACTGGGCGTGCGTAACCACCCGGTCCATGGCCGCCCGTACCATCCCCCGACCAGAAGAACCCGAATGGCCAGCACCTCCTCCCCCGATCGCTCCAGTAGAGGACACCGACCACACCGACCCCCCAGAGCAAACTCCCGAAGGGCTCGCTCCGCCCCAGGACCTTCCCGGCCTGGCTCAGTGGCGTCAAGAGGGGGGGCCCACCCAGGAACAGTTCCGTCAAGAGCAGAAGACCTGTCCCTCCCTCGAGGGACTCCGCCAGCAAGCCCTCGCCCAGAGCGCAGGGGACACCACCGGAGCCCATTGGACCTATTGGGACAACGACCTGTTGTACAGTGAACAGAGAATCGCGGAGTTAGGGGCCAGTCGAGTGCTGGTGGTGCCCCTCCGTTTTAGAGACTTCTTGTTAAATTTGGCCCACGATGTCCCCCTGGCTGGACACCTGGGTCAAGACAAAACCTACAGTCGCCTGGTGACCCACTTCTTCTGGCCCAAGATGAGAAACAACGTCCTCAACCACTGCCGGTCCTGCCCCACGTGCCAGGCCAGCGGGAAGAGCGGACGCAAACTTAAAGCACCTCTGCAACCCTTCCCAGTTGTCACCACCCCGTTCGAGAGGGTGGGAATAGACATTGTGGGGCCCCTGGACCCCCGTACAGCACAAGGGCATCGGTTCATCCTGGTACTGGTGGACCACGCCACCCGCTACCCCGAGGCTGTTCCCCTGCGAACTGTAACAGCCCCGGTGGTCGGCCGGGCCTTAATGGGGATCTTCTCCCGGGTGGGCTTTCCCCGAGAAGTCGTCAGTGACAGAGGCACAAACTTTATTTCAAAATATATGAAGTCCCTCTGGCAACAGTGCGGGGTCACCTACCGATTCACTACCCCCTATCACCCTCAAGGAAACGGACTAGTAGAGCGGTTCAACCGCACGCTTAAAGGGATGATTGGGGGGTTGGAAGAGCCCCTCCGTCGCCAATGGGATGTACTACTGCCGTGCCTCCTCTTCGCATATCGAGAAGTCCCCCAGAAGTCCCTCGTCTTCAGCCCGTTCGAACTCTTGTACGGACACCCTGTGCGAGGGCCCCTCAGCCTAGTCAAAGAAGGTTGGGAGATGGCCCCCCTAAAGACCCCTCCAGATGTCTTCAAGTACCTCCTGACCCTACGCAATCAGACCAGGCGATTCAGAGAAATGGCGGAAGCGAACCTGGAGGCCAGTCAGGAGGACATGAAGAAATGGTACGATCAGAACGCCTCCTCCATCGAATTCGAACCTGGCCAACAAGTGTGGGTGATGTCCCCCACCGAACCATGTGCCTTGCAGGACAAGTGGACGGGGCCCTTCAAAGTGGTCGAGCGCAAGAGCCCCGTCACCTATCTCATCGATATGGAATCTCCACGGAACCCCCTCCGGGTCCTCCACGCCAATAGACTCAAACCCCACTTTGTGCGCTCGGAGCTCAGCCTCCTGGTGGCTACAGACAGCGGAGCGGAAGAAGACTCCGAGCCTCTCCCTGATCTCCTAAAGAGCCGGGAGAAAGATGGTTCCGTGGACGGGGTCCGACTCTCAGATACCCTCACCCCGGAACAGCACCAAGGCTGCCGGGACCTCCTGCTGCAGTTTGCGACCCTGTTTTCCCTCACTCCAGGGGTCACCCCCTGGTGCTTGCATGACGTGGACACTGGGGACAGTCCCCCTATCAGACATCGGGCGTACCGCGTACCAGATCGGGTACGGGCCTGCATCCAAGAGGAGGTGTCAAAGATGCTCACGATCGGGGTCATCGAGCCTTCGGACAGCCCCTGGGCCAGCCCGGTCGTGCTGGTCCCCAAAGCTGCTGCCCCCGGCACCACTCCTGAGCTCCGATTCTGCGTCGACTATCGGGGCTTGAACACTGTCACCAGAACCGACGCTCATCCCATCCCCCGAGCAGATGAACTGATCGACCGCATGGGGGCTGCCCGCTACCTCAGCATCTTCGACCTGACGGCGGGCTACTGGCAGATCGGTCTCACACCCCGGGCTCAAGAACGATCCGCCTTTTCCACTCCCGATGTCCACTACCACTTCAAAGTCATGCCGTTCGGCATGAAGAATGCTCCAGCTACTTTTCAGCGACTGGTGAACCAGGTCTTGGCGGGGCTCGAGGAGTTCAGCGCCGCCTACCTGGACGATATCGCTGTGTGCAGCCGCCACTGGTCCGACCACCTCCACCACCTCCGAGAGGTCCTGCAGGCCCTCCAATGGGCCGGCCTCACAATCAAGGCCAGCAAGTGCCAAATTGGTCAGGGGTCCGGTACCTATCTCGGACACCAGGTGGGAAGCGGTCTGGTGGCCCCTCTTCAACTCAAGATCGCTGTCATCCAGTCCTGGCAGCCTCCCGTCACGCAGACCGAGGTCCGAGCCTTCTTGGGGCTCACCGGCTACTACCGGCGGTTCGTGAGGGACTATGGCATTGGGGCGGATGCCTCCGACCATGGCATTGGGGCGGTCCTCTCCCAGTTGAACCCCGAAGGACTTGACCAACCAGTGGCCTTCATCAGCAGACTTCTCCTGGCCTGAGAACAGCGCTGGAGCACCATCGAGAGGGAAGCCTTCGCAGTGGTATGGGCCCTCAAAAAGCTACGGCCCTATCTCTTCGGTACCCACTTCCGGGTGCAGACAGATCATCGGCCCCTGCAGTGGCTAATGCAGATGCGGGGGGGAAACCCCAAATTATTGCGCTGGTCCATCTCCCTGCAGGGGATGGACTTCACTGTGGAACATCGACCTGGCCAAGACCACGCCAACGCAGATGGCCTGTCACGCTTTTTCCGCCTCGACGAGGAGAGTCCACAAGAGGATGGGTGACTCTCCCCGCCTTCAGCTGGGGGGGGACGCATGTTGGACAGGCCGCGTGAAGGGCTTGCTCCCTCCCCGCATGACAGGGCCCGAGCCCCGGCCCTCCAGGTGTTACCCACAGAAGCACCCCGCACCCCGTCTCATACGGGACTCCTGCCCCCGGACATCTCTGTATCATGGGGCCGAACCACTACCGGCCCTCGCCCAGCCCGGCCGCCATCTTGGACACTGCACCACGAGGCCGCGTGGCCTCAGATTGATCCTAACCCTGGGCCTGGCCAGGCCCCGACATCCCGGCACCACCATCCACCCAGGAGGTGAACGGACCACTTTGCAGGTCAATGGGAGAAAGAAGTGTCGATTGCTCTCCCCCGCCAGGTGCCGATCGCCCCCCAGCTCCCCCGGGCGCTGGCTCCACCCCCCTGCTGGGTGTCTGGACTCCCTCATCCCGGACCTCCCGACCTCCAAGTGCGAGGGTCTGGACATCAAAGGGCGCCAGACCTATAACTAGGGCAGTCCCAGAGCAGGAAGGCAGTTGTATCCTGGAGTCGAGAGACACAGTGAAGAACTCATCCTTGACGGACTACTGGCGCTGCCGTAGCCCTGCCTTGCGAACTATCGTCCTGCCTGCTGGCGCTGCCGCAACCTTCTGCATCCTTCATCCTCGTCGGGACCTGCTGGCGCTGCCGCGGACCGTTGTAAATACCACCTTCACCGGAACTGCTGGCGCCGCCGCGGACCGTCACTACCTACAATCATCTCGGGACCTGCCGGCGCTGCCGCGGCCCGTCCATCTAGAACGCCGAGCTCGAGGATTGTGAGCTATTCATCATACCATCGCAACTACCAGATTGGTAACAAGACTGTCCCGCTACCCCCTTCCCATCCAAGAGACTAGAATCAAGGGGACCCCTGAGTCCAGACCTCCTTGTACCATTTCACCGTACTTAAAGATTGCTTATAAAGAACGTTAAACCTTATCTTTGTGTGGTGTACGTCTGTGGGGGGGAAGTTACTCGTCTGTACGATCGCTGGAGACGGCTCTCCCTGGAGACCTCTCCCCTTGTCCTCGGCCGACCCTCCCGGTCCGTCTAACAGGCCTTTAGCTATATCTATCTGTGAGGGGCCTCGTGGAACACACCCCTCCAGTGCCTATGCCGTGGGCCTCGCAGCACACACCCCTCCAGTGCCTATGCAGAGGGCATCTAGCTGCATCGGTGAGGGGCCTCGAGGCACACACCCCTCCTGCACCTAGCAGAGGGCCTTGAGGCACACACCCCTCCAGCGCCTATGCAGAGGGCCTCGTGGCAAACAGCCCTCCAGTGCCTATGCAGACGGCCTCGAGGCACACACCCTTCCAGCACCTATGCAGAGGGCCACTATCTGCATCTGTGAGGGGCCTCGTGGCACACACCCCTCCAGTGCCTATGCAGAGGGCCTCTTGCTGCATTTGTGAGGGGCCTCGAGGCACACACCCCTCCTGCGCCTATGCAGATGGCCTCTAGCTGCATCTGTGAGAGGCCTAGAGGCACACACCCCTCCTGTGCCTAGCAGAGTGCCTCGAGGCACACACCCCTCCAGCACCTATGCAGAGGGCCTCGTGGCATACACCCCTCCAGCGCCTATGCAGGAGGACTCGAGGCACACACCCCTCCAGAGCCTATGCAGAGGGCCTCTAGCTGCATGAGTGAGGAGCCTCGTGGCACAAACCCTTCCAGCGCCTATGCAGAGGGCCTCTAGCTGCATTTGTGAGGGGCCTCGAGGCACCCACCCCTCATGCGCCTATGCAGAGGGCCTCTATCTGCATCTGTGAGGGGCCTCTAGGCCCCCCTCCAGCGCCTATGCAGAGGGCCTCGCAGCCCACACCCCTCCAGTGCCTATGCAGAGGGCCTCGTGCCGCACACCCCTCCAGTGCCTATGCAGAGGGCCTCTAGTTGCATCTGTGAGGGGCCTCGTGGCACCCCCCTCCAGCGCCTATGCAGAGGGCATCTAGCTGCATTTGTGAGGGGCCTCGAAGCACACACCCCTCCTGTGCCTAGGCAGAGGGCCGCAAGGCACACTCCCTCCAGTGCCTATGCAGCCCCTGCAGTGCCTATGCAGAGGGCCTCTAGCTGCATCTGTGAGGGGCATAGAGGCCGCCCTCTAGTGCTTATGCAGAGGGCCTCACAACACACATCTCTCCAGCGCCTATGCAGAGGTCCTCGCGGCACACTCCCCTCCAGCGCCTATGCTGAGGGCCTCTAGCTGCATCTGTGAGGGGCCTCATGGGACCCCCCCTCCAGCGCCTATGCAGAGGGCCTCTAGCTGCATATCTAAGGGGCCTCGAAGCACACACCCCTCCTGCGCCTATGCAGAGGGCCTCTAGCTGCATCTGTGAGGGGCCTCATGGCACCCCCCCTCCAGCGCCTATGTAGAGGGCCTTTAGCTGTATCTATCTGTGAGGGGCCTCATGGAACACACCCCTCCAGTGCCTATGCAGTGGGCCTCACAGCACACACCCCTCCAGTGCCTATGCAGAGGGCATCTAGCTGCATCGGTGAGGGGCCTCGAGGCACACACCCCTCCTGCACCTAGCAGAGGGCATTGAGGCACACACCCCTCCAGCGCCTATGCAGAGGGCCTCGTGGCACACAGCCCTCCAGTGCCTATGCGGAGGGCCTCGAGGCACACACCCCTCCAGCACCTATGCAGAGGGCCACTATCTGCATCTGTGAGGGGCCTCGTGGCACACACCCCTCCAGCGCCTAAGCGGAGGGCCTCTAGCTGCATTTGTGAGGGGCCTCGAGGCACACACCCCTCCTGCGCCTATGCAGAGGGCCTCTTGCTGCATTTGTGAGGGGCCTCGAGGCACACACCCCTCTAGCGCCTCTGCAGAGGGCCTCTAGTTGCATCTGTGAGGGGCCTCGTAGCACCCCCTCCTGCGCCTATGCAGAGGGCCACTAGCTTCATCTGTGAGGGGCCTCGTGTCACACACCCCTCCAGCACCTATGCAGAGGGCCTTGCGGGACCCACCCCTCCAGTGCCTATGCAGAGGGCCTCTAGCTGCATCTGTGAGGGGAATCGAGGCACACACTCCTCCTGCGCCTAGCAGAGGGCCTCAAGAAACACAACCCTCCAACGCCTATGCAGAGGGCCTTGTGGCACACACCCCTCCAGCACCTATGCAGAGGGCCTCGAAGCACACACCCCTCCAGTGCCTATGCAGAGGGCCTCTACTTGCATCTGTCAGGGGCCTCGTGGCACACACCCCTCCAAAGCCTATGTAGAAGGCCTCTAGCTGCATTTGTGAGGGGCCTGAAGGCACACACCCCTCCTGCGCCTATGCAGAGGGCCTCTAGCTGCATCTGTGAGGAGCTTCGTGGCACCCCCCCTCCAGCACCTATTCAGAGGGCCTCTAGCTGCATCTGTGAGGGGCCTAAAGGCACACACCCCTCCTGCGCCTAGCAGAGGGCCTCGAGGCTCACACCCCTCCAGCACCTATGCAGAGGGCCACGTGGCACACACCCCTCCAGCGCCTTTGCATAGGCGCTGGAGGGTTGTGTGCCTCGAGTCTTTCTGCAAAGGCGCTGGAGGGGTGTGTGCCACGTGGCCCTCTGCATAGGTGCTGGAGGGGTGTGTGACACGAGGCCCCTCACAGATGAAGCTAGTGGCCCTCTGCATAGGCGCTGGAGGGTTGTGTGCCTCGAGTCTTTCTGCAGAGGGCCTCTAGCTGCATCAGTGAAGGGCCTCGTGGCACAAACCCCTCCAGCACCTATTCAGAGGGCCTCTAGCTGCATCTGTGAGGGGCCTAGAGGCACACACCTCTCCTGCGCCTAGCAGAGGGCCTCGAGGCCCACACCCCTCTAGCGCCTATGCAGAGGGCCTCGTGGCACACACCCCGCCAGCGCCTATGTAGAGGGCCTCGTAGCACACACCCCTCCAGCGCCTATGCAGAGGGCCTCGAGGCACACACCCCTCCAGCACCTATGCAGAGGGCCTCTAGCTGCATCTGTGAGGGGCCTCGTGGCACACACCCATCTAGCGCCTATGCAGAGGGTCTCTAGCTGCATTTGTGAGGGGCCTCGAGGCACACACCCATCCTGCGCCTATGCAGATGGCCTATAACTGCATCTGTGAGGGGCCTCGTGGCACCCCCCCTCCAGCACCTATGCAGAGGGTCTCTAGCTGCATCTGTGAGGGGCCTAGAGGCACACACCCCTCCTGCGCCAGCAGAGGCCCTCGAGGCACACACCCCTCCAGCACCTATGCAGAAGGCCTTGTGGCACACACCCCTCCAGCGCCTATGCAGAAGGACTCAAGGCCCACACCCCTCCAGCACCTATGCAGAGGGCCTCTAGCTGCATTTGTGAGGGGACTCGAGGCATACACCACTCCTGCGCCTATGCAGAGGGCCTCTAGCTCCATCTGTGAGCGGCCTTGTGGCACACACCCATCCATCGCCTATGCAGAGGGCCTCTAGCTGCATTTGTGAGGGGACTCGAGGCATACACCACTCCTGCGCCTATGCAGAGGGCCTCTAGCTGCATCTGTGAGGGGCCTCTAGGCCCCCCCTCCAGCGCCTATGCAGAGGGCCTCGCAGCACACACCCATCCAGTGCCTATGCAGAGGGCCTCGTGGCACACACCCCTCCAGTGCCTATGCAGAGGGCCTCTAGCTGCATTCGTGAGGGGCCTCGAGGCCCCCCTCCAGCACTTATGCAAAGGGCCTCGTGACACACACACTCCAGCGTCTATGCAGAGGGCCTCGCGGCACACACCGATCCAGCGCCTATACAGAGGGCCTCTAGCTGCATCTCTGAGGGGCCTCATGGTACCCCCCTCCAGCGCCTATGCAGAGGGCCTTGCGGGACACACCCCTCCAGTGCCTATGCAGAGGGCCTTTAGCTGCATCTGTGAGGAGCATCAAGGCCCACCTCTAGCGCTTATGCAGAGGGCCTCGCAACACACACCCCTCCAGCGCCTATGCAGAAGGCCTAGAGGCACACACCCCTCCAGCGCCTCTGCAGAGGGCCTCTAGCTGCATCTCTGAGGGGCCTCGTAGCACCCCCCTCCTGTGCCTATGCAGAGGTCCACTAGCTTCATCTGTGAGGGGCCTCGTGTCACACACCCCTCCAGCACCTATGCAGAGGGCCTTGCGGGACACACCCCTCCAGTGCCTATGCAGAGGGCCTCTAGCTGCATCTGTGAGGAGAATCGAGGCACACACCCCTCCTGCGCCTAGCAGAGGGCCTCAAGGCACACACCCCTCCAGCGCCTATGCAGAGGGCCTCATGGCACACACCCCTCCAGCGCCTATGCAGAGGGCCTCGAAGCACACACCCCTCCAAAGCCTATGCAGAAGGCCTCTAGCTGCATTTGTGAGGGGCCTCGAGGCACACACCCCTCCTGCGCCTATGCAGAGGGCCTCCAGCTGCATCTGTGAGGAGCCTCGTGGCACCCCCCCCCCCCCTCCAGCACCTATTCAGAGGGCCTCTAGCTGCATCTGTGAGGGGCCTAGAGGCACACACCCCTCCTGCGTCTAGCAGAGGGCCTCGAGGCCCACACCCCTCTAGCACCTCACCTGCCGCCTCACTGCCGACCGCCATTTTGGGTGTGGGGGCTGAGACGCCATCTAGCTGCCTTGCCGGTTAGCGGTACAGTCTTTCTAGGGACCCTGCCCTATACTATTTAACCTCAGATATGCTAGCGTGCAGCGTACGCGCGCAGCGTCGCGCCGGAGGAGCGCCAGAGGAAAGCCCGTCTGCGCCCGTCCGCGACCCGGAGGCGGACGGGGCGGCGGGAGGCGCTGACCCTAGGATATTATACACGGCAGGTGAGCTGCTGGCTATAAGGACGGGGAGGGGAGCATGTCGACCTGTCTTCCCAGGTCGACATTAGGGGAAACGGCGCTGCCCTGGCTGCGGCTGGCTCCCAAGTAATATTCGCGTAGAGACACCTGTGGCCCCTGAGGTGATTAATAACCATCTGTGCTTGCTTCTCAATACACGTTCCTTAGGCAGGCACGCGCCCAATATCTATGAGCTCCTCGTATCAGAGAGGCCGCTATGTTTAATGTTGACTGAAACCTGGTTGGGGGTAACATCCAACCCAGATCTCGCAGCCGCCATCCCTTCCGATTATGTCATCGTACGTCAAGATAGAGTGAAAGGGAGAGGTGGTGGTGTGGCGATTGTGGTTAGGAGATCGGCCACTTGTGCTGTAGTCCCGATAGAGCCCCTTCCGGGTTGTGAGGCCTTAGCTTTCTCTGTAACTCTCTCTGCCCACCAATCCTTTACAGGGCTTCTTGGTTCTTTTCATGAGGATCTACAGGCAAGGGCCATAGAGCTATGTTTAAAGGGTAAACATTGTCTGGTCTTGGGCGATCTAAACATTCATATGGACCAAGGAGATGAGGGTGACACGATTAAAATCTTGGAAGTCACCGCCCCTCTTGGCCTTATTCCCTATTTGGCTGTGCCGACCCACAATAGAGGTCTGTTAGAACCGGGACCCTGGCCGGCCAAGACTAGCGTCGAGGTCAGTCAGGGATCACTATTTCTAAAGTCAGGGCAAGGGAGTCACACACCAAGGCAACCCCCACTCGCCCTCTAGGTAACGTGGCGCGAGCAGTCTAGGCTAAACTTGGAGGCGGTATGAGTTAAGTATTTGCGCACGCACCCCAGCAACAACACCCAAGGCCCACCACAAAGAAAGACTCCACACAAGGATATATAAAAAATAGCCTTTGTATTCCAATAAACATACATTAGATAAAACACATACTTTACATTGTGCCAGAGGCACGGGCAGAATTTACAGGGGATAATGTACAGGACAGGGCCACCTGGACCGCTGTCAAGGGTATGCACTTTTAGAGATAACACTTTTAGAAATAGCACTTTTTAGATCATAGAATTATCACTGTAGCACAAAAATAACATACAACCCGTCACTACTGGTACCAGGTGAGCACCACCTATGCAACCCTCACTATCTTAGGAGATTACACTAGGGAACCTTGGCTCTGCTAGCATCACCTGTACTAGCAAGAAGGAAACCACCTAAGTATTGCTATACCTGTAGGGGTCTAAGGAAGGAAACACATGATGCATCACAATACATTCAGCGGTGTAAAAGGACAAAGCACAAGAGAACACATGATGAATAATCTACCCATTCAGAGGTGTAAGCAAAAACACACAGTTGCGCAAAACTCAGATAAGTCACCACCTGTGACAGTCCCTGTGTCCCAATGTCAGGGCCTAAACGTGGCCGTTGCCCACAAAGTGCTGGGCAACTGATGCAGGGAAAGTTAGCGCAACGTTGGAGCCTCGTGGGCTCAAGAACCACCACTGTGGCACTGCGGAGCCTCTCAGGGCTCTAGAACAACGAACTGGCCCTCCTGAGCCTCTCTCAGGCTCTCAGACAAGAATGGGCACCCGAGCCTCTCAGGGCTCGCAAAGCAAATGGCACTCTCAGAGCCTCTCTGAGCTCTTAAAATGACTGTGGGGGCAAGAGCCTCTCTGGGCTCGAAGAACAGGGGTGCCCCTGAGCCTCTCGGGGCTCGTCACGTATGTGGGCAGGGGGGGCCCTCTCAGGGGACCCCAGAACAACTGGAGAGCCACTCGGGGCTCGAAGAACAATGAGGCCGGGTCGGAGCCTCTCAGGGCTCTGTACTCAAAGAGATAATGCCTGCCAAGAGCCGTGCTGGGCTCTAAATCAACTGATGCCCCCGGGGCACCTCGTGGCTCAAAGGAAATGCTCCCACTCGTTGGAGCCTCTCTTAGGCTCGAGAAATGGTGCCCGGTGTTGGGGGAGCGGCCCGCTGCCTGCCGGGGCCGCTCTCTCGCCAAAAATGCACCCTTGAAGCCCTTGTGGCTTCACTCTGCCACTTAGCGCTATCTCGCGCTACCGGAAAGGGGGGGGGGCGGACACCGACAATGTGTCCCGGCGCCCCTCCCTCAAGCACTGCCACACTCACCGGGTCCTGTAGAGACGATTCGGGACTCTTCTGGGGCGGCAGGGCTCTCCTCACCGCAATGGAGCCCCGCCTGCACCTTTCCGCCGCCTCTCCTTGCTGCTGGGCTCCTCTCCCGGCGGCGAGGCGGGACTTCCGGTTGCTTCTCCCGGGGCTGTGCTGTGATTGGCCGGCCGGCCGGAACACTTCCGGGTCGTCGCGGGCAGCGCGGCGGCCCGTTCCAGGCACTCGTAGGCGGGGGTCAATTTACCGAGGAGTGGGCTCCCTCGAGGTAAAAGCGAAAACGGGCGGCAAGGTCCCTGGCAGGGTGGGCACCTGCCAGTGGGCAAATCAATAAAAAATAAGCGAGGTGGGCACTCGCTAGGCAGGCAAAGCGCTAGCAGCGCTAGCAGTGAAGGCAAGGCGCTCCCAAGTGCCACAGGACTAAAATACAGCGCTCACAGCGCTGGGGGCAAAATAAAGCGCTTTCAAGCGCTAGGCAGGGATTTCAGCGCTCCCCAGCGCTGAAGGGCAGAGAGCAGCGCTCTCAGGGCTGCAGGCAAGGAATCCTCAGTGCTCCCCAGCACTGGAGGACAGGACAAGGCTCCAGCAAGGGCTGGAGGCAGGGGGGGCAAGGCTGGGCCAGAGCCAGCACACTGGGTCTCCAGGCATGGAGACAGTCCAAGTGGCGGTCCTCCTGGCCCCAGCTGCAGCAACAGCCCCCTCTGGCAGGATCCAAAAGCAGAACACATTCATGGGGACACAGCCCCATTTTTATACTGTAAATCCTTTGTCAAAGGGTGCAGGGTGGGGGAGAAACCAGTCGCAGCTGGTTCTGGAGCAATCTTGATGGCCCAACCACCCCTTTCCTTCACTGGGGAGGCTAGGGTCGTTAGACACACCACAGGGGGGCGGAGCCAGCATTATGTGGGGAAAACCCAGCCCATCCAGGACACAGGTACACTCCTCCCACACATCACTCATGCTACTCTCCCACTCACCACCGGGCAGACCCATCCAGACTTCCTGGAGCCTGGCATGCCAGCCAGCTCCAGCCAATCACGCTCCAGCACCCTCACTGCACACATATCTCAATGTCCAGAAGTAGCACTTCCCTTCTAGACACATACATGCCGCATACACCATCTCGCAGCATTCACTCTCACGAGTTTACACATACTAAATTCGAGCCTGCACTCCCCACACATCAGGAACTACCAGGGACACACACATTCCCCATGCATTCCTATGGGAGGGCAGGCCAGCCATACTACACGCACGCACTTTCACTCTGGGACCGAGGGAAAAGTGCGCAGAGACCCAAAAGTCACTAACACAGGTTCACAAATAAAAGCAAAAAGATTAGGGGGGAACCAGCCCTAAGGGCCAAGTCCAACAAGGTCATACTCTTGACCAGGTGTTTTCCACTTTGCCTCTCATCATGGCCCATCCGATCCCGGTGCTCTGGTCAGATCACTTTTTGATATCCTTTCAAATTGTCGCGGTCGATAAGCCTGTGTGTGTTGCCACTTGTCCATCGGGGCAGCCCCGACGAGCCTATCATAAGATCTCCCTTGAAGATTTAGGACAGGCCTGCCTAGACTATCCCTGCCGGTTGTCGGGAGACCTGGAGTCCGACCTTGTCCAGCTGCAAGTTTGGATCAGGGAGCGACTTAATGAACTTGCTCCCGAATCCTCTCCTCGTAAAACCCCTAGGCGGTCCTCGGCACCTTGGTTTACCGAGGCTTTGGCCTCTTCCAGACGCGCCTGTAAGAGTGCTGAAAGACGGTGGCGCCATAGGTACGAGGATGTGGCCAAGACGGAATACAAGATGGCTATAAAAGCCTATCATGCTGACATTCTTCGGGAAAAACGGCACTACTTCACGGCCCGAATAGAGTCAGCCTCTAGCTCCTGTAAGGAGATCTTCGCCATTGTGAAGGAGTTTATGTCACCTAAAGCAATTGCTTCTCAGCACGAGTTCTCTGAACCGTGGGTGACCGCATTGGCCAGCTTCTTCCATGATAAGATCAAGCTGATCCAGGACTCTTTCCCAGCCCCTGTCATCGGGACTAGGATGTGCGAGGAGATCCACAGGAATTTGACGGAAGATTCTGAGCGTACTTTGTTGGAATTTCCACCTTTATCGATCACTGCGTCGCTTGATTTGCTTTCTCAGCTTAAATCAGGTTCACCTGCTGACCCGTGTCCTGCAAGGTTTTTGGCAAGGACGGCGGAGGTGGTCAATCCTCTTGTGAATCCTGTGCTGAATTGCTCCTTGACCAGTGGCGTTGTTCCTGGTGTTTGGAAAGAGGCGAGGGTGGTTCCGCTTCTCAAAAAACCGGGCTTTGATCCTGACCTTCATGCTAACTATCGCCCGATGTCTCTCCTACCTGCTTTTGCCAAAATCGTTGATAAGCATGTCCATAAGGTCCTCTCTGCCTTTCTTGAGTCACATAGCCTGCTGCATGCTACCCAGTCTGGCTTCCGCACCAACTTTAGCACTGAAACTGCGCTTCTCGAAGTCAGTGAGGCTATTAAGGATGTGCTGGATTCAGGGGGTAGGGCCATGTTGGTCATGCTTGATCTGTCGGCGGCCTTCGACACCGTCCCTCATGAAGGTCTCCTCCGCAGACTGTATGAGATTGGTCTGCGTGGGACGGTGTTGAGGTGGTTTCAATCTTACCTGTCTGGTCGCCGGCAGGTGGTCTGGGCCCCCCCTTACTCAGCCGAAGTGCCGCCGCTGGAGGTTGGAGTACCGCAGGGCTCCGTGTTGAGCCCCACACTTTTTAAAATCTTTCTGACCCCTTTGGCGGTGCTGGCTGAGTCCTTTGGGGCCCATATAATATCATACGCCGACGACACCCAGCTCCTTTTCACGTGTGCAAAAGGGGCTGAGTTTGATGGAGAGAGTATTCGTGGTTGCCTGGGAGCGGTATTTGAATGGTTTCAGGGCAATAGTCTTAAGTGTAACCCTGGAAAATCTGAGGTGCTCTTTTTTGGGTGCCAATCTGACCCGAGTTGGCAGGAATGGTGGCCGCATGACATGTTTCCACCGGTATCCTCCTCCACCGTGGCGAAAAATCTGGGGGTCAAAATTGATAACGGCCTGACGATGAAAGCCCAAGTTCTTGGCCTTGTGGGCGTTTGCTTTGGCCTGCTTAGGATGCTTCTGAGGTTTCTCCCTCTGCTCTCAATTGACCATCTCAAAATTACCGTCCATGCCCTCATTGGCTCGAGGCTGGACTACTCCAATGTTCTCTACCTGGGTTTGCCCGACTACCTGCTGCAGCGTCTTCAGGTAGTCCAGAACTCGGCGGCCCGCGCCATTTATGGTCTTCCCCGCCGTGCCAGTGCCTCTCACCTTTTATCCACCTTGCACTGGCTCCCTGTCAGAAAGCGCATTGCCTTTAAGACCCTTACTTTGGCCCACAAGGCGCTCTATTCTACAGGAGCAACCTACATTCGGAAAAGGCTTGTGTTAGACGGGACCCGGAGGGTCGGTCGAGGACAAGGGGAGAGGTCTCCGGGGAGAGCCGTCTCCAGCGATCGTACAGACTAGTAACTTCCCCCCCACAGATGGACACCACACAAAGATAAAGTTTAAAGTTCTTTATAAGCAATCTTGAGGTACGATAGAATGGTACAAGGAGGTCAGGACTCAGGGGTCCCCTCAATTCTAGTGTCTTGGTTAGGGAAAGGGGGTAGCGGGACAGTCTTGTTACCAATCTGGTAGTTACGATGAGATGATGGGTAGCTCACAATCCTCGAGCTTGGTGTTCTAGGTGGAGGGGCCGCGGCAGTGCCAGCAGGTCCCGAGAAGATCGTAGGTGGCAACGGTCCGCGGCAGCGCCAGCAGGTCCCGACGAAGATGGTAGTTACAAAGGGCCGCGGCAGCACCAGCAGGTCCCGACGAGGATGAAGGTTGCAGAGGGCCGCGGCAGCGCCAGCGGGCAGGACGACAGTTCACAAGGCAGGGCTGCGGCAGCGCCAGCAGTCCGTCAAGGATGAGTTCTTCTCGGTGTCTCTCGACTCCAGGATACAACTGCCTTCCTGCTCTGGAGCTGCCCCAGTTATAGGTCTGGCGCCCTTTGATGTCCGGACCCTCGCACTTGGAGGTCGGGAGGTCCGGGATGAGGGAGTCCAGACACCCAGCAGGGGGGTGGAGCCAGCGCCCGGGGAGGCTGGGGGCGATCGGCACCTGGCGGGGGAGAGCCATCGACACTTCTTCCTCCCATTGACCTGCCAAGTGGTTCGCTCACCTCCTGGGTGGATGGTGGTGCTGGGATGTCGAGGCCTGGCCAGGCCCAGGGTTAGGGTCGAGTTGAGGCCATGCGGCCTCGTGGTGCAGTGTCCAAAATGGCGGCCGGGCCGGGCAATGGAGCTGGCAGTGGCCCGGCCCAATGATACAGAGGTGTCCGGGGGCAGGAGTCCCGTCGGGGACGGGGTGCAGGTTGCTTCTGTGGGTCGCACCTGGAGGGCCGGTGTCCGGGCCCTGTCATGCGGGGAGGGAGCGAGTCCTTCATGTGGCCTGTCCAACATGCGTCCCCCCCAGCTGAAGGCGGGGAGAGTCACCCATCCTCTTGGGGACTCTCCTCGTCGAGGCGGAAAAAGCGTGACAGGCCATCCGCGTTGGCGTGGTCTTGGCCAGGGCGATGCTCCACAGTGAAGTCCATCCCCTGCAGGGAGATGGACCAACGCAATAGTTTGGGATTTTCCCCCCGCATCTGCATTAGCCATTGCAGGGAGCGATGATCTGTTTGCACCCGAAAGTGGGTACCGAAGAGGTAGGGCCGGAGCTTCTTGAGGGCCCACACTACTGCGAAGGCCTCCCTCTCGATGGTGCTCCAGCGCTGTTCCCGGGCCAGTAGGCGTCTGCTGATGAAGGCCACTGGTTGGTCAAGTCCATCGGGGTTCAGCTGGGAGAGGACAGCCCCGATGCCATGGTCGGAGGCATCAGTCTGTACGATGAATTCCCGGCTGTAGTCGGGAGCCTGGAGTACCGGGGCGGTGCACATGGCGGCCTTCAGTTTCTCGAAGGCCGCTTGACAGTCTGGAGTCCAGTTGACCATTTTTGGGTGTTTCTTGGATGTGAGCTCTGTGAGGGGCCCCACAATGCTGCCATAGTCCTTCACAAACCGCCGGTAGAATCCGGTGAGCCCCAAGAAGGCTCGGACCTCGGTTTGCGTGACGGGAGGCTGCCAGGACTGGATGGCAGCGATCTTCAGCTGAAGGGGGGCCACCAGACTGCTTCCCACTTGGTGTCCGAGGTAGGTCACGGACCCTTGGCCAATTTGGCACTTGCTGGCCTTGATTGTGAGGCCGGCCTGTTGGAGGGCCTGCAGGTCCTCTCGAAGGTGGCGGAGGTGGTCTGACCAGTGGCGGCTGTATACAGCAATATCGTCCAGGTAGGCGGCGCTGAACTCTTCGAGACCCGCCAATACCTGGTTCACCAGTCGCTGAAAAGTGGCTGGAGCGTTCTTCATGCCGAATGGCATCACTTTGAAATGGTAGTGGCCATCCGGGGTGGAGAAAGCGGATCGTTCTTGGGCCCTGGGGGTGAGGCCGATCTGCCAGTAGCCCGCTGTCAGGTCGAAGATGCTGAGGTAGCGGGCAGCCCCCATGCGGTCGATCAGTTCATCTGCTCGGGGGATGGGGTGAGCATCGGTCCGGGTGACAGCGTTCAGACCCCGATAGTCGACGCAGAATCGGAGCTCAGGGGTGGTGCCCGGGGCAGCAGCTTTGGGGACCAGCACGACTGGGCTAGCCCAGGGGCTGTCCGAGGGCTCGATGACCCCGAGTGTGAGCATTTTTGACACTTCTTCTTGGATGCAGGCACGTACCCGATCTGGTACGCGGTACGCCCGATGTCTGATAGGGGGACTGTCCCCAGTGTCCACGTCGTGCAAGCACCAGGGGGTGACCCCTGGGGTGAGGGAAAACAGGATCGCAAATTGCAGCAGGAGGCCCCGACAGTCTTGGGGCTGTTCCGGGGTTAGGGCATCTGAGAGTCGGACCCCGTCTACTGAACCATCTTTTTCCCGGGTCCTCAGTAGGTCAGGGAGGGGCTCGGAGTCTTCTTCCGCTCCACTGTCTGTAGCCATCAGTAGGCTGAGCTCCGAGCGCACAAAGTGGGGTTTGAGTCTGTTGGCGTGGAGGACCCGGAGGGGGTTCCGGGGAGATTCCATATCGATGAGATAGGTGACGGGGCTCTTGCGCTCGACTACCTTGAAGGGCCCTGTCCACTTGTCCTGCAAAGCACAAGGTTCGGTGGGGGACATCACCCATACTTGCTGGCCAGGTTCGAACTCTATGGAGGAGGCATTCTGATCGTACCATTTCTTCATGTCCTCCTGACTGGCCTCAAGATTCGCTTTGGCTATTTCTCTGAATCATCTGGTCTGATTGCGTAGGGGCAGGAGGTACCTGTAGACGTCTGGAGGGGTTTTCAGGGGGGCCATCTCCCAACCTTCTTTGACTAGGCTGAGGGGCCCTCGAACAGGGTGTCCGTACAAGAGTTCAAAGGGGCTGAAGCCGAGGGACTTCTGGGGGACTTCTCGGTAGGCGAAGAGGAGGCACGGAAGTAGCACATCCCACTGGTGGCGGAGGGGCTCTTCCAACCCCATAATCATTCCCTTGAGTGTGTGGTTGAACCGCTCGACCAGTCCGTTTCCTTGAGGGTGATAGGGGGTCGTGAATCGGTAGGTGACCCCGCACTGCTGCCAGAGGGATTTCATATATTTTGAAATAAAGTTCGTGCCTCTGTCGCTGATGACTTCCCGGGGGAAGCCCACCCGGGAGAAGATCCCCATTAAGGCTCGGCCGACCACCAGTGCTGTTACATTTCGCAGGGGAACAGCCTCGGGATAGCGGGTGGCGTGGTCCACCAGTACCAGGATGAATCGATGCCCTTGTGCTGTTCGGGGGTCCAGGGGCCCCACAATGTCTATTCCCACCTTTTCGAACGGGGTGGTAACAACCGGGAATGGTTGCATGGATGCCTTGAGTTTGCGGCCGCTCTTCCCGCTGGCCTGGCAAGTGGGGCAGGACCGGCAGTGGTTGAGGACGTCATTTCTCATTTTTGGCCATTAAAAGTAGGTCACCAGGCGGTTGTAGGTTTTGTCCTGTCCCAAGTGTCCAGCCAGGGGGACATCGTGGGCCAAATTCAACAGGAAGTCTCTAAACCGGAGGGGCACCACCAACACTCGACTGGCCCCCAACTCCGCGATTCTTTGTTCGCTATACAACAGGTCATTGTCCCAATAGATCCAGTGGGCCCCGGCGGTATTTCCCGCGCTCTGGGCGAGGGCTTGCTGTCGTAGTCCCTCGAGGGAGGGACAGGTCTTTTGCTCTTGACGGAACTGTTCCTGGGTGGGTCCCCCTTCTTGACGCCACTGAGCCAGGTCTGGAAGGTCCTGGGGCTGAGCGAGCCTTTCTTGGGTTTGTTCTGGGGGGTCGGTATGGTCGGCGTCCCCCACTGGAGCGATCGGGGGAGGAGGTGCTGGCCATTCGGGTTCTTCAGTTTGGGGGATGGCACGGGCGGCCATGGACCGGGTGGTTACGCACGCCCAGTCCGGGAGGCCCAACATCCCCAGGTGCTCTCTTCTTTCCACGGCGGCCCACGGGGAACTCTCGAGATCGTTCCCCAGGAGACAGTCCACGGGGGCATCATCGCGGACCGTCACCTTCAACATGCCGGATACTCCTCCCCATTAGAATGGGACGCAGGCCATCCGACACAGGCTCTCAGAATTGTCGGCTGAACGGACGAGGCAGAGAACGTTCGGCAGGATTTGTTCTGGGGTCACCAAGTGACAGCGGACGGCCGTCACACTGGCCCCCGTGTCACGTAGGGCTTCAGCCTGGCGCCCATTTATGTTCACCCACTGACTGTATTTTCTGGTGTTGGCGGGTAGCGGAGCCCGCGGGATCATGTCTCTTCCCCCTAGGCATGCCAGGACCATGGCGGCCGGTTCCCACTCTTGTTGTTCCTGTTCGTATTCTTCATGTTCTTCGGAGATTTGCTCCTCTCCCAGGGCGGCGGCAGCTACCTGGCGGGCCCCGGAGTCTGGTTCTTTGGGCAGTTCGGATCATTGGCGTAGTGGCCGACTCGCTGGCATCGTTGACAAGTGACATTGGCTCGGAACCCCGGGCACATCGGGGGGTTGCCCCGGCCTGCCTGGGGCGGGGTGCTGGTAGCGGGAGCGGCCGGGACGATGTCTTTCCCCCGGCCCTGGCCTCCTCCTCCTCCTCGGGACGGTGATGACCTTGGTTGTTCCTGTTCTGTTCGTTCGGCCCACCCCGGCCCACTCGGGTGCTCTCCCATCGGTCAGCCTCGGCGGCGAGCTGCCGTGGATCAGCCAATTTACTGTCGAGGAGGTGCTGCCTGAGCTCGACGAAGCAGTTGTTGGAGAGGTGCTCCCACACGATGAGGTTAAAATGTTGCTCGTAGGTCGTTACGCGGCTCCCCTTGATCCATCCCTCGAAGGCTCGGCTGAAATAGTTCACATATTCCACCCACGTTGTACCCGGGATTCGGGTGCAGTCTCGGAACCTCTGGGGTACATTTCGGGTGTAAGCCCATATCCAGTGAGGAGGGCGGCCTTCATGTGGTCATAGGACGTCATTTGATGGTCTGGGAGCTGTAACAGGGCATCGCGGCCTTCATTGACGAACCTCCCCCATAGACCGGCTCCCCAGTCACATCGATCGATCCGGTGGGAGGTCATGGCGATCTCGTAGGCCTTGAACCACTGTTGTATGTCGTCGTTTCGGAAATACTCTCGGACGACATCCTTGGGGATGTGGACCTTTGGTTCTGTAGCTCCTGGGGTGCGCAGTTGCTCGGGCACCCCCAGGTCTTTGTTTTGCTTCCGTAGTTCTATCTCTGCCAGTTTGCGCTCGTGTTCGTATGCTAGTCTCTTTTCTTCGAGTTCTCTTTGTCTTTGCTTTTCTTCCCGCTCTTCTCGGAGCCGTAGGTGTTCTAAGTTCAGTTTTTGTTCCGCTAGTTTTAGTTCACCGTCCATCTTGAGCCGTGCCTGTGGGAGAGTAGGGTCTGCAATCCTATGATCACCCAGATTTTTTGCTTTTGTTTCACTGGTTTACGACTTTCTCTGGCTGTGGGCCTGCCAATCAGACCTACAGCCTGGCTGTTCTCTCTCTAAATTACAACGTGTACCCTAGGTGCATTTACCAATTGGTACTGGGCCACCTTATCAGACCCTGTAACTCAGGGCATAGGTGTACCCAGGGCCTACCAGGGGCTGCAGCATGTATTATGCCACCCCTGGCTGGCCTCCTAAATTTGACACAACTGGCTGCATGACAGCTGGGGCAAAGTCGTGTAATCACCCTTTGCTGTAGATATAGTATACCTATATCTAACCCTAAAATGGACACACAGATTCCTATCAGTCACTCCTATGGCAGGCCTTAACAATCCTGAAGGCAGAGTGCTTGGAATCATGTGAGATGGTGCTCTGGCATGAGCTGAGCCTGTCTGCAGCTTGCGGAACCAAGTCCTAATAGCTGTTCCATGATATCGCATACCATATACTCTTAAGTGCATTATAATCCTCGCGGTTAAATGCTATCTTTGGTATTGCTTTATCAAAACATGTCGAGTAAGGTGTCATACGAATTGGAATACTAACCCCTCGCCAATTCTGGCGACGGGGTTAGCATTCCACCCTTCTAGAGGGACACGACATGTATGTAACTGTGAACCCCGGTTAAAGTTAACTGAAGCCTCAGCTCCACAAAATGGATGCTGCCACCACAGACACGAGTCTGACCCCCTGCAGCTGGGAGTCCTTCCAGCGAGGGGAGCCTGGACAAAGTGTTTCCTGTCGAGGGCGGTGCTAGCACCGTCCCAGACAGGGTTTTGTGTATCCTGGGTAGGCAGGGCTTTACAGGAAGGTGACTGCTGAGTGGCACCCCGGTGCTCACTACGCATAGGCCGGTCAGAACCAGTTCCAGGGGCACACCAGCCCCTGGCCTGGGGAAAGTCCGGCATGGGAGAGGGGTGTAACCACCCCCCTCCTAGTCCCACCCATAGGCAGGACCTAGTCACCGGGTCAGCCCCCTTTTTGAGTATAAAGATAGGAGCGGGCCCCCTGTTCAAATTAGATCATCTTTGGAATCAAGACACGACTTTCTGCGAAAGGACATCAAGATTTCTTCTTCAAGATTCTCCCTTGTGGCTAAGGAGTAGTCACCCTGCATCAAGCGGGCACCATCCTAAGAACACTGCGGTCTGCTGCAAGTCCTTCCTCCGGAATCCGACGACCCAGCTCGACGAGACCCGGCTTCCCTGGCACCTCTGACCTCTACTCACCTCTACAGCAAAGCTGAGAACTGTGAGTGCGACGAGACCTCGAGGGTCCGACGATCGCCAAGACTGCACGACTTCTTTGCAACAAGCCCACCGAGTCTTCCACTGGTGAGTGCTTTGGGGTCCGAGAAGCCCCAACCCTGAGCAGCTCCAGCACCGAAGATCAGCCCTCCAGCATCTCCACGATCTGCGTGGGGCCCTTCTGCTTTTGCCTGCTCACCGCGTTGTTTGGCTACTAGCCGGCTGGCTTGTGGCCTTCCTAACGATGCCCGACGACATCACTGCTGCTGGTCTGGTTGCTCTAGACTGGCCCTTGCTTCCTTCTTCAAGAGAGGCACCCCGGACCCTCCTGGTCCACTCCAGACGCCATTTTGAGTCCACCGCGTGGGCTTGAATTTGCCAAGGCTTTGTTGCCCAATCCTGGTCCAGCGACGCCGACAGCTTCATCCATCGTGGGACAGCTCGCTCCTCCATCCTGGTCGCCGACAACGCCTCCTGGTCCGTGAGATCTGCGAGCACAGCGTCACCCACTCACCTAGTCGAGGTGACTACCATCCGGTGCCCTCCTGGTGCCACCTGACTACTGGCTAGTAGTCACGAACTTGGTCCCCTCTGCTTTCAGGTGTCTTCTATCATCGATCCAGGCTTGGATCCATCTAACTTTCTTCACTGGTCGCCTGCCGGCAACTTCTTTCTTCCAGGCTCCTGGTCCGTCTACGAGGATTCCCGACGTCTTTTGAGACATATGCAGCTGCAGCCCCTGGGCTAGGTAACTTCGGCATTTCGGTGCCCCAGCATAGCCTCACTATCCAAGGGTCAGAATCCACTTTCGTTTTCCTCCTACCAGGTCGGGTTCGCCCGAGAACACTAACTCTGTGAAATCTAGCTACCATAGACTTTGTCCCGCATCCCGGGTGAGAGTGCACACTCTGCACCCGAGTCCCCTAGGCCTCCTAGAAGTAATCTGAAGATTCTATAGTCAAGACCTAGTGATTCCAAAGCCTATTAGTACTGTACTTACCTGCTAGTAATTTCGCATTCCACTTTCAGAGTATATGGTTTTCCGTGCCCCTCGGGCATTTGTATATACTGTGCTAACTTAAGTATTTTCGTAAGAGTTTTGTGTTGTGCTTAGTACCCTGTCCTCATAAAGAGTACAGGGCTGTTGTGATTTTAATAAATACACTGTTTATTTTCATAACACTTGTGTGGTGTCCTTTCACTGGGTGTTCAAGGGGTACATGTGTGGTATAACAGCTGGCTTAACACGCCCTCTCGAGTCTTTAGCCTTAGACTGCTTGTATCCATGCTACTAGGATAGCTGGTCTATAAGGTTGACTTACAACCAATCATCAATAAGGGTTGTTTGGACTGATACAAAGTGCTCACTAGAATAGTGAACATTATATATCAGGCCAACTTCTCACAGTGCCATCTCTAATTCATGTTGTCTGTTTCTTTCTCATTCTTGGATCTCTTCCTGTGAGAGACCCGTTCTCCGCTCTTCGGGAGAAGTGGTGTTGATCTCTGATGCTGCAATGTTTTGGTCCGGGGGTCTGATGGCCCCGGTTTCCGCCCAAGACTCAATGGCGTGCTTGAAATCGTCTTTCGTGCTCAGACCGGTGGTAGCAATGCCTAGTTCGATGCAAAATTGTTTTAACTCACGATGGCTGTACTCTTCCAATTTCTCCATCTGGAATTTTTCTGTGCTCTCTTTGGTTGTCATTGTGGTTTAGTCGTGGGGTGAGTCACTTTCTGTACGTACGCGTTGATTCGGATCGCGCCGCTGGCCACCAATGTTAGACGGGACCTGGAGGGTCGGCCGAGGACAAGGGGAGAGGTCTCCGGGGAGAGCCGTCTCCAGCGATCGTACAGACTAGTAACTTCCCCCCCACAGATGGACACCACACAAAGATAAAGTTTAACGTTCTTTATAAGCAATCTTGAGGTACGATAGAATGGTACAAGGAGGTCAGGACTCAGGGGTCCCCTCGATTCTAGTGTCTTGGTTAGGGAAAGGGGGTAGCGGGACAGTCTTGTTACCAATCTGGTAGTTACGATGAGATGATGGGTAGCTCACAATCCTCGAGCTTGGTGTTCTAGGTGGACGGGCCGCGGCAGCGCCAGCAGGTCCCGAGAAGGTCCTAGGTGGCAATGGTCCGCGGCAGCGCCAGCAGGTCCCGACGAAGATGGTAGTTACAACGGGCCGCGGCAGCGCCAGCAGGTCCCGACGAGGATGAAGGTTGCAGAGGGCCGCGGCAGCGCCAGCGGGCAGGACGACAGTTCACAAGGCAGGGCTGCGGCAGCGCCAGCAGTCCGTCAAGGATGAGTTCTTCTCGGTGTCTCTCGACTCCAGGATACAACTGCCTTCCTGCTCTGGAGCTGCCCCAGTTATAGGTCTGGCGCCCTTTGATGTCCGGACCCTCGCACTTGGAGGTCGGAAGGTCCGGGATGAGGGAGTCCAGACACCCAGCAGGGGGGTGGAGCCAGCGCCCGGGGAGGCTGGGGGCGATCGGCACCTGGCGGGGGAGAGCCATCGACACTTCTTCCTCCCATTGACCTGCTAAGTGGTTCGCTCACCTCCTGGGTGGATGGTGGTGCCGGGATGTCGGGGCCTGGCCAGGCCCAGGGTTAGGGTCGAGTTGAGGCCATGTGGCCTCGTGGTGCAGTGTCCAAAATGGCGGCCGGGCCGGGCAATGGAGCTGGCAGTGGTCCGGCCCAATGATACAGAGATGTCCGGGGGCAGGAGTCCCGTCGGGGACAGGGTGCGGGTTGCTTCTGTGGGTCGCACCTGGAGGGCCGGTGTCCGGGCCCTGTCATGCGGGGAGGGAGCGAGTCCTTCATGTGGCCTGTCCAACATGCGTCCCCCCCAGCTGAAGGCGGGGAGAGTCACCCATCCTCTTGGGGACTCTCCTCGTCGAGGCGGAAAAAGCGTGACAGGCCATCCGGGGTGGAGAAAGCGGATCGTTCTTGGGCCCTGGGGGTGAGGCCGATCTGCCAGTAGCCCGCTGTCAGGTCGAAGATGCTGAGGTAGCGGGCAGCCCCCATGCGGTCGATAAGTTCATCTGCTCGGGGGATGGGGTGAGCGTCGGTTCGGGTGACAGCGTTCAGACCCCGATAGTCGACGCAGAATCGAAGCTCAGGGGTGGTGCCCGGGGCAGCAGCTTTGGGGACCAGCACGACTGGGCTGGCCCCGGGGCTGTCCGAGGGCTCGATGACCCCGAGTGTGAGCATTTTTGACACTTATTCTTGGATGCAGGCACGTACCCGATCTGGTACGCGGTACGCCCGATGTCTGATAGGGGGACTGTCCTCAGTGTCCACGTCGTGCAAGCACCAGGGGGTGACCCCTGGGGTGAGGGAAAACAGGGTCGCAAATTGCAGCAGGAGGCCCCGACAGTCTTGGCGCTGTTCCGGGGTTAGGGCATCTGAGAGTCGGACCCCGTCTACTGAACCATCTTTTTCCCGGGTTCTCAGCAGGTCAGGGAGGTGCTCGGAGTCTTCTTCCGCTCCACTGTCTGTAGCCATCAGTAGGCTGAGCTCCGAGCGCACAAAGTGGGGTTTGAGTCTGTTGGCGTGGAGGACCCGGAGGGGGTTCCGGGGAGATTCCATGTCGATGATATAGGTGACGGGGCTCTTGCGCTCGACTACCTTGAAGGGCCCTGTCCACTTGTCCTGCAAAGCACAAGGTTCGGTGGGGGACATCACCCATACTTGCTGGCCAGGTTCGAACTCTATGGAGGAGGCATTCTGATCGTACCATTTCCTCATGTCCTCCTGACTGGCCTCAAGATTCGCTTTGGCTATTTCTCTGAATCGTCTGGTCTGATTGCGTAGGGTCAGGAGGTACTTGTAGACGTCTGGAGGGGTTTTCAGGGGGGCCATCTCCCAACCTTCATTGACTAGGCTGAGGGGCCCTCGAACAGGGTTTCCGTACGAGAGTTCAAAGGGGCTGAAGCCGAGGGACTTCTGGGGGACTTCTCGGTAGGCGAAGAGGAGGCACAGAAGTAGCACATCCCACTGGCGGCGGAGGGGCTCTTCCAACCCCATAATCATTCCCTTGAGTGTGCAGTTGAACCGCTCGACCAGTCCGTTTCCTTGAGGGTGATAGGGGGTCGTGAATCGGTAGGTGACCCCGCACTGCTGCCAGAGGGATTTCATATATCTTGAAATAAAGTTCGTGCCCCTGTTGCTGACGACTTCCCGGGGGAAGCCCACCCGGGAAAAGATCCCCATTAAGTCTCGGCCGACCACCGGTGCTGTTACAGTTCGCAGGGGAACAGCCTCGGGATAGCGGGTGGCGTGGTCCACCAGTACCAGGATGAATCGATGCCCTTGTGCTGTTCGGGGGTCCAGGGGCCCCACAATGTCTATTCCCACCTTTTCGAACGGGGTGGTAACAACCGGGAATGGTTGCAGGGGTGCCTTGAGTTTGCGGCCGCTCTTCCCGCTGGCCTGGCAAGTGGGGCAGGACCGGCAGTGGTTAAGGACGTCATTTCTCATTTTTGGCCAGTAAAAGTGGGTCACCAGGCGGTTGTAGGTTTTGTCCTGTCCCAAGTGTCCAGCCAGGGGGACATCGTGGGCCAAATTCAACAGGAAGTCTCTAAAGCGGAGGGGCACCACCAACACTCGACTGGCCCCCAACTCCGCGATTCTTTGTTCGCTATACAACAGGTCATTGTCCCAATAGATCCAGTGGGCCCCGGCGGTATTTCCCGCGCTCTGGGCGAGGGCTTGCTGTCGTAGTCCCTCGAGGGAGGGACAGGTCTTTTGCTCTTGACGGAACTGTTCCTGGGTGGGTCCTCCTTCTTGACGCCACTGAGCCAGGTCTGGAAGGTCCTGGGGCTGAGCGAGCCTTTCTTGGGTTTGTTCTGGGGGGTCGGTATGGTCGGCGTCCCCCACTGGAGTGATCGGGGGAGGAGGTGCTGGCCATTCGGGTTCTTCAGGTCGGGGGATGGCACGGGCGGCCATGGACCGGGTGGTTACGCACGCCCAGTCCGGGAGGCCCAACATCCCCAGGTGCTCTCTTCTTTCCACGGCAGCCCACGGGGAACTCTCGAGATCGTTCCCCAGGAGACAGTCCACGGGGGCATCATCGCGGACCGTCAACTTCAACATGCCGGATACTCCTCCACATTCGAATGGGACGCAGGCCATCCGACACAGGCTCTCAGAATTGTCGGCTGAACGGACGGGGCAGAGAATGTTCGGCCGGATTTGTTCTGGGGTCACCAGGTGACAGCGGACGGCCGTCACACTGGCCCCGTGTCACGTAGGGCTTCAGCCTGGCGCCCATTTATGTTCACCCACTGACTGTATTTTCTGGTGTTGGCGGGTAGGGGAGCCCGCGGGATCATGTCTCTTCCCCCTAGGCACGCCAGGACCATGGCGGACGGTTCCCACTCTTGTTGTTCCTGTTCGTATTCTTCATGTTCTTCGGAGATTTGCTCCTCTCCCAGGGCGGCGGCAGCTACCTGGAGGGGCCCCGGAGTCTGGTTCTTTGGGCAGTTCGGATCATTGGCGTAGTGGCCGACTCGCTGGCATCGGTGACAAGTGACATTGGCTCGGAACCCCGGGCGCATCGGGGGGTTGCCCCGGCCGGCCGGGGGCGGGGTGCTGGTAGCGGGAGCGGCCTGGACGGTGTCTTTCCCCCGGCCCTGGCCTCCTCCTCCTCCTCGGGGACGGTGATGACCTTGGTTGTTCCTGTTCTGTTCGTTCGGCCCACCCCGGCCCACTCGGGTGCTCTCCCATCGGTCAGCCTCGGCGGCGAGCTGCCGTGGATCAGTCAATTTACTGTCGAGGAGGTGCTGCCTGAGCTCGACGAAGCAGTTGTTGGAGAGGTGCTCCCACACGATGAGGTTTAAAAGTTGCTCGTAGGTCGTTACGCGGCTCCCCTTGATCCATCCCTCGAAGGCTCGGCTGAAATAGTTCACATATTCCACCCACGTTGTACCCGGGATTCGGGTGCAGTCTCGGAACCTCTGGCGGTACATTTCGGGTGTAAGCCCATATCGAGTGAGGAGGGCGGCCTTCATGTGGTCATAGGACGTCATTTGATGGTCTGGGAGCTGTAACAGGGCATCACGGCCTTCATTGACGAACCTCCCCCATAGACCGGCTCCCCAGTCACTTCGATCGATCCGGCGGGAGGTCATGGCGATCTCGTAGGCCTTGAACCACTGTTGTATGTCGTCGTTTCGGAAATACTCTCGGACGACATCCTTGGGGATGTGGACCTTTGGTTCTGTAGCTCCTGGGGTGCGCGGTTGCTCGGGCACCCCCAGGTCTTTGTTTTGCTTCCGTAGTTCTATCTCTGCCAGTTTGCGCTCGTGTTCGTACGCTAGTCTCTTTTCTTCGAGTTCTCTTTGTCTTTGCTTTTCTTCCCGCTCTTCTCGGAGCCGTAGGTGTTCTAAGTTCAGTTTTTGTTCCGCTAGTTTTAGTTCACCGCCCATCTTGAGCCGTGCCATCTCTAATTCGTGTAGTCTGTTTCTTTCTCTTTCTTGGATCTCTTCCTGTGAGAGACCCGTTCTCCGCTCTTTGGGAGCAGTGGTGTTGATCTCGGATGCTGCAATATTTTGGTCCGGGGGTCTGACGGCCCCGGTTTCCGCCCAAGACTCAATGGCGTGCTTGAAATCGTCTTTCGTGCTCAGACCCGTGGTAGCAATGCCTAGTTCGATGCAAAATTGTTTTAACTCACGATGGCTGCACTCTTCCAATTTCTCCATCTGGAATTTTTCTGTGCTCTCTTTGGTTGTCATTGTGGTTTAGTCGTGGGGTGAGTCACTTTCTGTACGTACGCGTTGATTCGGATCACGCCGCTGGCCACCAATGTTAGAGGGGACCTGGAGGGTCGGCCGAGGACAAGGGGAGAGGTGTCTGGGGAGAGCCGTCTCCAGCGATCGTACAGACTAGTAACTTCCCCCCACAGATGGACACCACACAAAGATAAAGTTTAGCGTTCTTTATAAGCAATCTTGAGGTACGATAGATTGGTACAAGGAGGTCAGGACTCAGGGGTCCCCTCGATTCTAGTGTCTTGGTTAGGGAAAGGGGGTAGCGGGACAGTCTTGTTACCAATCTGGTAGTTACGATGAGATGATGGGTAGCTCACAATCCTCGAGCTTGGTGTTCTAGGTGGATGGGCCGCTGCAGCGCCAGCAGGTCCCGACGAAGATGGTAGTTACAACGGGCCGCGGCAGCGCCAGCAGGTCCCGACGAGGATGAAGGTTGCAGAGGGCCGCGGCAGCACCAGCGGGCAGGACGACAGTTCACAAGGCAGGGCTGCGGCAGCGCCAGCAGTCCGTCAAGGATGAGTTCTTCTCGGTGTCTCTCGACTCCAGGATACAACTGCCTTCCTGCTCTGGAGCTGCCCCAGTTATAGGTCTGGCGCCCTTTGATGTCCGGACCCTCGCACTTGGAGGTCGGGAGGTCCGGGATGAGGGAGTCCAGACACCCAGCAGGGGGGTGGAGCCAGCGCCCGGGGAGGCTGGGGGCGATCGGGACCTGGCGGGGGAGAGCCATCGACACTTCTTCCTCCCATTGACCTGCCAAGTGGTTCGCTCACCTCCTGGGTAGATGGTGGTGCCGGGATGTCGGGGCCTGGCCAGGCCCAGGGTTAGGGTCGAGTTGAGGCCATGCGGCCTCGTGGTGCAGTGTCCAAAATGGCGGCCGGGCCGGGCAATGGAGCTGGCAGTGGTCCGGCCCAATGATACAGAGATGTCCGGGGGCAGGAGTCCCGTCGGGGACGGGGTGCGGGTTGCTTCCGTGGGTCGCACCTGGAGGGCCGGTGTCCGGGCCCTGTCATGCGGGGAGGGAGCAAGTCCTTCATGTGGCCTGTCCAACAAACAGCTAGCCTTTTACAAACCTACTAGGGCCCTGAGATCAGAATCTCTCTCTCTTGCGGTGGTGCCAGCGGTGAAGAAAGCCCGGACTGGTGGACGCTCCTTCAAACGGCTTGCTCCTCAGCTCTGCAACACTCTTCCCTTATCACTCCGCAGCACTGCCAATTTGCTTGCTTTTAGAAAGGGACTTAAAACCTGGTTGTACTGTCTTTAGTTTTCTGTTTCCTTTTTTTGCCGGTCCTTTTTCCTGTTGTGTTATGTGTTAGCTGCTGACCTGTTGGTCTGAAAGCGCCGGGACACTCCTTTGGAGTAGCTGAGCGCTATACAAAACCCCCCTATAACATAACATAACATAACATAACGGCTATGCAGAGGGCCTCGTGGCACACACCCCTCCAGCGCCTATGCAGAGGGCCTCGAGGCAGACACCCCTCCAGCGCCTATGCAGAGTGCCTTGCGGGACACACCCCTCCAGTGCCTATGCAGAGAGCCTCTAGTTGCATCTGTGAGGGGCCTCGTAGCACACACCCCTCCTGCGCCTAGCAGAGGGCCTCGAGGCACACACCCCTCCAGCACCTATGCAGAGTGCCTTGCGGGACACACCCCTCCAGTGCCTATGCAGAGGGCCTCTAGCTGCATCTGTGAGGGGAATCGAGGCACACACCCCTCCTGCGCCTAGCAGAGGGCCTCAAGGCACACACCCCTCCAGCGCCTATGCAGAGGGCCTCGTGGCACACACCCCTCCAGCGCCTATGCAGAGGGCCTCGAAGCACACACCCCTCCAGCGCCTATGCAGAGGGCCTCTACTTGCATCTGTCAGGGGCCTCGTGGCACACACCCCTCCAAAGCCTATGCAGAAGGCCTCTAGCTGCATTTGTGAGGGGCCTCGAGGCACACACCCCTCCTGCGCCTATGCAGAGGGCCTCTAGCTGCATCTGTAAGGAGCCTAGTGGCACCCCCCCTCCAGCACCTATTCAGAGGGCCTCTAGCTGCATCTGTGAGGGGCCTAGAGGCACACACCCCTCCTGCGCCTAGCAGAGGGCCTCAAGGCCCACACCCCTCCAGCGCCTATGCAGAGGGCCTCAAGGCACACACCCCTCCAGCGCCTATGCAGAGGGCCTCTAGCTGCATCTGTGAGGGGCCTCGTGGCACACACCCATCTAGCGCCTATGCAGAGGGTCTCTAGCTGCATTTGTGAGGGGGCTCGAGGCACACACCCATCCTGCGCCTATGCAGAGGGCCTATAACTGCATCTGTGAGGGGCCTCGTGGCACCCCCCCTCCAGCACCTATGCAGAGGGCCTCTAGCTGCATCTGTGAGGGGCCTAGAGGCACACACCCCTCCTGCTGCAGAAGGCCTTGTGGCACACACCCCTCCAGCGCCTATGCAGAAGGCCTTGTGGCACACACCCCTCCAGCGCCTATGTAGAAGGACTCAAGGCCCACACCCCTCCAGCGCCTATGCAGAGGGCCTCTAGCTCCATCTGTGAGCGGCCTTGTGGCTCACACCCCTCCATCGCCTATGCAGAGGGCCTCTAGCTGCATTTGTGAGGGGACTCGAGGCATACACCCCTCCTGCGCCTACGCAGAGGGCCTCTAGCTGCATCTGTGAGGAGCCTCGTGGCACCCCCCCTCCAGCACCTATTCAGAGGGCCTCTAGCTGCATCTGTGAGGGGCCTAGAGGCACACACCCCTCCTGCGCCTAGCAGAGGGCCTCGAGGCCCACACCCCTCTAGCACCTATGCAGAGGGCCTCGTGGCACACACCCCTCCAGCGCCTATGTAGAGGGCCTCGTGGCACACACCCCTCCAGCGCCTATGCAGAGGGCCTCGAGGCACACACCCCTCCAGCGCCTATGCAGAGGGCCTCTAGCTGCATCTGTGAGGGGCCTCGTGGCACACACCCATCTAGCGCCTATGCATGGTCTCTAGCTGCATTTGTGAGGGGCCTCGAGGCAGACACCCATCCTGCGCCTATGCAGAGGGCCTATAACTGCATCTGTGAGGGGCCTTGTGGCACCCCCCCTTCCAGCACCTATGCAGAGGGCCTCTAGCTGCATCTGTGAGGGGCCTAGAGGCACCTACCCCTCCTGCGCCTAGCAGAGGCCCTCGAGGCACACACCCCTCCAGCACCTATGCAGAAGGCCTTGTGGCACACACCCCTCCAGCGCCTATGCAGAAGGACTCAAGGCCCACACCCCTCCAGCGCCTATGCAGAGGGCCTCTAGCTCCATCTGTGAGCGGCCTTGTGGCACACACCCCTCCATCGCCTATGCAGAGGTCCTCTAGCTGCATTTGTGAGGGGCCTCGAGGCATACACCCCTCCTGCTCCTATGCAGAGGGCCTCTAGCTGCATCTGTGATGGGCCTCTAGGCTTCCCCTCCAGCGCCTATGCAGAGGGCCTCGCAGCACACACCCATCTAGTGCCTATGCAGAGGGCCTCGTGGCACACACCCCTCCAGTGCCTATGCAGAGGGCCTCTAGCTGCATTTGTGAGGGGCCTCGAGGCCCCCCTCCAGCGCCTATGCAGAGGGCCTCGCAGCACACACCCCTCCAGCGTCTATGCAGAGGGCATCTAGCTGCATCTGTGAGGGGCCTCGAAGCACACACCCCTCCTGCACCTATGCAGCGGGCCTCGAGGCACACTCCCTCCAGTGCCTATGCACCCCCCTCCAGCGCCTATGCAGAGGGCCTCTAGCTGCATCTGTGAGGGGCCTCGTGGCACCCCCCTCCAGCGCCTATGCAGAGGCCATCTAGCTGCATCTGTGAGGGGCCTTGAAGCACACACTCCTCCTGCACCTATGCAGAGGGCCTCGAGGCACACTCCCTCCAGTGCCTATGCACCCCCCCCCCAGCGCCTATGCAGAGGGCCTCTAGCTGCATCTGTGAGGGGCCTCGGGCCCCCCTCCAGTGCTTATACAGAGGGCCTCGTGACACACACACTCCAGCGTCTATGCAGAGGGCCTCGCGGCACACACCCCTCCTGCGCCTATGCAGAGGGAATCTAGCTGCATCTGTGAGGGGCCTCGAGGCACACATCCCTCCAGCGCCTATGCAGAGGGCCTCTAGCCGCATCTGTGAGGGGCCTCGAGGCACCCTTCTCCAGCGCATATGCAGAGGGCCTCTAGCTGCATCTGTGAGGGGCCTCGAGGCACACACCCCCCACTGGCGCCTATGCAGAGGGCCTCTAGCTGCATCTCTGGGGGGCCTCATGGCACCCCCTCCAGCACCTATGCAGAGAGCCTCGCAGCACACACCCCTCTAGCGCCTATGCAGAGGGCTTGTAGCTGCATCTGTGAGGGGCCTCTAAGCACACAACCCTCATGCACCTATGCATAGGGCCTCGAGGCACACACCCCTCCAGCGCCTATGCAGAGGGCCTCTAGCCGCATCTGTGAGGGGCCTCGAGGCACCCTTCTCCAGCGCCTATGCAGAGGGCGTCTAGCTGCATCTGTGAGGGGCCTTGAGGCACACACCCCCACCGGCGCCTATGCAGAGGGCCTCTAGCTGCATCTGTGAGGGGCCTTGAGGCACCCCCCTCCAGCACCTATGCAGATGTCCTCTAGCTGCATCTGTGAGGGGCCTCAAGGCACACACCCCCACCAGCTCTATGCAGAACGCCTCGCGGCACACACCCCTCCAGCGCCTATGCAGTGGGCCTCGAGGCACACACCCCTCCAGCGCCTATGCAGAGGGTCTCTATCTTCACCTTTGAGGGGTCTCGTTGGCACACACCCCTCCAGCGCCTATGCAGGGGGCCTCTAGCTGCACCTTTGAGGGGTTTTGAGGCACACACCCCCAGCGCTTATGCAGAGAGCCTAGCAGGACACACCCCTCCAGTGCCTATGCAGAGGGCCTTGTGGCACACCCCTGCAGGGCCTATGCAGAGGGCCTCGTGGCACACCTCCCTTCAGTGCCTATGCAGAGGGCCTCGTGGCACACACCTCTCCAAGGCCTGTGCAGAGGGCCTCGGGCACACACCCCTGAAGTCCCTATGCAGAGGGCCTCAAGGCACACACTCCCTCCAGCGCCTATGCACCCCCTCCAGCGCCTATGCAGAGGGCCTCTAGCTGCATCTCTGAGGGGTCTTGAGGCCCCCCTCTAGCGCTTATGCAGAGGGCCTCGCAACACACACCCCACCAGCGCCTATGCAGAAGGCCTCGAGGCACACAACCCTCCAGCGCCTCTGCAGAGGGCCTCTAGCTGCATCTGTGAGTGGAATCGTGGCACCCCCCCTCCTGCACCTATGCAGAGGGCCACTAGCTTCATCTGTGAGGGGCCTCGTGGCACACACCCCTCCAGCACCTATGCAGAGGGCCTTGCGGGACACACCCCTCCAGTGCCTATGCAGAGGGCCTCTAGCTGCATCTGTGAGGGGCATTGTGGCACACACCCCTCCTGCGCCTAGCAGAGGGCCTCGAGGCAGACACCCCTCCAGCGCCAATACAGAGGGCCTTGTGGCACACAACTCCAGCGCCTATGCAGAGGGCCTCCAAGCACACACTCCTCTAGCGCCTATGCAGAGGGCCTCTACCTGCATCTGTGAGGGGTCTCGTGGCACCCCCCTTCCAACGCCTATGCAGAGGGCCTCTAGCTGCATCTGTGAGGGGCCTAGAGGCACACACCCCTCCTGCGCCTAGCAGAGTGCCTCGAGGCACACACCCCTCCAGCACCTATGCAGAGGGCGTCGTGGCACACACCCCTCCAGCGCCTATGCATGAGGACTCAAGGCACACACCCCTCCAGCACCTATGCAGAGGGCCTCTAGCTGCATCATTGAGGGGCCTCGTGGCACAAACCCCTCCAGCGCCTATGCAGAGGGCCTCTAGCTGCATTTATGAGGGGCCTCGAGGCACCCACCCCTCCTGCGCCTATGCAGAGGGCCTCTAGCTGCATCTGTGAGGTGCCTCTAGGCCCCCCTCCAGCGCCTATGCAGAGGGCCTTGCAGCCCACACCCCTCCAGTGCCTATGCAGAGGGCCTCGTGCCGCACATCCCTCCAGTACCTATGCAGAGGGCCTCTAGTTGCATCTGTGAGAGGCCTCGTGGCACCCCCCTCCAGCGCCTATGCAGAGGGCATCTAGCTGCATCTGTGAGAGCCTGGAAGCACACACCCCTCCTACGCCTAGGCAGAGGGCCGCGAGGCACACTCCCTCCAGCGCCTATGCACCCCCCTCCAGCGCCTATGCAGAGGGCCTCTAGCTGCATCTGTGAGGGGCATCGAGGCCCCTCTCCAGTGCTTATGCAGAGGGCCTCACAACACACATCCCTCCAGCGCCTATGCAGAGGTCCTCGCGGCACACTCCCCTCCAGCACCTATGCAGAGGGCCTCTAGCTGCATCTGTGAGGGGCCTCATGGCACCCCCCTTCCAGCGCCTATGCAGATGGCCTCTAGCTGCATATGTGAGGGGCCTCGAAGCACACACCCCTCCTGCGCCTATGCAGAGGGCCTCGAGGCACACACCCCTCCCGCGCCTATGCAGAGGTTCTCTAGCTGCATCTGTGAGGGGCCTCATGGCACCCCCCCTCCAGCGCCTATGTAGAGGGCCTTTAGCTGTTTGGATACCATCAATGTTTGTTACCTGGTATGTTGCACCAGGTAAAAGTTGATTAGAGGGGACTATACAGTCAGCCACCATGGTGATGCTAGACCCTGTGTCTCTAAAGGCTTCAACTTTCAAACCATTGATGATGGGTTCTTGTCTATATTTGCTCAAGGTATTTGGGCAATCAGAGAAGTTGGCAAGCCCCATGCCAGTCTCATAAACAAGATCATTTGGTGATGGGGACCTGGATAGGCCAGGGTCCACCTGGGCTCCAAAAGTAAACCCACCCAGATTCCTGGGTGTGCTCCCACTTCCTGGGGGATTACTGCTGACAGTAACAGGAGGTGCTGGAGCTGGCTTTGGAGGTATATTCTCTTTATTGCCCTTCTTGGGACAACAGCTGTCTGTTTTGTAATGCCCAACCTGTTTACAGGCATGACAATAAGGCTTTTTCTGAGTTGATGAAGTGTCTTGGGACCCACCCCCATTCTTGGAGTTTTGGGGCCCTGGGGAAGTCTTTTCTTTACTTTTATCCCCACCCTTATCTTGAGGCTTGGTAGACTCCTTCTTCGGGTTATTGTCCTGATTCTTAGGCCTAATCCTGGTTCTGACCCATTTATCTGCCCTCTTTCCCAATTCTTGGGGAGAGGTCAAATCAGAGTCCACCAGGTGCTGGTGTAAGAGCTGGTTCTGACAATTACTTAGGATCTGCTCCCTCATAATCTAATTATACAATCCTGTGAAGTCATGTACTTTGCTGCCATGTAGCCAACCCTCCAGAGCCTTAGTTGCACAATCTACAAAATCAGCCCAGTCCTGAATCTGTGTCTTCTGGGTGTCTCTGAACTTCAACCTGTACTGTTCAGTGGTTAAGCCAAACCCATCTATTAGAGCACTCTTCAGGACTTTGTAGTTTTTAGCATCCTCATGTCTGACAGTGAGGAGCTTATCTCTCCCTTTCTCTGAAAAGGAGTACCATAAGATTGCTGCCCATTGTTCCGCAGGAACCTGCTGTACCATGCAGGCTCTCTCAAGAGCAGTTATCCACTTGTGGATGTCATCCCCTTATGTGTAGGGGGGCACAATCTTTGTCAGGTTTCTAGTATTATAGGACCTGTCTTTCTCTCTAGGAATGTTATTGCTGCCACCAGTGGCATCTAAGCCACACATTTTCTGTTACCTTGCTAAAGCAAGTTTAGCTTGGGCCAGGGCTAACTCTTCCCTCTCTATCTGGAGTTCTACAGCTCTCATCCTGGCCTTATGCTCTCTTCTCTGGGGGGAAGTCATTCCCCTTTGAGAGTTTCTGGAGACACTAGAAATGTGAGAATCCCCCGAGGGAGTTCTTACCCTTCTATTGCCTGGAACAGTTCTGCTTTGTACTCTGGGGAGGTGCTGGCCCTCTCCATTTCCAAGTAGGTCTAAGTTGGCTTGGTTAAGCCTGCCAACTACAACCTGGTTACCCTGCTGATCCTGATCAGGCTCATCTACTTCTGAGCCATCCTCCTCTTCTTCTTCCTCTTCTGGAGTTGTCTCATTCTCAGGGGTGTTCACTCCATCTCCTAAATCTAAGGGAGCTGCACTCGCCTTATCTAAGTCATCCTTTTCCAGGATGGCTATCAGGGAAGGAATGGTGGGGGTTCTGCCCCTTTTTAGCCCCCTTGCAATGCACAAGGCACTCAAGTGAAGTAGTGTGGCTCACTGGTTAGAGGCGGCAGACCCGAGAGCAGAGGACGGCCCGGGACCAGGGTTTGATTCCCGGCGCGGCAGGTTTCTGGACCAGGGTCAGCGGACTCGATAATTCTCTCGCCTCGGTGCCCACTCTGATCAGCGATCACACTCGGCAACTCTGGGCATTAGCTTGCCTCATCTTCACTAACGGCCCCACCAGACCGCCGGGGATGCCTGGTCTCACCCTGGAGATACCCATTAAGGGACCATCTCTCAGGGAAGCCAGGAAGGGTTTCGCAGCGGTCGAAGCGCCTTGGGACCCTACGGGTAAGTAGTGCGCTATATAAATGCCAATACATTTACATTTACATTTACAAGTCTTTGTGGCTAAGTTTATCATAGCTGGAAGTTGCCTTGGTAAGGTCAACTGTCACAGGGGCAGAGCCTGAAGCTCTTCCTGTGTCAGACATGACTGCTAGTGAGGTGCAAGTGGTGCACTTACCTACACTAAGTGTTTACCTACTGTACCTTGCTAGTGAGTTGTAGTCAGGGTGTGCTAATCCCTTTAATCTACAACTACTAAGTTCAGTAGAACTTAAATATGCTAAGCTTTTGATTTATATGTACCTAAGGTACTTGATGTGATCTTTCAATTTGATAAAAAAGATTGCAATGGTAAAACAACAGCAAGCTCAAATCTGCACCGCTGCACACCAATGTGAGAAGTTGGCCTGATATATGATGTTTCCAATTCTGGAACCACCTTGTATCAGTCCAAACAATCCCTTATGGTGTCTGGTTGTAAGTCAACCTTATAGACAAGCTATCTTAATGGTAGCATAGACTAAGCAGCCTTAAAGGCTAAACTCAAGAGGTCGTGTTAAGAGAGCTGTTTTACCAATCACAATCCTGTAATACCAAATGAAAGGACACCACACAAGTTTATATTATAAAAATAGATGTGTTTATTTCTAAATTAATCCCCATTACTCTTTATGAGCAAAGGGGCACAATCGTTAAATCAAAAGCACAGTATAACATATGAAAGTTGCACAATTATGGATGAGGGCGGGTGGCCACTCAAACCATATATTAAGAAAGTGGTATAAGAGATACCAATCGAACAGTGGTTAGGCATAGGGCCTAGGGAATTGCTGGGAGCAGTCGGGACAAGCAATGCTGAAGTCGGGAAAAGCCCGCGGGATTCGGGTGCAGCGCTTAAAGAACACGCATGCACCAATGCAAAGTCAATGGTGCGTAAAAGTTACACAAAGAGAGTTTAAGGATACTTCCGCTGAACCTAGATGGACAAAACTTTAGACACAGACCCTAGAGGTGTGTACCAGTGTGGGAACACCGGCGTTGCAATGTTACCTCACCCATAGGGTCGAAGTGGCGTCGGGTTTCGTCACGCAGGTTCTTGGTGCTTGAAGCTGAAGATGCTGCAGGCGATGTGAAGGAGGTGTCTGGTGTGATCCAAGGGTGTATCAGAGTAGAAAAGTACCTGAAAGCAGAGGGGACATAGTCTGGGTCACTCAGCAGTGATCAGGGTGGAACCAGGACGGAACCAGGCAATGTCGGGCGCAATCAGGTGGTTGTCAAGGAGCTTCTCTCCACTGCCACGTGGGCTCTGGGGCATCTGCGACGTCCAGGAGCGGGTCACGAGCTGTCCCGCGCAGGCTCTCACCGTCGGCGCTGTCGGCTTCAAGATCGGAGCAAACAACACTTGGCAAAAGCAATCCACGCAGGACTGAAAGATTGCTTCTCACTCGGACCAGGAGGGTCAGAGTGGGTGCTCCTTTTCAGAGGAGCTGGTGCACGTCTAGAGCAACGAGAATCACAAGTCGGTTTTAGGTTTTCGCCGGCACAGGGGCCACAAGCCAGCTGGCAAGTGACCGGGCCAACGCGTTGAGCCAAAGAAAGCAGAAGGGCCCCACGCAGCACTCGTCGAGTGTAGAGGGGTGAGCTTTGGTGCAAAAGTGGCTCAAGGTTGGGGCTTCTCAGCTTTGAGGGTCACTCGTGGGCTGCACAGTCAGCGTCTTGTGGTCTTTTCAAGATGGCGTGCCCCACGCTTCCGGTCGCCTCCACGGGTCTCAGCTCGGCAGGGAGTGTGGATCGGGCTGTAAGAAGGCAGGCAAGCTTGATCTCGTCGATCTCTGTTGCTCGAGTTCCGGCGGGAACTGCAACAAAGCAGACGTCGAGGTGCTGGATGGTGCCTGTTTGCACATGGTGGTCACTTCTTGACCACAAGGGAGATTCTTCAGTCTTCTACATTGAGTAGGATGTCGAAGGGTCCAGAGTTTTGTTTCAAATGTTTTATCAGGATAATCTGAGTGCCTTGGCACTGCTCCCATTCTTATACCAATCTAGGGGGCTGGATTACCTGCTAGGTCCCCTCCTATGGGTGGGACCCAGGAAGGGGGTGGATACACCCCTTTCCTTTGATCCAGGCCGCGCTGGGACAGGGGCTGGTGTGCCCCAGAACCGGTTTGGCCAGATTATGCAAGGGGCAGCCTTGTGCGCCCCAGGCAGTGTCTGGTTTCTTTCAAATCTCCCTGCTACAATCCACTATATCCAGTCTGGGGTGGTGTGACACCTCCCTGTGACAGGAAAGCCTTTGTCCAGGCCTCCTCTGCTGAGTTTCGGTCAGCAGCAGGAGGTCAGACTCGTGTCTGTGGCAGAAGCATCCATTTTGTGGTGCTGAGGCTCCTTTTAAAATCAACCGCGTTTTAGCAAAGTAACATGTCGTCTCCCTCTAGAGGGGTTGAATGCTACCCCCGTTGCCAGGACTGGCGAGGGGGTAGTATTCCAAATCGTATGACACCTTACACGACATGTTTTGATAAAGCCAAACCAAAGTTAACATATAACCGCGAGGATTATAATGCACTTAATAGTATATGGTATGGCATTATCCCGGAACAGCTTAGCGAATTGGTCCCGACAGCTGCAGACAGGCTCAGCTCATGCTAGAGCACCATCTCACATAAAACCAAGCACTCTGCCTCCAGGATTGTTAAGGCCTGCCATAGGAGTGACTGATAGGTACATATGTGTCCAGATAGGTTTATATACAGGCATACTATATCTAAGCAAGGGGTGATTACACCACCTTGCCCCAGCTGAGTGATCAGCCAGTTGTGTCAATTTTAGATAGCCAGCCAGGGGTGGCAAAAGATATGCTTCAGCCCCAGGTAGGCCTTGCATGCACCTATGCCCTGGGCACCTATCGTGCTCTGTACAGGGGCTGATAAGGTGACCCAAGCCAATCTAGTTATGCACCTAGGGTACATGGAATCCATTTTACAGAGAGAGCAGATAGCCTGGGACCCTGATTAGCAGGGAACCAGGCCAACTAAGTCGAAAACCAGCTAAACACAAGGCAAAAAATAAGGGGTAACCATAGTCAGGTAGCCACCCTCCTACATTGTCAGAACCAGTTATTGCATCAGCACTTGGTTGAAGAAGCAGAAGGTACAAAGCCAAGGTGGTGATCAGAAGAAGCAAGACCAAAAGGGTGGGGAGAAAGCAAAAGACAAGAAGTCTTCTCAAGGTCCCCAAAAAGCTTCTAATGGGGCGGGGGGGGGGGGGGGGGGGGGGGTTCCAACAATCCATAATGAAAGAAGGTCCAAAGAAACCTTGGTGCAAGATTTGTACAGTAAATACTCACTGGACCATTGATTGTGGCAAGGAGACAGCTCCAGCCACCATTGCCCCTAAGGCAACTGTTCCCCCTAGTTCAGCTCCAAGTGGTGGTTCTCAACAGAAGGGTGTTGTAGGGTTAACCCTGGGAACTGCGATGGATTCTGGCCTAGTCAGAATACCAACTCAAGCTGTTTTGATCTGTGATGGGGACATAGCAATGTCCTCTACTATGAGTCCCAAACACTTGGGCAAGTAAAGACAAACTCCTTTAATCAATGATAAAGTGGCTCAGGCCTACAGGGACACATGTGCCAGTGTCACCATGGTGACGCCTGGATTTGTGGACCCTGGACAGATCATACTAGGTGAGAATTACCTAGTGACCAATGCTAGAAATGTCACTACCACACACAGTATGGCAGTTGTAAATTTCTCCTGGGGAGGGGTAACTGGCCTAAAGAAAGTTGTTGTTAGCTCAGACCTCCCTGAAGAATGTTTGCTTGGCAATGACCTAGAGACTTCAGCCTGGTCAGAAGTGGAGTTTAGGACACATGCAGAAATGTTAGGCATCTCAGCACATGTGCTTGCTGCGACTAGGACACAGGTCAGAAATTGCAACACTGAACTGGCACTGGATTCTGGAATAATGGACCAGTAGCCTACCAGGACAAGGAGCAGTAGAGTTAAGGCCTTGCCTTCCCCCTTGCCTCAAGATGAGGATCAGCCTTCTGAGGAAGCTGATTGTGAGCCTGAAGAAGGAACTGTCCTAGAAGAGCTTGAACCTGATCAGGTTGAGTTTCTTGGGACAGGGGGACCTTCCAGGGCAGATCTGAGGCAGGCGCAGTTGGACTGCCCTTCTCTTGAACCCCTCCGACAGCTAGCTGCTGCTGAGGCTGCAGGAAATGCTAGTGGAACCCATAAAGTTTATTGGAATGAAGGGCTCCTGTATTCAGAGGCTAGAGACCCCAAGCCTGGAGCTTCCAGGAGGTTGGTCATACCTATGGCATTCAGGGGCTTCCTTATAACACTAGCCCATGATATTCTCCTTGCAGGACATCTTGGCCAGTACAAGACTTGGGACAGACTTGTCCCTCACTTTCACTGGCCTCACATGTCAGAAGACAGCAAGGAGTTTTGTCGCTCCTGTGTCACCTGCCAAGCCAGTGGCAAATCAGGTGGCACTACAAAGGCCCCCCTTATACCACTACCTGTGGTGGGGGTTCCCTTTGAACGTGTAGGGATTGACATTGTTGGACCAATGGATCCCCAAACAGCCTCTGGGCACAGGTTTATTCTGGTGGTAGAGGATCATGCCACCATATAGCCAGAAGCTATTCCCCCTAGGACCACAACAGCACCTGTTGTGGCAAGAGCCCTTTTGGGGGTTTTCTCAAGAGTGGGCTTCCCTATGGAGGCTGTATCAGACAGGGGTGCAAACTTTGTCTAGTTACCTGACTGCAATGTGGAAGGAGTGTGGAGTGAACTATAAGTTCACCACACCCGACCACCCACAATGCAATGGTCTAGTTGAAAGGTTCAACAAGACCTTAAAGGGCATGATTAAGGGTCTCCCTGAAAAGCTCAGGTGGAGATGGGACATCCTACTGCCCTGTCTTGTGTTTGCTTATAGAGAAGTCCCACAGAAGGGGGTTGGCTACAGCCCTTTTGAACTTTTGTTTGGGTATCCTCTAAGAGGACCCCTGTGTCTGGTGAAGGAGGGATTGGAGTTACCTCTCAAACTTCCCAAGCAAGACATTGTGGACTCACAAAAGGCCTGGCATGGCCAAAAGGCTGTGCTGGCTGTTTACCAGCCAGGGCAGAACGTGTGGGTGTTGGAGCTACTGGCCCCAGCAGCTCTCCAAGACAAATGGAGTGGACCCCACACTATTGTAGAACAGAAGGGAGAAGTCACCTATCTGTTTGACCTTGGAACTCCCAGGAGCCCCCACAGGGTGATTCATGTCAACAAACTGAAACCATATGTTGACAGGGCAGGCATGGGCTTGCTTATGGCTACTGGCGAAGGACAGGAGAAGAGTGACCCTCTCCCAGACCTGCTCTCTCAGAACCCTGATGATTGGTCTGTTGATGGTGTCGCCTTGGCAGGCAGCCTCATTGATCAGCAGCAGAGGGACTGCAGACCAGTTCTGCAGCAATACAGACATATGTTTTCACTGACTCCAAGTCAGACTACCTGGTGCACTCATGAAGTGGACACTGGGGACAGTCTGCCTGTTAAAAGTAAGATTATTAGCCAACCTGATCATGTCAGGGACTGTATCAGGACAGAGGTCCAAAAGATGTTGGAGCTGGGAGTCATTAAGCCCTCAGAGAGCCCTTGGGCCAGTCCAGTAGTCCTTGTGCCTAAACCTCACACCCAAGATGGTAAGACCGAGATGAGGTTTTGCGTAGATTACAGAGGCCTCAATGCTGTCACTAGGAGAGATGCCCATCCAATACCCAGGGCAGATGAGCTCATTGACAGATTGGCATCTGCAAAGTTTTTGAGCACATTTGACCTGACAGCTGGCTACTGGCAGATCAGACTAGTTGATGATGCAAAGCCAAAGACAGCCTTTTCAACCCCTGGTGGACATTATTAATTTGTGGTAATGCCCTTTGGTCTGAAAAATGCACCTGCCACATTTCAAAGGTTGGTGAACCAAGTTCTCTCAGGCCTGGATGACTACCGTGCAGCTTATCTTGATGATATCGCTGTCTTTAGTTTCACCTGGGAGGATCACCTGATCCACCTGAAAAATGTTTTGGAGGCCCTGCAAAAGGCAGGCCTAACTATCAAGGCTACCAAGTGCCAGATAGGGCAGAGTCAGGTTGTATACCTGGGCCGCCTTGTAGGTGGAGGCCAGGTTCAACCATTGCAGAGCATAATGGACTGGACTTCTCCAACCACCCAGACTCAGGTCAGAGCTTTCTTGGGCCTGGATGGGTATTACAGGAATTTTTTCAAGGGATATGGTTCCATTCCAAGCGCTTGGCGACCCCTGGGTGATAATGCGCTATATAAATTGAAATAAATAAATAAATAAATTGTGACCCCCCTTTAATGACTTAACTTCCAAGAAAATGCCTATGAAAGTTCAGTGGACAGTTAGCTGTCAAAAGGCATTGGATGACCTGAAGCAGGCCATGTACACTGCACCAATTCTGCAATGTCCAGACTATTCAAAATAATTTATTGTTCAAACAGATGCTTCTGAGTTGGGGGTAGGGGCTGTGCTATCACAATTGAATAAAGATGGTCAAGACCAGCCAGTAGCTTTTATTAGCAGAAGGCTTACTTCTAGAGAAAAACATTGGTCAGCTATAGAGAGGGAGGCCTTTGCTGTGGTTTGGGCACTGAAGAAGCTGAGGCCACACTTGTTTGGTACTCACTTCAAGGTTCAGACAGACCATAAGCCAACTTAGGTTGGGCCAAGGTCAGCGCTCCAGGCATTTTCACCACCACCCTTGAAAGCAGGGATGGAGCGACCAAGAAGCGGGCATGTCGGCGGCACGCCAAAGGCGTGCCAAAGGCAAGCCCGTCTGCGCCCGTCCGCGCCGGTCCCACGCCTAATGCCACGCCTAATGCCACGACCCTTTGGCTGTGAGCCCCCAGGCAGTTCGCCATGCAAAGTGTATGGGCGTACTACCCTATTAGCCTTAATGAGGGGAAAAGAATGACAGGCTGCAAGTCTTTGAGGTTGGACGATAGGCTGCACGGAGGTCCATATGTCTGTCATGTCTGCCAAGAACATACCCTGGACATTCTGATGAGTCAAATTAAGGCTTTAATCCCGATAGGGAGGAATAGGGAGGAAACAAGGAGGATAGATTTTGACTGCCTGTTGATCAATGCCAGATCATTGGTAAAGCATAGTTTAGAGCTAGCTGAACTAATTAAGGATCACAAAACTAAAATAGCATTTGTTACTGAAACCTGGACGGATGCGGCGTCAGGCCCGGACCTAGTATAGGCATTCCCAGCGGACTACCTCAGTTATATACTGGATAGGACGAAGAAAAGAGGAGGAGGCCTTGCGGTCATATATCACCCCTCCATTAAAGGCAGCTTCCTCCCCATAGCGTCCGATACTTGTGAGGCCCTGGCATTCAATCTAATCCTATCGGACCACCAATCCTTTAAGGGCTGTCTCATATATAGACCACCGGGCACCAAAACTGGGTTTTTGGGGGAAGTAGGTAACTTTTTAGAGGAAGCCTTGTGCACAAAGGCCTATACTGTCCTTGGGGATCTTAATTTCCATCTGGATTCTAGTCAGGACAGTGATACATTGGCACTAAAAGAACTAACAGAAGGGTTGGGGCTAATGCAGGTGGCCATTGGGCCTACTCATAAATCAGGCCATACCTTGGACAGGATTTTTACGAGTCACCCAGACTTGCAATTCTCCGGGACAGAGCCCGTAGCCTGGTCAGACCATGCAGTGGTATGGTTTAGTATTCAAGGCAGGACATTATATAGGGCAAGGCGTCATAAGAAGGAAGTTAAGGTTAGCAGAGCCTGGACTAAAACAGATGGGACTGCCTTGGAGGAACTGCTGGCAACCTCCAAGGTGCCACTGCCTGCAGGAACAGAGGAAGCCGCCACCACTTATGCCAACTGGATCAACCAGGCTTGCACTATACTGGCTCCACCAAAAAGCTGGCTTCCCACCTGCACGGTTCCATCTGCTCCCTGGTTCACAGATGAACTCAGGAGCTAAAGTGCGAGTGTAAAAAACTGGAACGAGTCTGGCGCAAAAACTATAACGAAGCTGAAAAGAAGACATACAGAGCTAGCCAGGGAAAATATAAAGAGAGAACAAGACAACTTAAGGAAGCCTTCTTTACAGATCGCATCCTTGGGGCTAAAAACTTGTCCAAGGAACTCTTTCACACAGTAGCAAGCCTGGCCACACCTAAACTAGTAGCTACGCCTCCAAGCCAGGAACTCTGCGAGAATTTAGCCCAGTTTTTTTCAAGCAAGGTGGAAAAGATTTTTGCATCTCTGGAAGCCCCGGTGGCACAGAGCCTGCAGGCATCCAGATCTAGGAGCCGGACGGCAGACATCCCGGGGACTAAATTGCTGGGCTTCGTCCCAGTGTAAGGGGACGAGATTAAAAGACACTTGCTGGGCTTAAAATCGGGCTCACCTTATGACCCATGCCCAGTAACAGTTGCAAAGTTGGCAGTAACTCCCATAGCCAATGCTATAGCAGAATTATCCAATCAGTTATTTGAGAGGGGGGGCTTCCCATCGAGCTGGTAGCGGGCGTCCATCAAGCCACTATTAAAAAAGCCCAATTTGGACATCTAGAACCCCAACAATATCGGCCAATCTCAAGACTTCCTATGCCGGCCAAGATCATAGAAAGGATTATGAACATCCAGCTCAGTGCACACCTAGGAACCACTCAGGGGCTGGACATCTCACAGCATGGGTTTAGACCAGGCCACAGTACGGAGTCTGCCCTGATCAAGTCAACAGAAGTGGTCAGGAAGGTGATGGACTCCGGAAGTCGTGCGGCTCTGGTCAGGCTGGATTTGTCTGCGGCCTTTGATATGGTCCACCATACCATCTTGGTGGACTGGCTGGAGGAATGTGGTGTTCAAGGGAAGGCTTTAGACATTTTTAGATCGTTTCTGACCAATAGAGTCCAGGTAGTCACGCTGGGGGACTTTGAGTCGAAACCCTTTCAACCACCTTGTGGGGTTCCTCAGGGTTCCTCACTTATCCCTACCTTGTTTAATGTCTACGTCTCTACCCTGGCCCCAGTTATCCGCTCCCATGGGTTTGAACTCACATCTTACGCAAATGACACAAAGATTGTGGTGTCACTGCTACCAGGGAGGGAGAACGATGTGGCCAGCAAGTTCCAGGAATGCATGAAAGCGGTGAGCAAATGGATGGCCGGAAATTGTCTAAAACTCAATTCGGCTAAAACCGAAGTGATACTGTTTGGCCCGAGCTGGTGGCCAGAAGTGATGGGAACTCTTCCCACTCCTGTTAATAAGGTAAAGAACTTGGGGGTCATTGTAGATGACAGACTCTCCTATAGACCTCAGGTAAACGCCTTGGCCTCATCCATCCACTGGACATTGAAAATCCTTCGGTAGGTTCTTCCGTTTCTTCCAGTTGAATGTAAAAAAACAGTGGTGACGGCCTTGGTACTCTTACGATTGGATTACTGTAACAGTTTGCTCATTGAAGCCCAGCAAGGAGTCCTCGACAAGTTACAGATACTGCAGAATGCAGCAGCGCTCCTGCTTACAGTCTTGCCCTAATTTGCGTCCATCTCCCACGAACTAGTGAAATTACATTGGTTGCCAATAAGGAAGCGGATCCTATTTAAAAGCCTGTGCATTGTTTTTAAGGTGATCCATGTTATAGGGCCAGCATTCCTGGGGCAATACTTTCACTGGTACAAACCAGGTAGACTCTTGAGATCAGCTACTCTGGGACTGATCAAGACCCCACGTATCATGAAAGTGTGTTGGGGAGGCAGGAGTATTAGCCGAGGGGCAGCGGTGGCCTGGAATGCCCTTCCAGCTGCGCTTCGATTGTCCCCTGAACTGATGACCTTTCGGCGAAAGCTAAAAACATGGCTTTTTGTAAATTAACCTGGGGATTTAGTTTCAGGAGTTATCAAGAGAGCGACCACTGTGCCCTCGGCCTGGTTGCCCCCACGCTCCCCGCCTGCTGCCTGCCTCGTACCTGCTGCCTGCCTGCTGCCTGCTGACACCGATCCAGTCCGGAGCCCCAGCCGCCGCAGGGCCGCCCGCCTGGTTTTTCACGCCGGTTTTGCCGCGATCCCACCCCCCCGCCTGCCGATTGGTAACAGTGCGCTTTACAAGTGTCAAAAATAAATAAATAAATAAATAAATAAGCCCCTTTTGTGGCTAAAACAGATGAAGGGGGAAAATCTCAAACTGCTCAGGTGGTCCATTTCCCTACAGGGTATGGACTTTACAGTGGAACATAGACCTGGGAGTAACCATGCCAATGCAGATGGACTCTCCAGATATTTCCACTAAGAACATGAAGACTCAACTGGGCAAGGTTAGTTTAATGTCCCTGCATTGGTGTGGGGCGGGTGTAGGAGAGTAGGGTCTGCTTCTTATAGTTACCCCCACTTTTTGCTGTAATTCTCTGGTTTTTCGACTTTAGTCTGGTTGTGGCCCTGCTAATCAGGCCCACAGCCTAGCTTTTCTCTCTAAATTGATACCATGTACTTTAGGTACATACCAGATTGGTTACTGGGTCACCCTTGTGAGCCCCTGTATAGTGTACTCTAGGTACCCAGGTCATAGGTGATCAGCAAAACAGAAAGGTCCATAGATTCCCAAGTTTGAACAACGCTTAGATAAGCTCCTTTTATAGATGGTTGGAAACACACTCAAAGCTCTGGACCTCTTGAGCTTCATAAAGGGAGACAGGGTTGAGAAAAGGAGAGTGTGTACTCCAAAAGAAATCAACAAATACTTGCTTGGATTAATATCCGTTCTTTGAAATCGTCATACAAGACCAGAGCTACTTTAGATTGCAGTGAGACATCTTTATTGTTTGATAATGAAACATGGACAGCCGACACGTGTTTCGCCCCCTATTGGCGAGTTGCGCCGGGGCTTCCTCAAGGCTATTTCCACATATACAGCATATATTATTTCATTTCTGGTTCCAATTTGACAAGTTCCAAAAACCAGAGTTTAAATACTCAGGGAGCAGAGTTCTTTTTTGAGCTGACAGGTGTAGTATAATCCCTGCTCGTAGCTCTAGGGCTGGAGGTTGATATATGGGTTAAATCCCGGTATTTGTTGATTTCTTTTGGAGTACACACTCTCCTTTTCTCAAACCCAGGTCATAGGTGCAGCCTAGGCCTACCAGGGGCTGCAGCATGTATTGTGCCACCCCTGGTTAGCCTTCCAAACTGACACTTCAGGTCTGTTCCCACAGCCTGGGTAAAGTGGTGTAATCACCCCTTACATAGATATAGTATATCTATATCTACCTTATATATAGACACATAATCAATCAATCAATCAATCAAAGACATTTGTAGAGCGCACTACTTACCCGGAGGGTCTCAAGGCACTTGGGGGGGGGGGGGGGGGGTGCTGCTACTGCTCGAACAGCCAGGTCTTGAGCTTCTTCCTGAAGGAGAGGTGGTCTTGGGTCAGGCGCAGGTCGGGAGGGAGGGAGTTCCAGGTCTTGGCGGACAGGTAGGAGAAGGACCTTCCTCCTGTTGTCGTTCTTCGGATGCGGGGGACGGTGGCGAGGGCGTGACTGGCTGATCGGAGATGGCGTTTGGGAGCGTAGAAGTTGATGCGGTTGTTGAGGTAGCTCGGGCCCTGATCGTGTAGGGCTTTGTGTGCGTGGGTGAGGAGACGGAAGGTGATTCTTTTGTTGACGGGGAGCCAATGCAGGTCTCTCAGATGTCCGGAGATGTGGCTGTGTCGTGGGATGTCGAGGATGAGTCTGGCTGAGGTGTTCTGGATCCGCTGGAGTCTCTTCTGGAGCTTGGCGGTGGTTTCGACGTAGAGGGCGTTGCCGTAGTCCAGTCTGCTGGTGACGAGGGCCTGGGTGACCGTCTTCCTGGTCTCGGTGGGGATCCACCGGAAGATCTTCCGTAGCATGCGCAGGATGTTGAAGCACGACGAGAAGACGGCGTTGACTTGTCTGGTCATGGAGAGGGAGGAGTCCAGGATGAAGCCCAGGTTGCGTGCGTGGTCTGTCGGTTTGGGTGCGGTGCCCAGGGCGGGGGGCCACCAGGAGTCGTCCCAGGCGGAGGGCGAGGAGCCCAGGATGAGGACTTCCGTCTTGTCTGAGTTCAGTTTCAGGCGGCTGGTCGTCATCCACTCGGCTACGTCTTTCATCCCTTCGTGAAGGTTGGCTCTGGCGGCGGCGGGGTCGTTGGTCAGGGAGAGGATCAGCTGGGTGTCGTCCGCGTAGGAGATGATGTTGAGGTTGTGTTGGCGTGCGATGGCCGCGAGGGGGCTCATGTAGATGTTGAAGAGGGTGGGGCTCAGCGAGGATCCTTGAGGGACGCCGCAGATGACTTCGGTGGCCTCTGACTTGTACGGTGGTAGACGGACTCTCTGTGTTCTTCCGTCGAGGAAGGAGATGATCCATTCCAGTGCCTTCTCCTGGATTCCGACGTTGCTGAGGCGCTGCACTAGGGTGCGGTGGCAGACAGTGTTGAATGCCGCGGAGAGGTCTAGGAGGATGAGGGCCGCTGTTTCTCCGTTGTCCATCAGGGCTCGGATGTCATCAGTGGCAGCGATGAGGGCGGTCTCGTGCAGTGGTTGGCTCGGAAGCCAGACTGTGAGCAGTCGAGGGATCCATTTGTCTCGAGGAAGGCGGCCAGCTGTTTGTTGACTGTCTTCTCGATGACTTTGGCTGGAAACGGGAGGAGCGAGATGGGGCGGTAATTCTTGAGTTCGGTGGGGTCCGCTGTAGGTTTCTTGAGTAGGGCGCTGAGTTCGGCGTGCTTCCAGCTCTCCGGGAAGGTGGCGGTGTCGAAGGAGGTGTTGATGATGTCCCGCAGGTGGGGTGCGATGACAGCGTCAGCCTTGTTGAAGACTTGGTGAGGGCAGGGGTCGGTTGGATATCCGGAGTGGATTGAGTTCATCATGCGGACGGTGTCTTCAGTGCTGATCGGAGTCCAGGCACGGAGGGTGGCGGTGGGGGGCGGTGGTTCGGTCGTGGCGATCGTCGGTTGAGTGCTGAAGCTGTTGTGTATGTCTGCGATCTTGTTGTGGAAGTAGGAGGAGAGGGAGTTGCAGAGGTCTTGCGATGGGGTGATGTCGTTGTTTCCGGCATTGGGGTTGGAGAGCTCTTTCACGATGTTGAAGAGTTCCTTGCAGTTGTGTGCGTTGTTGTCCAGCCGGTCCTTGAATGCAGTTTTCTTGGTGGCGCGGATCAGTTGGTGGTGCTTCCGGGTGGCAAGCTTGAGGGTGGTCATGTTGTCCGGTGTTGGTTCCCTTCTCCAGGCTTTCTCGAGGGCTGGGCAGTTCTTCTTGGAGCTCTTGAGTTCGTCGGTGAACCATGGGGCCTTCCTGCTGCCGGGTCTGCTGGGCGGGGTCCTCAGTGGGGCGAGTTCGCCCGCGCAGTTGCTGATCCACTTCGTGAGGTTGTCGGCGGCCTGGCTGGGGTTCGCTGAGCTGGCGGGAGGGTGCTGGCTCAGGGAAGCGGCGAGCTGGTTGGCTGTGATCTTGTTCCAGCTTCTTTGAGCAACCTGTTGCTGGTGGTGGTGGATCGTCGTTCCTTTGAAGGTGAAGTGGACGCAGCTGTGGTCTGTCCAGTGGAGTCTGGTGGCGTGGCTGAAGGCGATGTCTTTGCTGGATGAGAAGACGGCGTCGAGTGTGTGTCCAGCGAGGTGGGTGGGGGTGGACACCAGCTGCTTGAGACCGAGGTTGGCGAGGTTGGCGAGCAGGGTGATGGTGTTGCGGTAGTTGTTGTTCTCCAGGTGGAAGTTGATGTCCCCCAGGAGGATGTAGTCAGCGGAGGGGAGGGCATGCGGGCTGATGAAGTCGGCGATGTCCTTGCTGAATTGTGTGCGTGGTCCCGGGGGTCGGTAGATCAGGGTGCCTCTGAGGGTGGTTTTGGGGTCCGTGTGGATCTGGAAGTGCAGGTGTTCGGCGGTTGTCAGGGTGTCGTCGGTGTTGGTCTCGATGCGGATGGTGTCACTGTAGATGATGGCGATGCCTCCTCCAGTCTGGTTGTCGCGGTCTCTTCGGGTGATCTTGTAGCCCTCTGGGATGGCGATGGCGATGTCGGGCGCTGAGGAGTCGTTCATCCAGGTTTCCGTGAGGAAGGCGACGTCAGGGGCTGTGGTGTCGAGGAGGTTCCAGAGTTCGATGGCGTGTCTGTGGACGGAGCGTGTGTTGAGGAGGATGCACTTCAGGTTGTTGCTGCTGGTGTTCGGCTTGGCGGGTGTTTGTGCGGGACAGGTCCGGATGCAGGTGAACTTGCAGGCGTGGCAGCTGAAGGGTCCGTGGGTTCGTCTCGGGGTGGCTCGGTAGCAACCCGGGATTCGGCCGGTGTTGAGTGCGTTGAGGGTGGCGTCGTCGTAGGTCCAGCGGGTGGGCTGGTGTCTGCGGGGCCCAGGGGTCCTGCCACTTGGTGCGGTCCAGGCGCGGACGGGCGCAGACGGGCTTACCTTTGGCGCACCTTCGGCGCTCAATCGGCGCGCCCACTGCGCGTGCACGCTGCGCGTTGGCCACTCTGCCATAAGAGGAGAGTGGAGGGGGCAGAGCGAGGGAGGGGCAGCTGGGAGGCGGGAGCGGGCGGCGAATGGGAAGGCTCCTGGTGGAGGGGGGCGGTGCCGCAGGGGATCAGCGGCGGGGAGCGGGGAGGTAGCGGGGGCACAGCGGGAAAAAAAACGGCGGGAAAAACGGCGGACTGGGCAAGAGACTGGCAGGAAAAAAAAAGGCTGGGCAAAGTGGGGGAAAGCAGTCCCAACACATGGGGGACAGACGAAAGTGCAGAGGCAGAGGCAGGAACAAAAGGTCACGCAGGCAGCAGAAGCGGCGCTGCGCTCCTGAAGCAGAGACCACGCCTCGTGGTCAGGGGCACAGCTGCGAGCAGCGGCGGGAGCAGGGCAGCAAGGGCACACCCACGGGGAGTGTGCGCAGTGCGTGGAGGAGTGACCGGCCCAGAGTCACAGAGGTCACAGAGGTCACATAGTAACCTATAAGCCACTCCTATGGCAGACCTTAACAATCCTGAAGGCAAAGTGCTTGGTTTTATGTGAGAGGGTGCCTTAGCATGAGCTGAGCCCCTCTGCAGCTTTCGGATCCATCTCCTTATAGCTGTTCTATGAAATAGCCATACCATATACTCTTAAGTGCATTATAATCCTCGCGGTTAATGCTAACTTTGGTTTGGCTTCATCAAAACATGTTGTGTAAGGTGTTGAACACTTTGGAATGCTATCCCCCACCAGTTCTGGTGGCTGGGGTAGCATTCCACCCTTCTAGAGGAAGAAGACATGTAGTTACTGGTAAATCCGGTTAAAGTTAAACAGAGCCTCAGCATCACAAATTGGATGCTGCTGCCACAGACACGAGTCTGACCCCCTGCTGCTGGACGAAACTCCGGCATGGGAGGTCTGGACAATAGGTTTCCTGCCCTTGGAGGTGCTAACACCTCCCCAGACAGGACTTTAGTGTTTTGGGGCAGGGAGAGCTGCATTCAGTGAATGCTTTCCAGACACCGCCTGGGGCACACAAGGTGCTCCATGCATTTCCCAGTTCAAACCGGTTGCGGGGGCACGCTGCCCCAGCTCTGGCACGAAACTGGACAAAGGGGAAGGGGTGTAGCCACCCCCTTTCCAGGTTCACCCATAGGAGGGACCTTAAAGTTAGTCCAACCCCTAAACTTAGAATAATTATAGAATCCCAGTCCCTAGGATTTTAGATTACCCTGGACGAAACTCTGAAACATATATCCTGGACCTTCGACATTCCATTTCAACTGCAAGATGGAAGACATCTCCCTTGTGGTCAAGGAGTGACCACCCTGTTCAAACAGGCACCAACAGCAACTTTGCCAGTCTGCATTATCGAGGCTCCCGCCAGACCCTGAAGAATCTGTGACCCAGGACATGGACTTCCAGACATCCCTGACCCGACCTTCGGCCCTAGCAAAGCTGAGACCCGTGGCGGACACGAGAGAGGTGGAACCCGAACTCCTGGACATCCTGCATTTTGCTAACTGCGTCGACTCCCGAGGTAACTCACAGTTGTGCATTGGGGTACGAGAAGCCCCAGCCCGAGCACCATTTGCACTGAAGCTCAGGCTTCCACACTCCACGAGTGTCCCGTGGGGCCCGCTCTTGCATTTCAGCTCGAAGCGTCTTCCTGGTTCCTAGTCCGTTGGCTAGTGAGCCCTGTTGGACAGGCCACAGGAAGGGCTTGCTCCCCCCCCGCATGACAGGGCCCGAGCCCCGGCCCTCCAGGTGTTACCCACAGAAGCACCCCGCACCCCGTCTCATACGGGACTCCTGCCCCCGGACATCTCTGTATCATGGGGCCGAACCACTACCGGCCCTCGCCCGGCCCGGCCGCCATCTTGGACACTGCACCACGAGGCCGCGTGGCCTCAGATCGACCCTAACCCTGGGCCTGGCCAGGCCCCGACATCCCGGGAGAAAATTACAAAAAACAATTTGATGGACAGAATGTAGATCAATGTCTTACATTCACCCCAGTACAAGGATCTGGGCCTAAATCCATCGTTTTTTGCACTCCACACCACCCTGGGTCAGATAATGGCTTTATGCAAATCAGCTCTGACCCTGTGCCCCATGGGAACAGTCCAGTCCGAACTACAACAGCCATATCTTTCCCAGACCGGAATCAAGCATCCGAGGACCGGACCGGTTTCAAGGTAACACCTCTCATCAGCCCGGCTAGCTTGACACCAGTGGTGTGGAGGCTCTGGGACCCACGTCTGAGCTACCCCAGTACACTCAGGGAGAAAATTACAAAAAACAATTTGATGGACAGAATGTAGATCAATGTCTTACATTCACCCCAGTACAAGGATCTGGGCCTAAATCCATCGTTTTTTGCACTCCACACCACCCTGGGTCAGATAATGGCTTTATGCAAATCAGCTTTGACCCTGTGCCCCATGGGAACAGTCCAGTCCGAACTACAACAGCCATATCTTTCCCAGACCGGAATCAAGCATCCGAGGACCGGACCGGTTTCGAGGTAACACCTCTCATCAGCCCGGCTAGCTTGACTCCAGTGGTCCACATTCTGTCCATCACCTGTTTTGTTTGCAATTGCCGCCATAAGTGCGCTGGGGATGCTCAGACGTGGGTCCCAGGCACTCCACACCACTGGAGTCAAGCTAGCCGGGCTGATGAGAGGTGTTACCTCGAAACCGGTCCGGTCTTTGGATGCTCGATTCCGTTCTGGGAAGGACATGGCTTTTGTAGTTCGGACTGGACTGTTCCCATGGGGCACAGGGTCAGAGCTGATTTGCATATTGCCAGTGTCTAACCCAGGGTGGTGTGGAGTGCAAAAAAACGATGGATTTGGGCCCAGATCTTTGGACTGGGGTGAATGTGTGACATTGATCCACATTCTGTCCATCACCTGTTTTGTTTGCAATTGCCGCCATAAGTGCGCTGGGGATGCTCAGACGTGGGTCTCAGGCACTCCACACCACTGGAGTCAAGCTAGCCGGGCTGATGAGAGGTGTTACCTCGAAACCGGTCCGGTCCTCGGATGCTCGATTCCGTTCTGGGAAGGACATGGCTTTTGTAGTTCGGACTGGACTGTTCCCATGGGGCACAGGGTCAGAGCTGATTTGCATATCGCCAGTGTCTAACCCAGGGTGGTGTGGAGTGCAAAAAAACTATGGATTTGGGCCCAGATCTTTGGACTGGGGTGAATGTGTGACATTGATCCACATTCTGTCCATCACCTGTTTTGTTTGCAATTGCCGCCATAAGTGCGCTGGGGATGCTCAGACGTGGGTCCCAGGCACTCCACACCACTGGAGTCAAGCTAGCCGGGCTGATGAGAGGTGTTACCTCGAAACCGGTCCGGTCCTCGGATGCTCGATTCCGTTCTGGGAAGGACATGGCTTTTGTAGTTCGGACTGGACTGTTCCCATGGGGCACAGGGTCAGAGCTGATTTGCATATCGCCAGTGTCTAACCCAGGGTGGTGTGGAGTGCAAAAAAACGATGGATTTGGGCCCAGATCTTTGGACTGGGGTGAATGTGTGACATTGATCCACATTCTGTCTATCACCTGTTTTGTTTGCAATTGCCGCCATAAGTGCGCTGGGGATGCTCAGACGTGGGTCCCAGGCACTCCACACCACTGGAGTCAAGCTAGCCGGGCTGATGAGAGGTGTTACCTCGAAACCGGTCCGGTCCTCGGATGCTCGATTCCGTTCTGGGAAGGACATGGCTTTTGTAGTTCGGACTGGACTGTTCCCATGGGGCCCAGGGTCAGAGCTGATTTGCATATCGCCAGTGTCTAACCCAGGGTGGTGTGGAGTGCAAAAAAACGATGGATTTGGGCCCAGATCTTTGGACTGGGGTGAATGTGTGACATTGATCCACATTCTGTCCATCACCTGTTTTGTTTGCAAAGGCCCCGACATCCCGGCACCACCATCCACCCAGGAGGTGAACGGACCACTTGGCAGGTCAATGGGAGAAAGAAGTGTCAATGGCTCTCCCCCGCCAGGTGCCGATCTCCCCCCAGCTTCCCCAGGCGCTGGCTCCACCCCCCTGCTGGGTGTCTGGACTCCCTCATCCCGGACCTCCCGACCTCCAAGTGCGAGGGTCCGGACATCAAAGGGCGCCAGACCCATAACTGGGGCAGCTCCAGAGCAGGAAGGCAGTTGTATCCTGGAGTCGAGAGACACCGTGAAGAACTCATCCTTGACGGACTACTGGCGCTGCCGCAACCTTCTGCATCCTTCATCCTCGTCGGGACCTGCTGGCGCTGCCGCGGACCGTTGTAACTACCACCTTCACCGGGACCTGCTGGCGCCGCCGCGGACCGTCGCTACCTACGATCATCTCGGGACCTGCCGGCGCTGCCGCGGCCCGTCCATCTAGAACACCGAGCTCGAGGATTGTGAGCTATTGATCATATCACCGCATCTACCAGATTGGTAACAAGACTGTCCCGCTACCCCCTTCCCATCCAAGAGACTAGAATCGAGGGGACCCCTGAGTCCAGACCTCCTTGTACCATTCCACCGTACTTAAAGATTGCTTATAAAGAACGTTAAACCTTATCTTTGTGTGGTGTACGTCTGTGGGGGGGAAGTTACTCGTCTGTACGATCGCTGGAGGCGGCTCTCCCTGGAGACCTCTCCCCTTGTCCTCGGCCGACCCTCCCGGTCCGTCTAACATTGGTGGCCAGCGGCGCGATCCGAATCAACGCGTAATCGTACAGAGAGTAGCTCACCCCACGACGAAACCACAATGACAACCAAAGAGAGCGGATCCACCGAGAAATTCCAGATGGAGAAATTGGAAGAGTACAGCCATCGTGAATTGAAACAATTCTGCATTGAACTAGGCATTGCTACCACCGGTCTGAGTACTAAAGACGATTTCAAGCACGCTATTGAGTCATGGGCGGAAACCTGGGCCGTCAGACCCCCGGACCAAAACGTTGCAGCATCAGAGAGGAACACCACGGCTCCCGAGGAGCGAAGAACGGGTCTCTCGCAGGAAGAGATCCAAGAGAGAGAAAAAAGCAGACTGCATGAGTTAGAAATGGCCCGACTCAAAATGGACGGTGAACTCAAATTAGCCAAACAGAAACTGAACCTAGAACATTTGCGGCTCCGAGAAGAACGGGAAGAAAAACAGAGGCAGAGAGAGCTCGAAGAAAAGAGATTAGCGTACGAACACGAGCGCAATCTAGCAGAAATAAACCTACGAAAGCAGAACAAAGAACTGGGGGTGCCCGAGCAACCGCGCACCCCAGGAGCGACAGATAAGAAAGTACACATCCCCAAGGATGTCGTTCGAGAATATTTCCGAGATGACGACATACAACAGTGGTTCAAGGCCTACGAGATCACCATGACCTCCCACCGGATCGATCGAAGTGACTGGGGAGCCGGTCTATGGGGGAGGTTTGTCAATGAAGGCCGCGATGCCTTGTTACAGCTCCCAGACCATCTGATGACCTCCTATGACCACATGAAGGCGGCCCTCCTCACCCGTTATGGGCTCACACCCGAAATGTACCGCCAGAGGTTCCGAGACTGCACCCGGATCCCGGGTACAACTTGGGTGGAATATGTAAACTATTTCAGCCGAGCCTTCGAGGGTTGGATCAAGGGAAGCCATGTAACAACCTACGAGCAACTTTTTAATCTCATGGTGTGGGAGCACCTCTCTAACAACTGCTTGGTCGAGCTCAGGCAGCACCTCCTCGACAGTAAATTGACTGACCCACGGAAGCTCGCCGCCGAGGCTGACCGGTGGGAGAGCACTCGAGTAGGCTGGAGTGGGCTACACGAACAGAACCGGAACAACCAAGGTCAGCACCGTCCCCGAGGAGGAGGAGGAGGCCAGGGACGAGGAAGAGACACCGTCCCGGCCGCTCCCGCTGCAAGCACCCCGCCCCCGGCCAACCGGGGCAACCCCCCGGTGCGCCCCGGGTTCCGAGCCAATGTCACGTGTCACCGATGCCAGCGAGTCAGCCACTACGCCAATGACCCGAACTGTCCACAGAACCAGACTCCGAGACCCCGCCAGGTAGCTGCCGCCGCCCTGGGGGGAGAACAAATCTCCGAAGAACAGGAGGAATGCGAACAAGAACAACAAGAGTGGGAACCGGCCGCCATGGTTCTAGCGTGCCTAGGGGGAAGAGACATGGTCCCGCGGGCTACCCTACCCGCCAACACCAGAAAATATAGTCAGTGGGTGAACATTAATGGGCACAGGGCCGAAGCCCTACGTGACACAGGGGCCAGTGTGACGGCCGTCCGCTGTCACCTGGTGACCCCAGAGCAGATCCTGCCGAACATTCTCTGCCCCGTCCGTTCAGCCGACAATTCGGAGAGTCTATGTCGGATGGCCTGCGTCCCCTTCGAATGGGGAGGAGACTCCGGCATGTTGAAGGTGACGGTCTGGGATGACGCCCCCGTGGACTGTCTCCTGGGGAATGATCTTGAGAGTTCCCCGTGGGCCGCCGTAGAAAGAAGAGAGCACCTGGGGATGTTGGGCCTCCCGGACTGGGCGTGCGTAACCACCCGGTCCATGGCCGCCCGTACCATCCCCCGATCAGAAGAACCCGAATGGCCAGCACCTCCTCCCCCGATCGCTCCAGTAGAGGACACCGACCACACCGACCCCCCAGAACAAACTCCCGAAGGGCTCGCTCAGCCCCAGGACCTTCCCGGCCTGGCTCAGTGGCGTCAAGACGGGGGGCCCACCCAGGAACAGTTCCGTCAAGAACAGAAGACCTGTCCCTCCCTCGAGGGACTCCGCCAGCAAGCCCTCGCCCAGAGCGCAGGGGACACCACCGGAGCCCATTGGATCTATTGGGACAACGACCTGTTGTACAGTGAACAGAGAATCGCGGAGTTAGGGGCCAGTCGAGTGCTGGTGGTGCCCCTCCGTTTTAGAGACTTCTTGTTAAATTTGGCCCACGATGTCCCCCTGGCTGGACACCTGGGTCAAGACAAAACCTACAGTCGCCTGGTGACCCACTTTTTCTGGCCCAAGATGAGAAACGACGTCCTCAACCACTGCCGGTCCTGCCCCACGTGCCAGGCCAGCGGGAAAAGCGGCCGCAAACTTAAAGCACCTCTGCAACCCTTCCCAGTTGTCACCACCCCGTTCGAGAGGGTTGGCATAGACATTGTAGGGCCCCTGGACCCCCGTACAGCACAAGGACATCGGTTTATCCTGGTACTGGTGGACCACGCCACCCGCTACCCCGAGGCTGTTCCCCTGCGAACTGTAACAGCCCCGGTGGTCGGCCGGGCCTTAATGGGGATCTTCTCCCGGGTGGGCTTTCCCCGAGAAGTCGTCAGCGACAGAGGCACAAACTTTATTTCAAAATATATGAAGTCCCTCTGGCAACAGTGCGGGGTCACCTACCGATTCACGACCCCCTATCACCCTCAAGGAAACGGACTAGTCGAGCGGTTCAACCGCACGCTCAAAGGGATGATTGGGGGGTTGGAAGAGCCCCTCCGTCGCCAGTGGGATATGCTACTGCCGTGCCTCCTCTTCGCATATCGAGAAGTCCCCCAGAAGTCCCTCGGCTTCAGCCCGTTCGAACTCTTGTACGAGCACCCTGTGCGAGGGCCCCTCAGCCTAGTCAAAGAAGGTTGGGAGATGCCCCCCCTAAAGACCCCTCCAGATGTCTTCAAGTACCTCCAGACCAGGCGATTCAGAGAAATGGCGAAAGCGAACCTGAAGGCCAGTCAGGAGGACATGAAAAAATGGTACGATCAAAATGCCTCCTCCATCGAATTCGAACCTGGCCAACAAGTGTGGGTGATGTCCCCCACCGAACCATGTGCCTTGCAGGACAAGTGGACGGGGCCCTTCAAAGTGGTCGAGCGCAAGAGCCCCGTCACCTATCTCATCGATATGGAATCTCCACGGAACCCCCTCCGGGTCCTCCACGCCAATAGACTCAAACCCCACTTTGTGCGCTCGGAGCTCAGCCTCCTGATGGCTACAGACAGTGGAGCGGAAGAAGACTCCGAGCCTCTCCCTGATCTCCTAAAGACCCGGGAAAAAGATGGTTACGTGGACGGGGTCCGACTCTCAGATGCCCTCACCCCGGAACAGCGCCAAGGCTGCCGGGACCTCCTGCTGCAGTTTGCGACCCTGTTTTCCCTCACTCCAGGGGTCACCCCCTGGTGCTGGCATGACGTGGACACTGGGGACAGTCCCCCTATCAGACATCGGGCGTACCGTGTACCAGATCGGGTACGGGCCTGCATCCAAGAGGAGGTGTCAAAGATGCTCACGATCGGGGTCATCGAACCTTCAGACCGCCCCTGGGCCAGCCCGGTCGTGCTGGTCCCCAAAGCTGCTGCCCCCGGCACCACCCCTGAGCTCCGATTCTGCGTCGACTATCGGGGCTTGAACGCTGTCACCAGAACCGACGCTCATCCCATCCCCCGAGCAGATGAACTGATCGACCGCATGGGGGCTGCACGCTACCTCAGCATCTTCGACCTGACGGCGGGCTACTGGCAGATCGGTCTCACACCCCGGGCTCAAGAACGATCCGCCTTTTCCACTCCCGATGGCCACTACCACTTCAAAGTCATGCCGTTCGGCATGAAGAATGCTCCAGCTACTTTTCAGCGACTGGTGAACCAGGTCTTGGCGGGGCTCGAGGAGTTCAGCGCCGCCTACCTGGACGATATCGCTGTGTACAGCCGCCACTGGTCCGACCACCTCCACCACCTCCGAGAGGTCCTGCAGGCTCTCCAACGGGCCGGCCTCACAATCAAGGCCAGCAAGTGCCAAATTGGTCAGGGGTCCGTGACCTATCTCGGACACCAGGTGGGAAGCGGACTGGTGGCCCCCCTTCAACTCAAGATCGCTGCCATCCAGTCCTGGCAGCCTCCCGTCAGGCAGACCGAGGTCCGAGTCTTCTTGGGGCTCACCGGATACTACCGGCGGTTCGTGAGGGACTATGGCAGCATTGTGGGGCCCCTCACAGAACTCACATCCAAGAATCACCCGAAGAAGGTCAACTGGACCCCAGACTGTCAAGCGGCCTTCAAGAAGCTGAAGGCCGCCATGTGCACTGCCCCTGTGCTCCAGGCCCCGACTACAGTCGGGAATTCATCATACAAACGGATGCCTCCGACCATGGCATTGGGGCGGTCCTCTCCCAGTTGAACACCGAAGGACTTGACCAACCAGTGGCCTTCATCAGCAGACGTCTCCTGGCCCGAGAACAGCGCTGGAGAACCATCGAGAGGGAGGCCTTCGCAGTGGTGTGGGCCCTCAAAAAGCTCCGGCCCTATCTCTTCGGTACCCACTTCCGGGTGCTGACAGATCATCGGCCCCTGCAGTGGCTAATGCAGATGCGGGGGGAAAACCCCAAACTATTGCGTTGGTCCATCTCCCTGCAGGGGATGGACTTCACTGTGGAACATCGACCTGGCCAAGACCACGCTAACGCAGACGGCCTGTCCCGCTTTTTCCGCCTCGACGAGGAGAGTCCCCAAGAGGATGGGTGACTCTCCCCGCCTTCAGCTGGGGGGGACGCATGTTGGACAGGCCACAGGAAGGGCTTGCTCCCCCCCCGCATGACAGGGCCCGAGCCCCGGCCCTCCAGGTGTTACCCACAGAAGCACCCCGCACCCCGTCTCATACGGGACTCCTGCCCCCGGACATCTCTGTATCATGGGGCCGAACCACTACCGGCCCTCACCCGGCCCGGCCGCCATCTTGGACACTGCACCACGAGGCCGCGTGGCCTCAGATCGACCCTAACCCTGGGCCTGGCCAGGCCCCGACATCCCGGCACCACCATCCACCCAGGAGGTGAACGGACCACTTGGCAGGTCAATGGGAGAAAGAAGTGTCGATGGCTCTCCCCCGCCAGGTGCTGATCGCCCCCCAGCTCCCCCAGGCGCTGGTTCCACCCCCCTGCTGGGTGTCTGGACTCCCTCATCCCGGACCTCCCGACCTCCAAGTGCGAGGGTCCGGACATCAAAGGGCGCCAGACCTATAACTGGGGCAGCTCCAGAGCAGGAAGGCAGTTGTATCCTGGAGTCGAGAGACACCGTGAAGAACTCATCCTTGACGGACTACTGGCGCTGCCGTAGCCCTGCCATGCGAACTACCGTCCTGCCTGCTGGCGCTGCCGCAACCTTCTGCATCCTTCATCCTCGTCGGGACCTGCTGGCGCTGCCGCGGACCGTTGTAACTACCACCTTCACCGGGACCTGCTGTCGCCGCCGCGGACCGTCGCTACCTACGATCATCTCGGGACCTGCCGGCGCTGCCGCGGCCCGTCCATCTAGAACACCGAGCTCGAGGATTGTGAGCTATTCATCATATCACCGCATCTACCAGATTGGTAACAAGACTGTCCCGCTACCCCCTTCCCATTCAAGAGACTAGAATCGAGGGGACCCCTGAGTCCAGACCTCCTTGTACCATTCCACCGTATTTAAAGATTGCTTATAAAGAACGTTAAACCTTATCTTTGTGTGGTGTACGTCTGTGGGGGGGGAAGTTACTTGTCTGTACGATCGCTGGAGGCAGCTCTCCCTGGAGACCTCTCCCCTTGTCCTCGGCCGACCCTCCCGGTCCGTCTAACAAGCCCCCTGAAGACTTACTTTGAAATCTTTCTTGCTTTCCTGGTTGCTCCAGGCTTGCTCCAGCTTCCCTACAAAGTAGAAGAACCACAGACATTGCTGGTCTGCACCAAAGACAATTGCGACATCTTGCATGGATTGCGTTTGCCAAGGCTTGTTCGGTCCAATTCGGATACCGACACCGCAGTCAACCAGATCCTTTGTGGTACAGCTCGAATCCAGCTCCTGGTCATCGTCGACGCCTCCTGGACCTTGTGGCTGAAGAGACAAGCTTCACCTTTTCACCTGAAATCATCCGACATCGCCTGGTTCCTTCCTGGTTCCTTCCTGGTCACTGGCAAGTGACCCAGACTCTGTCCCTTCTGCTTTCAGGTTCTTCAGATCTTCGATCAACCCTTGGATCCACCCGGACACTTTTCTTCTGGACGTCTGCAGCACTTCTTTCCAAATCTCCATTGAAATTGACGACGAAACCCACCAAAAGACACCTATGCACCCGGCTTCCTAGGGTGAGGTAACACGAGTACTCTGATAGCCTCGAGGGTATTGGCCCTCCTAGTGTCATAAGTCTAAAAGGGTTCCATCGTAGTTCTGTTAGAAGTGTCCTTAAATTGTACTTTTGTAATTTGTTCGTTTCCCATAGAAAGTAAATGGTAACTCGCGGCTGTGTTTAGGCACTGCACGCATCTCCCGTGGGCCTCCTACTTCCTAACCCTTGGTTGTTCTTAGAAGCCCCAGCGATTCCCTAGGCCTACTTTCTATCTCAGATGTGGTTCTAATACCACTATTTTAGTATATGGTTTGTGAGGCCCCTAGGCCAAAGCGTATACTGTGCAATTTATCGTATGCCAATTAAGATTCTTGTATCGTACTTTTACCTCTGACCTCATAAAGAGTGCAGAGGGGTTGTGTTTAGAATAAATACATATATATTTGATATATACCTTGTGTGGTGTACTTTCATTTGGTATTCAAGGCATTATGATTGGTAAAACAACTTTCTTAATAGGCTCTCTGAAGTCCTAGCCAGATGACTGCTGGTCCATGCTACCACTAGGATAGCTTTCTATAAGGTTGACTTTACAACCACCATCAATAAGGGTCGATTGGACTGGTGCAAGGGGCCACTAGAACTAGTGGACATCATATGCCAGGCTAACATCTAACAGCACCCACCCTGTTCTCCCATCTAGAATTTTTTTTCTCCCTTGGACGGACCCGCCCCCCATTAACCCTGGAACCAGACCCCTCGCCACTTCTTCATTAGCTGCCCAAACCACTGCCCCCCCCACCGCTCCCCCTGGTGCACCTCTGCCTCCATCCAAACCCCAATCAGGACCTCTATCCTGACTCCTGGCCCCTCACTCGGTCAAAATGGCAGAGATGTGGCCCTCCCAGCGCTGCCCCAGTCGCCCAGCCCCTACCCCTCCACTGGACACCGCCACCGCCTGGGGCCCAAACCCCTGCATTCCGTCAACACCACTTTATTGTAACCCACAGCCCGACCCCCATCTCCTGGTGGGTCACTGGCTAAAATGAAAGAACGAACCCCTCACCCCACAGACCTCCCGTCTCTCGTCCGTCCCTGTAGCCCAGCACGTCATCAGCTCCCAAATCCTCTAACCACCATTGCACCCGACCCAGAACCAACACACGAGCGTCACAGCTGCCCCCTATCGTTCTGTGCAAGCGAAGGCACTCGGAGCAATCCTCTACCCGTGATCATCCACCTGCACATGGACCCCGCCCACGTTCCTCTAAGAGCCCTGCAGGGATCAGTGCAGCCCTCCGCCGTGCAAGGTCACACCGCTGGCCTGCTTTGCACCCGTCTGCAAAGCGGCACCTCCAACTCCTCACAGAAAGCCACCCGCTACTGGGCAGAGCCCAGCAGCCACCCCATCCGCTCTGAATGCCGCCCACATTGCCATCTCCCAGCACCCACGCATACCTGCCTGGCATAGACAACAACCCACCCTTAACCTCCAAAGCCACCCGATTGTACCCACCCCGAGCGCCCGCAGGCACAGCTGCTGGCAATGGACTACCCCTGACCCCCCTGGCCTCAGAGGGACGAAAGGCCGAGAGCATGAAGACAGGGCCTCACCTCACCCTCTGTAGCTGCTGCACCTCTTCTCCGTAACATTCCCGAGGAGAAAGAGGGCGTTGCGACTCGGCTTGTGCTTAAATACCCCACCAGCCAAAATCTTTGCCTAAATTTATGGCTGGGCTGAACCCAGTTTCCTAATCTGCTGCCCAGCCCGTTCCCTGCCTACGCACCCTTAACCCTGCCTTTTCTAACCGCTCCGGGGGGGGGGGGGGGGTGGCCTCCACTAAGGCCCCCGGTCCAGCAACATCCCCGCCCCTTGGGGCTTTGGGGAGGCCGAACCAAGGGGCATCTTCAAGATGTATTCACTGCTTGACAGAACTTTCTTCAAGATGACATGTAGTAGAAAGATCAAACCATCGGGTGGCGCTGTTGTATAACATGTATTCACTGCTTGACAGGACTTTCTTCAAGATGACATGTAGTGGAAAGATGAAACCATCGGGTGGTGGTGTTGTATAACATGTATTCACTGCTTGACAGGACTTTCTTCAAGATGACATGTAGTGGAAAGATGAAACCATCGGGTGGCGCTGTTGTATAACGTATTCACTGCTTGACAGGACTTTCTTCAAGATGACATGTAGTGGAAAGATGAAACCACCGCGTGGCGCTGTTGTATAACATGTATTCACTGCTTGACAGGACTTTCGTCAAGATGACATGTAGTGGAAAGATGAAACATCGGGTGGCGCTGTTGTATAACATGTATTCACTGCTTGACAGGACTTTCTTCAAGATGACATGTAGTGGAAAGATGAAACCACCGGGTGGCGATGTTGTATAACATGTATTCACTGCTTGACAGGACTTTCGTCAAGATGACATGTAGTGGAAAGATGAAACCAACGGGTGGTGCTGTTGTATAACATGTATTTACTGCTTGACAGCACCTTCTACAAGATGACATGTAGTGGAAAGATGAACCCACCGGGAGGCGCTGTTGTATATCAAGGTGACATTTAGTGGAAAGATGAAACCACCGGGTGGCTCTGTTATAGTGGAAAGATGAAACCATCGGGTGGCGCTGTTGCATAACATGTTTTCACTGCTTGACAAAACCTTCTCCAAAATGATATGTAGTGGAAAGATGAAACCATCGGGTGGCGATGTTGTATAACATGTATTCACTGCTTGACAAAACCTTCTCCAAAATGATATGTAGTGGAAAGATGAAACCATCGGGTGGCGATGTTGCATAACATGTTTTCACTACTTGACAGCACCTTCTCCAAAATGATATGTAGTGGAAAGATGAAACCACTGGGTGGCGCTGTTGCATAACATGTTTTCACTGCTTGACAAAACCTTCTCCAAAATGATATGTAGTGGAAAGATGAAACCACCGGGTGGCGCTGTTGCATAATATGTATTCACTGCTTTACAGGACCTTCTTCAAGGTGACATTTTCGATGCAGCTTTCTGCGCATGGAAACAAAATTGTCAGGATGGAAGAGGGCGGAGCAAAATCCTGTCAGGACCGGAACTCAAACTCTCCCTGTGCTGACAAGTAGCAATCACGAGCATATAACATAGGTTTGACCTCAGACGAAAATTAAATGACCGCTTTATGTGTTTATGCCACCTTTTGATTTTGACATGTCTTGTTTATTAGGTACCATCTTGTATTGTGTTATTGTGGGCTCTGCACTGACAACCGTGGAACAGGAGGTGGCGCCAAATAATGGCATGTTAGCCGCAACGTTGTAGCAAGGGTGCTAGGACCCCTGATGTAGGTAAGCACAGAAAATACCCCTAATTCCCTTGTTTCATAGGAAAAAAAGTATACGTGGATTCAGTGTGCCCCGGTGCCACTGCACCGGCTGCACTGTTCACTTTGCCCACTTCCATCAAATGTGATTGCCTCTCCAAGAAAGCAGAAGAGTTTCCACCATTTTTTGGCTCCAAAGTTCAATCCCTTCTATGCCAAGATGAATGTCCTACTCCCACCGTGGTTTGCAAAGCCAAGAACGAATGACAAACCTTTTACATAATCGGGGAGGAAGTCTTACTTGAAAACATCACTAAAAGCAAACCCTCAAAATAGTTTGCGGATTCCATTCCGCGTAACATTACCAAAGATCTTTACACGCTTATGCACCCTTACTGGCCAAAACTGATGGATCATCTTCGCTCAGTCAAGGATCATTCCCCGACTCCCACTAAACGACCCAGTCGCCCACTTCTCAAGAAGCTTTTGTGAATGACTTCAACTTTCACTCTATCTCCAACCTGCCTTTTCTTGCAAAAATCATCAAAAGAGGAACTTGCCCAACACATCAATACAACCACCTTCTGGAGGGATTCCACTTGGGCTTCAATCAAGGGTGAGACACTGGAACCGTGCTGCTCCGCGTAGTCGCTCTTGAGAGGTTGATCCGCTTCGAGTCCTAGATTCTGCCAGCTCCTGATACTTATCGATCTGTCGGCAGCATTTGATGCCACAAATCACCACATACTTCTTGATATACTATGAAAACAATTGGATGAGCATTGCCAGGGTTTGCCCTGAAATTATGTGCACCTTCCTCATGGGTAGGACACAGAGGATCACTTTTGATAATCGTCTCTTTTCACTGAAGACAGTCGATCAAGGAGTCTCCTAGGGTTCCATCCTTGGTCTTACCCTGTGCAACCTCCACATCAAGCCTCTGGGAGTTCTACTAACAAAGGAGGGGATCGCCTACCACCAGTATGCAGGTGACACCCAATTCTACTGAAAAGTCCCATCCAGTAACAATATCTCTCCTCTAGCCACCATTAAACTCCGTTCAAGACTGGTTCACTTCTCACAACCTCAAAAGGACCTTTGCAAAACCCAATTCCTCCTTATTTATTCTTCGAATGAACCACTGCATATTCACACCTGGACCAATTAGCCCTTTCAATCAGACATGTACACAGCGCGGCATATCACCTGATTGGGTCGTTAGGTGTTTGTAGCTCCTGTAAGGTTGTATCTCATTCGAACATCCAGGTCTTTAGCTCGTTCCTGAATTAGTGGAGTGATGGGGCAGACCTTAGGTGCCGGGGAAGTGTGTTCCATGTCTTGGCTGCCCGGCACGAGAAGGAGTGTCCTCTGCTGTTGGCTCAGCGGATCTGGGGATGTGGACCGGTTGATATGGTCACCTGGACATCTTGAATCGCTGAAGCTTTGCCGTTAGAGCCTCCAACCTTACATAGGATCGACTCATGGCATAATCTTTCTCGGCCAGCGCAACCAGAACATGCAACTCCCTACCCCGAAAACCAAGCCCACCACCTCACTGCAGATCTTCAGAATGGAGTTGAGCCTTTCTGCTACTAAGACACTTTTGACAGTTGTGCCCTTAATTACCCCCCCCCCCCGATAATGTTCCCTCTGGAAGCTGAGAATACTGCACCGCCTTCAGCTCTTGATCTGACCTTGCTGCTACTACCCTTAGCACCTACATCCACTAACGACTGTAAGAAATGAAACAAACAACTGTCCGTAGGGTCTGAACGCCACGTTGTGCCTTTTGTAATGAACACAACTAGCAACTATTTGTAATATTGCATCTCTTCTAATGGAACCTGCTTTCATGTAAAGCGCTACGAAACCTCTGGGTAATATCTGGCCGCATAAAAATGCATGAATAAATCATGTGATCCCCACGCCCTGGTTAGTGGTGCACGTGCACTGCACGGACCCCTACTACACTGGACGGAGCAGTACGTACATCTCGTTAGTAGTGTTGCATGTGCCCTGCACTGACCTCCATGGAACAGAAGGGGGCGCTACCTACCTGCATCATGTTGGTGATGCTTTCACTGATCCATGGGGAGCATAAAAACCTGCTTTACTTCCTGCGCTTCCTTTTTTAGGTCTCGCAACCTATCAATGCGCGCAAGCGCATTGAGCGGAGCGAGAATTCATGTCGGCAAAATCCTCCTCAAACCAAGGGCTTTCAGCCGCGGTTTTCTTTAAGTTCATGTGAATCACGTGATTAAAAACGCACGCGCATTCACGGCTGCAGAGCACATCAAAGGGCTTCGCCCAGCTTGCTCTCTGCAGCTTCTCCTCCCCTATTTATTCAAGGCTGGCCGCAGGCCGGCCTTACTTTCAGTTTCCCCGTGTTGCTTCATTTCATTCATGTTTTTGTTTCCGAGGACTGTGTGCTTCTTACTTTCAGTTTCCCCGTGTTACTTCATTTCATGTGCATTTCTTTTCATGTTTTAGTTTCAGAGGACTGTGTGCTTCTTACTTTCACTTTCCCCGTGTTGCTTCATTTCATGTCCATTTTTTATCAGGCCCGACGTGTCGCATGCAAGCCCAGCCTCTGCACCCTCTGCACTCCTCCCCTCGCTCGCATTCCCAGGCTCTCCCGCCCCCATCCGGCTTCCCTCCCACACTTCTCCCAAGACAGCCTTCTAAACGCTTCGTGCCTCTTTACCCACTACCAGATACTCCAAGCCTTTTTACCTCCCTCTTGCAGATTGCTGTTTCTTGCATTTGAAACGGGTTTCCATCTTCCTCTTTCCAATTTGTTTGATTTACTTCCTTTGCTCGCGTGCGCTAGGGCACACACACACGGCACTCTCAAGAATACCAGCCCCCACTCTCAAGAAAACAGCCCCCACCCCTACGATGACAAGGACACCTCCTCCCCGCCAGAACACACCTTCACTCCACTAGTAAAACAAGCACTGGCAATGCCAATAGGCAATAGTCTCTCCTCGTCCCTTTTCTTTTTAGAGACCTAACGTAACTAAATTTCCTACTCTCCTCGGTTACTTGCTTCATCATTCCCTCTTCACTACATTCTCTCTGCCTTCATCAGTCTCCCTCCCTGTTCCCTTTTTTATTTTTGATGATTTTGCTCAACCTCACGTTTCCCACCTTCCGTCATCCCGTTGCTTGAGGCCATGAAAAGGACGCTGCAGGATTACACAGCCTCCCTCGAGTTGCCCACCCCCTCCCTCTCCCCTTCCGTGACTCGTATATAACAACTGAGAGCAGCACATTATTTAACAACTGGTCACAGTTGCTAATCACGCTCAATACCCAATAACGTCTGATCACTCGTACTTGGCACTTTGCTTTATGCAACTTTTTGACACAATGTATTTTGTGTTGTTAGCTCTTAGCGCCCTCGCCTTTTTCAAAACGCTCGGGGTATTCACCATCTTCTGATGTTTGGAGTCACCGGAATACATCCTACAAAAGGAGCCCAGAAAGGCTGGGACTCCTGAGACAATTAAAGCCAGAGGCATTGGATGGTGAGCCGCAAAACAACCGGAAGACAATCGCAAGTCCACACTGTGAACCCAACACTTGCACGGTCACATCTAGAAAGGTAAAACTCTCCTCTCGCCTGCCGTGGGATGCATACGTGTGACCTCGGCATAATTAGCCTTTGAAAACTTTGGGGATTACAAACGCTCGCGGGTCACCCCTTCCAGCTGAGCTAACAGACTGATGCGAAGCAGATGGACACCAGCACACAGAAGGCGGCGCTGGCCTCTCTAATTAACAAGCACTGGCGTTGCCAATAGGTCTCGCAGTAGGAAAGTTGGAGCTATTGGTTTTGTAAATAACATTTTATATTTATATATTGTTATTGACAATGCCAATAACGATATATAAATATAAAATGTAATTTAGAAAACCAATAGCTCCAATTTTCCTACTGCGAGACCTATTGGCAACGCCAGTGCTTGTTTTGTATTCAAGTCATTTTTATTGAGAGAAAAAATACAGTAAAAGAGATACATATATGTATGGATACAGGTGGATGAATAAAAAAATTAGTAAAATAAAAAGAGAGAAAAAAAATGAGAACAAAAGAAACAATAAAAAACAATAGAAATGGGCCCGGCCTGAAGAATACATACAGATAAGTTGTTGTTGCGTACATGAAGGAGCACTGAAGCACTAAATGACTGCATCCAGTATCCACATAATGTTCATATACATTGAACATATCAGTAGACAAGAATAGCTATTCCAACAGGTCAAGTGGTCAAGCATTGTGGGTACGTTCGATACAGGAATAGTTATTACAAGTGGTTAAGCAAACAATCAAGCAATTAAGTAGCATCAATATATTGAAAATTGCAATAAGAATACATATGCTATTGCGGCAGAAAAAGGTTCACGGAGGGTCAAATGAGAATGAAGAAGTGTCTAGGGACTTCCAAAGTTTCTTGTGGGGTCTACGCCAAGGAGAGTTGTGAAGGACCGGGTTATCTGCCCCTCTTAGGAAGGACAGCCATTCTTGCCAGATTCTAAAGGACACATCCTTAGCATTCTTCCATTTGCATAATATGACTTTGCAAGCTAAGGCGAGCAAAAGATCCAGCAGCTTCCGGTCATTATCGTTAACTAGTGTTGTGTCTAGGGCGCCCAATACGATGTATGAAAATTCTCTGGGGGGGGGATTGGTGTTGAATACGTGTTTTATGCTATTATAAATTTTATCCCAGAACACCTGTAAGGAGGGGCAGGGAAAGAGCATGTGGGCGAGATCACCAACAGCGGCGGTACAGTTCCAGCATGTCGGATTATCTTTTAAACGTAGTTTGAAGAGTTTTTCAGGGGTCCAGTATGGCCTGTTAAGAATCATAAACTTGGTTTGGGACAGGATAGGAGATATATTATTTGTGATGGCTGAGCTGTATATTTTATCCCATCCAAACATGAGCTTGGTAGAGTTGGATTCTGATTCCAATTGGGTCTCGTTACGCCTGTGTGACTTTCTAGAATTGGGTAGAAGGAGTTTATATATCTTCGATACAATATGGTCTGCCTTCAGGATTTGTGAGAGTTGCGAGGTGAGCCATGGATCCATAGATTTAATGGGACGTACTGAAAGTAGGGCTTTTAATTTCAAAAAGTCATAAAAATCCATGGGAGTCAAATTATATTGGCTTTGAAGCGTTGAGAAAGGTAATGGGTTAGAGCCTGCATAGATATCCTTACCTAAGTTTATCCCTTTCTGTGACCAGCGTTCCCAGTACAGCATGTTGCCCTCTATTTTTAGTGAGCGATTCCGCCAAAAAGAAACTCGATTTGATTTGTTTAGTCCTAATTTTGACTTATATAATTGGTCTAATCTCAGGAGTGCTCGCCTAGTATTGAGGAGAACATACTTGGAGTGGGGCAAGTGGGAGAGGTCCATGGTTAGGATGGCAGCTAAGGGCATATTGTCGATGAGTGACTTCTCCACATCTAGCTAGATTGGCTTGTATTCCTGATTTACAGTCAGACAGCTGCTACCTTGCTTGCATAGAAATGCCATTTGATAATTCCTAAAGTTAGGGAGACCAAGACCGCCCTTTTCTTTAAATAGCTGTAGCTTAGTCAGTGATATTCTGGGTTTCTTCCCTTGACAGAGGAAGGTATTAAAGAGTTTGTCAATCTTTTTTAGAAAGTCATCGGCAGCATCCTTGCAAGATAGTTCACTAGTGGAGTCACCATCATTGTCAGCCTCTCAGTCCTACCCCACCATGAAAGGTATTTTGGTGACCACCCTTCCAATAGGTTGGATATTTTTGTAAAGACTAGACTTTCGTTAGTGTGAAGGGTGGAGATCAAATCCTTGTCAAAATCCAGCCTCAGGTACTTAAACATTTTGTTGGCCATGTCAGGCTGGAGTCTCCCATGATTTCTTTGTTACCTTGGTTATTAATCAATTTGACTTCAGTTTTATCTTTCTTAAATTTGTACCCTGACACACAGGAAACATTTTCAATTGAGGACATGAGAGCAGGGATGGCCTCCTTTGCCTCTTCCGATACCACTCAAACATTGTACGCGGTAACCTTAGCCGTGCAGCCCTTAAAATGTCTACCCGAGATACGATCATTGCTCCTAATGTGGTACAAGAATGGCTCAATTGCGAGTAAAAATAGTGAAGGTGAGGGGGGCAACCCTGTCTGGTACCCTGTTTTAATTGGAAGGATGATGAAATTGACCCTCCCGCCCGAACCCTAGCCGATGGATTAAAATATAGAGACATCACCATCTTCGTGAATTTTACTCCCAGCCCAAACTTAATCAACGTTGCTTCAAGGTAAGTCCAATCAACTTTATCAAAAGCCTTGTTGGCATCAAGCGTTATTGCTACTGCAGGAGATGCAATACATTTGGCTTTCTCATGTGCTAAAACCCTGGTGTTGTCCCTGGATAGTCTATTTTTTAAAACCAACCTGTGAAGGATGAATAAGCTTGGGCAGGAATTTCTGAAGACGGATGGCCAGTATCATAGCAAAGAGTTTACAGTCTAAATTAATAAGCGAGATCGGTCTGTAATTCTTGGTTAGAGTTGGGTCTTTCCCTTCCTTAGGTAGCACTGCAATGATGGCTTCAGCCAGTGTGCCTGTGACTTTGCCTGCTTCGCTGAATTCGTTAAACAAATGTAGTAGTGGCGTAGATAAGAGAGAAGGGAAACACTTATAAGATTTTGCATTAAACCCATCTGGGCCGGGTGCCTTCCCACATTTAAGTGACTTAATTGAGTTCTCAATTTCCAGGATGGTTATTGGGTTATTAAGTTCTTGCTCTGTGTTTGAAAGAGACGGTAGGTTACATTCATTGGGGTATTATTGTATTTTACTGTTATCTACATATTTATTCTATCAGTATAAGGTGTTGCAGTAGTCTTTGAAGATTTACGCAATCTTTTCTGGGTCGGAAAGCGTTGCGCCAGTGTGATCTTTTATGCTGTTAATTGTATTCTTATGTATTTTAAATTTTCGGTATGCAGCTAAGCTCTTACCAGCCTTATTCGATTTGCAAAGATTGAACCTTTTTTGCCTGTTTATCCAGAGACCTGCCCTGTTGCTTATTATTTTATTATATTCATACTTTTTATTTACCAGTTTATTCAGTGTTAACTCTTCTCGAGATATATTACGTTTACTTTCTAGGGATCTGAGATCTCTTTCTCTAACTCATCCAGGGCTTTATTGTATTCCTTATTAACGGCCGATCTGATTTTAATAATTTCACCCCTTGTTGGACAGGCCTTGTGAAAGGCCCGCTCCCTCCCTGCATGAGAAGACTCGGACGCCGGCTCTCCCGGTGTCCCCAGAAAGCACCACCCCTGCAACCCACCGAAGCAACCCGCAACCCGTCCCCAACAGGACACCTGCTCCCGAACACCCCAGCATCGGCTGACCCGGGCCTCCGTCAGCACCATTGCCCGGCCCAGCCGCCATCTTGGACACTGCACCACGAGGCCGCGTGGCCTCAGCTCGACCCCAACCCTGGGCCTGGCCAGGCCCCGACATCGAGGCACCACCATCCACCCTGGAGGTGAGGAGACCACTTGGCAGGTCAATGGGAGAAAGGAGTGTCGATGGCTCTCCCCCGCCAGATGCCGATCGCCCCCGGCCTCCCCGGGCGCTGGCTCCACCCCCCTGCTGGGTGTCTGGACTCTCTCATCCCGGACCTCCCAACCTTCAAGCGCGAGGGTCCGGACATCAAAGGAGACCAGACCTATAACTGGGGCAGCTCCAGAGCAGGAAGGCAGTTGTATCCTGGAGTCGAGAGACACCTTGAAGAACTCATCCCTGACGGACTGCTGGCGGTGCCGCAGCCCTGCCTTGTGAACCATCTCTGAAGCCTGCTGGCGCTGCCGCGGCCCTCTGCAACGTGCATCTTCGTCTGGACCTGCTGGCGCTGCCGCGGCCCATCCTTGTGAACCATCGCTCTTGCCTGCTGGCGCTGCCGCGGCCCCTCTGCAAAGAAGTCATCATCGTAGCCTGCTGGCGCTGCCGCGGCCCACCGTACTGAGAACTATCGTCCTAGCCTGCTGGCGCTGCCGCGGCCCTCATTGCCGAGACTTTTCATCCTAGCCTGCTGGCGCTGCCGCGGCCCGACCTTTCAGACCTACGAGCTCGAGGATTGTGAGCTCCTTCTGGCCGCACTTGTACCGGACCAGTACCCAAGACTGTCCCGCTACCCCTTACCCTACAGAGACTAGAATTGGGAGGATCCTCGTGTCCTGCCCCCACTGTATCGTTGATAACCTTGCCTCAAGAATCCTATATAAAGTGTTCAGATCTTATCCTTGTGTGGTGTCCATTTGTGGGGGGGAAGTTACTTGTCTGTACGATCGCCGGAGACGGCCCTCACCGGAGGCCTCTCCCCCTGTACTCGGCCGACCCTCCAGGTCCCTGTCTAACATTGGTGGCCAGCGGCGCGATCTGAACCAACGCGTAATCATACAGAGAGTAACTCACCCCACGACACAACCACAATGACCACAAAAGAGAGCGGAACCACTGAGAAATTCCAAATGGAAAAATTAGAGGAGTATAACCACAGAGAACTAAAGCAGTTCTGCATAGAACTAGGCATTGCTACCACAGGACTGAGTACGAAAGACGACTTCAAAAAAGCCTGGAATCTTGGGCAGAGACGGGTACGGCCGTACCCCAAGACCAAAGCCTCGAGGCACCGGAAACGAACTCCACTCCGACAGAAGAAAGAAGATCGGGTCTCTCCTCAGAGGAGATCCGGGAACGGGAAAAAAGCAGGCTCCAGGAATTGGAGCTAGCTCGACTTCGGCTGGATGGAGAACTGAAGTTGGCGGAACAAAAAATAACATTGGAACACTTGCGGCTCTGAGAAGAGCGGTAAGAAAAACAAAGACAGAGAGAGTTAGAAGAGAAAAAGCTAGCCTACGAACATGAGCGCAACCTAAAAGAAATAGAGCTTCGGAAACAGAATAAAGATCTCGGGGTGCCCGAGCGCCCGAACACTCCTGCCACTACCGACCCGAAAGTCCACATCCCCAAGGATGTCTTCAGAGAGTATTACCGGAACGACGACATCCAGCAATGGTTCAAAGCCTATGAAGTAGCCATGACCTCCCACCGGATTCCCCGAAGCGACTGGGGAGCCGGGTTATGGGGGAGGTTCGTCAACGAAGGTCGAGACGCCCTGCTGCAACTCCCAGACCATCAGATGACCTCCTACGACCACATGAAAGCCGCCCTTCTCACTCGATTCGGACTCACGCCCGAGATGTACCGCCAGCGGTTCCGCGACTGCAAACGGATCCCGGGTACAACTTGGGTGGAGTACGTGAACTTTTTCAGCAGAGCGTTCGAAAGGTAGATCAAGGGCAGCAAGGTGACCACGTACGAGCAACTCTTTGACCTTATTGTGTGGGAGCACCTCTCCAACAACTGCTTCGTCGAGCTCAGGCAGCACCTCCTCGACATTTAATTAACTGAACCTCGGCAACTTGCCGCCGAAGCTGGCCGATGGGAAAGCACCCGAGTTGGCCGAAACGGCCCCAGCGAACCGAACAGAACCAACCAAGGACCCCATCGCCCCGAGGGGGAGGAGGAGGCCAGGGTCGGGGCAGAGACGCCGTCCCGGTGGCTCCCGCCAGCAGCACCTCGCCCCCGGCCGGCAGGGGAAACCCCCCGATGCGTCCAGGGTTCCGAGCCCATGTTACTTGCCACCGATGCCAGCGACCCGGCCACTACGCCAACGACCCTAATTGCCTGAAGAACCAGAACCCTATGCCACGCCAAGTCACTGCCGCCGCCCTGGGAGAGGAGCCAACCCCAGAAGACGCTGAGGAGTACGAGGCCGACCAGCCCGAGTGGGAACCAGCCGCCATGTCCCTGGTCTGCCTAGGGGAAAGAGACATGATTCCGCGGGCTCCCCTACCCGCCAATACGTGGAAATACAGCCAGTGGGTCAACATTAACGGGCGCCAGGCTGAAGCCCTACGTGACACCGGGGCCAGTGTGACGGCAGTCCGCTGTCATCTGGTGACCCCGGAGCAGATCTTGCCGAATGTCCTGTGCCCCGTCCGGTCAGCCGACAACTCCGAAAGCCTGTGTCAGATGGCCTGCGTCCCCTTCGAGTGGGGAGGAGTGTCCGGAATGCTGAAGGTGACTGTAGGAGAGTAGGGTCTGCAATCCTATGATCACCCAGATTTTTTGCTTTTGTTTCACTGGTTTATGACTTTCTCTGGCTGTGGGCCTGCCAATCAGACCCACAGCCTGGCTGTTCTCTCTCTAAATTACAACATGTACCCTAGATGCATTTACCAATTGGTACTGGGCCACCTTATCAGACCCTGTAACTCAGGGCATAGGTGTACCCAGGGCCTACCAGGGGCTGAAGCATGTATTATGCCACCCCTGGCTGGCCTCCTAAATTAGACACAACTGGCTGCATGACAGCTGGGGCAAAGTCGTGTAATCACCCTTTGCTGTAGATATAGTATACCTATATCTAACCCTAAAATGGACACGCAGATTCCTATCAGTCACTCCTATGCAGGCCTTGACAATCCTGAAGGCAGAGTGCGTGGAATCGTGTGAGATGGTGCTCTGGCATGAGCTGAGCCGTCTGCAGCTTGCGGAACCAAGTCCTAATAGCTGTTCCATGATATCGCATACCATATACTCTTAAGTGCATTATAATCCTCGCGGTTAAATGCTATCTTTGGTATTGCTTTATCAAAACATGTCGAGTAAGGTGTCATACGAATTGGAATACTAACCCCTCGCCAATTCTGGCGACGGGGTTAGCATTCCACCCTTCTAGAGGGACACGACATGTATGTAACTGTGAACCCCGGTTAAAGTTAAACGAAGCCTCAGCTCCACAAAATGGATGCTGCCACCACAGACACGAGTCTGACCCCCTGCAGCTGGAGTCCTTCCAGCGAGGGGAGCCTGGACAAAGGGTTTCCTGCCAGGGGCGTTGCTAGCACCGTCCCAGACAGGGTTTTGTGTATCCTGGGTAGGCAGGGCTTTACAGGAAGGTGACTGCTGAGTGGCACCCCGGTGCTCACTACGCATAGGCCGGTCAGAACCAGTTCCAGGGGCACACCAGCCCCTGGCCTGGGGAAATTCCGGCATGGGAGAGGGGTGTAACCACCCCCCTCCTAGTCCCACCCATAAGCAGGACCTAGTCACCGGGTCAGCCCCTTTCCTTAGTATAAAGATAGGAGGGGGCCCCCTGTTCAAATTAGATCATCTTTGGAATCAAGACACGACTTTCTGCGAAAGGACATCAAGATTTCTTCTTCAAGATTCTCCCTTGTGGCTAAGGAATAGTCACCCTGCATCCGCAGGCACCATCAAGAACACTGCGGTCTGCTGCAAGTCCTTCCTCCGGAATCCGACGACACAGCTCGACGAGACCCGACTTCTCTGGCACCTCTGACCTCTACTCACCTCTACAGCCAAGCTGAGAACCGTGAGTGTGACGAGACCTCGAGGGACCGACGATCGCCAAGACTGCACGACTTCTTCCCAACAAGGCCGCCGAGTGTCCCTCTGGTGAGTGCTTTGGGGTCCGCGAAGCCCCGACCCTGAGCAGCTCCAGCACCGAAGATCAGCCCTCCAGCATCTCCACGATCTGCGTGGGGCCTTCTGCTTTTTGCTGCTCACCGCGTTGTTTGGCTACTAGCCGGCTGGCTTGTGGCCTTCTGAACGACGCCTGACGACATCACTGCTGCTGGTCTGGTTGCTCCAGACTGGCCCTTGCTTCCTTCCAAAAGAGAAGCACCCCGGACCCTCCTGGTCCACTCCAGACGCCATTTTGAGTCCACCGCGTGGGCTTGAATTTGCCAAGGCTTTGTTGCCCAATCCTGGGTCCAGCGACGCCGACAGCTTCATCCATCGTGGGACAGCTCGCTCCTCCATCCTGATCGCCGACAGCGCCTCCTGGTCCGTGAGATCTGCGAGCACAGCGTCACCCACTCAATCAATCAATCAATCATTGACACTTATAAAGCGCGCTACATACCCGTAGGGTCTCAAGGCGCTGGGGGGGGGGGGGGGGGGGGGGTGCCGCTACTGCTCGAACAGCCAGGTCTTCAGCTTCTTCCTGAAGGAGAGGTGGTCTTGGGTCAGGCGCAGGTCGGTCGGGAGGGAGTTCCAGGTCTTGGCGGCCAGGTAGGAGAAGGACCTTCCTCCTGTAGTCGCTCTTCGGATGCGGGGGACGGCGGCGAGGGCGTGGTTGGCTGATCGGAGGTGGCGTTTGGGAGCGTAGAAGTTGACTCGGCTGTTGAGGTAGCTCGGGCCTTGGTCGTGTAGGGCTTTGTGTGCGTGGGTGAGGAGGCGGAAGGTGATTCTTTTGTTGACGGGGAGCCAGTGAAGGTCTCTTAGATGTTCGGAGATGTGACTGGTTCGTGGGATGTCGAGGATGAGTCTGGCTGAGGCGTTCTGGATCCGCTGGAGTCTCTTCTGGAGCTTGGCGGTGGTACCGGCGTAGAGGGCGTTGCCGTAGTCCAGTCGGCTGGTGACGAGGGCCTGGGTGACGGTCTTCCTGGTCTCGGTGGGGATCCACCAGAAGATCTTCCTTAGCATGCGTAGGATGTTGAAGCACGCCGAGGAGACGTTGTTGACCTGCCTGGTCATGGAGAGGGAGGAGTCCAGGATGACGCCCATGTTTCGTGCATGGTCTGTCGGTTTGGGTGCGGTGCCCAGGGCGGGAGGCCACCAGGAGTCGTCCCAGGCGGAGGGTGAGGAGCCCAGGATGAGGACCTCCGTCTTGTCCGAGTTCAGTTTCAGGCGGCTGGTCGTCATCCACTCGGCTACCTCTTTCATCCCTTCGTGCAGGTTGGCTCTGGCGGCGGCGGGGTCGTTGGTCAGGGAGAGGATCAGCTGGGTGTCGTCGGCGTAGGAGATTATGCTGAGGTTGTGTTTGCGTACGATGGCCGCGAGGGGGCTCATGTAGACGTTGAAGAGGGTGGGGCTCAGAGATGATCCTTGGGGGACGCCGCAGATGACTTCGGAGGCCTCTGACTTGTACGGTGGTAGGCGGACTCTCTGTGTTCTTCCGTCGAGGAAGGAGACGATCCATTCCAGCGCCTTGTCCTGGATGCCGATGTTGCTGAGGCGCCGTACTAGGGTGCGGTGGCAGACCGTGTCGAATGCCGCGGAGAGGTCTAGGAGGATGAGGGCCGCTGTTTCTCCATTGTCCATCAGGGCTCGGATGTCATCGGTGGCGGCGATGAGGGCGGTCTCGGTGCTGTGGTTGGCTCGGAAGCCGGACTGTGAGGGGTCGAGGGATCCGTTCGTCTCGAGGAAGGCGGCCATCTGCTTGTTGACGGTCTTCTCGATGACTTTGGCTGGAAACGGGAGGAGCGAGATGGGGCGGTAATTCTTGAGTTCGGTGGGGTCCGCTGTGGGTTTTTTGAGAAGAGCGCTGAGTTCGGCGTGCTTCCAGCTCTCGGGGAAGGTGGCGGTGTCGAAGGATGTGTTGATGATGTCTCGCAGGTGGGGTGCGATGACAGCGTCGGCCTTGTTGAAGACGTGGTGAGGGCAGGGGTCGGTCGGTGATCCGGAGTGGATGGAGTTCATCGTGCGGATGGTGTCTTCGGTGCTGATCGGGGTCCAGGCGTGGAGGGTGGTGGTGGGGGGTGGTTGTTCGGTCATGGTGTGCGTTGGTTGGTTGTTGAAGCTGTTGTGTATGTCAGCGATCTTGTTGTGGAAGTATGAGGCGAGGGAGTTGCAGAGGTCTTGCGATGGGGTGATGTCGTTGTTTCCTGCGCTGGGGTTGGAAAGCTCTTTCACGATGTTGAAGAGTTCCTTGCAGTTGTGTGCGTTGTTGTCCAACCGGTCCTTGAAAGCTGTTTTCTTGGCGGCGCGGATCAGCTGGTGGTGCTTCCGGGTGGCAAGTTTGAAGGAGGTCCTGTTGTCCGGTGTCGGTTCCCTTTTCCAGACTTTCTCGAGGGCTCGGCAGTTCTTCTTGGAGCTCTTGAGTTCGTCGGTGAACCATGGGGCCTTCTTGCTGCCGGGTCTGCTGGGCGGGGTCCTCAGTGGGGCGAGTTCGTCCGCGCAGTTGTTGATCCACTTCGTGAGGTTGTCTGCGGCCTGGCTGGGGTTCGCTGAGCTGGCAGGAGGGTGCTGGCTCAGGGAGGTGGCGAGCTGGTCTGCTGTGATCTTGTTCCAGCTTCTGCTGGCGGTCTGTTTCTGGTGGTGGTGGGTCGTCGTTCTCTTGAAGGTGAAGTGGACGCAGCTGTGGTCCGTCCATTGAAGCTCTGTGGCGTGGCTGAAGTCGATGTCTGTGCTGGAAGAGAAGACTGCGTCGAGTGTGTGTCCGGCGAGGTGGGTGGGGGTGGACACCAGTTGCTTGAGTCCCAGGTTGGCGAGGTTGTCGAGCAGGGTGCTGGTGTTGTGGTCGTTGTTGTTCTCCAGGTGAAAGTTGAGGTCTCCCAGGAGGATGTAGTCAGCAGAGGGGAGGGCGTGCGGGCTGACGAAGTCGGCGATGTCCTCGCTGAATTGCGTGCGTGGTCCAGGGGGTCGGTAGATCAGGGTGCCTCTGAGGGTGGTGTTCGGGTTGGTGTGGATCTGGAAGTGCAGGTGTTCGGCGCTGGTCAGGGTGTTGTCGGTTCTGGTCGTGAGACGGATGGTGCTCCTGTGGACGATAGCGATGCCTCCTCCCATCTGGTTGGCGTTTCGGTCCCTCCGGACGATCTTGTAGCCCTCTGGGATAGCGATGGCGATGTCGGGAGCTGAAGAGGCGTTCATCCAGGTCTCCGTGAGGAAGGCAACGTCAGGGGCTGTGGCGTCTAGTCGAGGTGACTACCACCCGGTGCCCTCCTGGTGCCACCTGACTACTGGCTAGTAGTCTCGAACTTGGTCCCCTCTGCTTTCAGGTGTCATCTCTCTTCAAGATCCAGGCTTGGATCACTTCGAACTCTCTTCACTGGTCGCCTGCCAGCATCTTTCTTCCAGGCTCCTGGTCCGTCTACGAGGATTCCCGACGTCTTTTGAGACATATGCAGCTGCAGCCCCTGGGCTAGGTAACTTCGGCATTTTGGTGCCCCAGCATAGCCTCACTATCCAAGGGTCAGAATCCACTTTCGTTTTCCTCCTACCAGGTCGGGTTCGCCAGAGAACACTAACTTTCTGAAATCTAGCTACCATAGACTTTGTCCCGCATCACGCGTGAGAGTGCACACTCTGCACCCGAATCCCCTGGGTCTCCTAGAAGTAATCTAACGATTCTATAGTCAAGTCCTAGCGATTCCAAAGGCTATTAGTACTGTACTTACCTGCTAGTAATTTCGTATTCCACTTTCAGTGTATATGGTTTTCCGTGCCCCTCGGGCATTTTGTATATACTGTGCTAACTTAAGTATTTTCGTAAGAGTTTTGTGTTGTGCTTAGTACCCTGTCCTCATAAAGAGTACAGGGCTGTTGTGATTTTAATAAATATACTGTTTATTTTCATAACACTTGTGTGGTGTCCTTTCACTTGGTGTTCAAGGGGTATATGTGTGGTATAACAGCTGGCTTAACACGCCCTCTCGAGTCTTTAGCCTTAGACTGCTCATATCCACGCTACTAGGATAGCTGGCCCATAAGGTTGACTTACAACCAATCATCAATAAGGGTTGCTGGACTGATACATAGTGTTCACTAGAATAGTGAGCACTGCATATCAGGCCACCTTCTCACATTGGTGAGCAGCGGTTGGGATTTGAGCTTGCTGTTGTTTTACCACACGTATCCTAAGAATATCTTGTTGAAAGATCACATAAGTACTTTTAGGTACATATAACTTAGCTTAGAATACTCTGAGTTCTACTGAACCAGCTGTTGCAGCTCCTCAAGTCTTAGCACACCTTGGCTGCAACTCTTAGCAAGGGATCAGTAGGCAAACACATAGTGTAGGTAGGTACATCACTTACACCACACTAGAAGCATGTCTAACCTCGGAGAGTCTACTGAGACCCCTCTGATGGTTGAGGACCCTCCACAGGCCTCTTCTAGATATGCAGCCCTTAGCTTCCAGGAGATGAGACAAGTGTGTACCTCCAGGAAGCTAAAACAGGGGTCTAACCCCACAATCCCATTTCTGATTGGTCTCTTAGAGACTTATGATGCCAGAAAAGCTGAGAAACTTCTTAGCTCTTCTCATCCAGAAGGGGACATGCCAGCCCTAGAAGGAACCAGGGGTGACCCAGATCTCATCCATCTCTCTGGTGAGGAGGATGATGATCAGGAGACATCTGGGGATGAGGCAGACAAAGGTCCAGAAGTAGTTAGTCAGTTAACTAGGGACAACTTAAGCAGGCATGAGAATGGTACTGGGAGATCCCTGGGACCCCTCTCAGGCCAGCTTAACATTGGGAGTGGACGAGTTAGGTCTCTATCAAGAGGCTCTGGCAGATCCATTCAAACCAATGGCTCTCAGAACTCTGCTCTGAGGAGGATGACCTCCCCTCAGAGGAGAATCTATGAAGCTAACGAAAGGGCAGCCAATCTGAGGATTGCAAGGGAAGAACTTGCCCTGGCCAAAGAGAGACTTGCCTTTGCTAGAGAGCAGGAATTGAGTGGGTCAAAACCCACTGGTTAATTAATTAATTAATTAATTGCAGGTTTATATAGCGCTAGGATCGACTCCCGGAGGAGTATCTCCGCGCTTCGACCGCTGCGAAACCCTTCCTGGCTTCCCTGAGAGATGGTCCCTTAATGGGTACCTCCAGGGTGAGACCAGGCATCCCCGGCGGTCTGGTGGGGCTGTTAGTGAAGATGAGGCAAGCTAATGCCCAGAGTTGCCGAGTGTGATCGCTGATCAGAGTGGGCACCGAGGCGAGAGAATTATCGAGTCCGCTGACCCTGGTCCAGAAACCTGCCGCGTCGGGAATCGAACCCTGGTCCCGAGCCGTCCTCTACTCTCGGGTCTGCCGCCTCTAACCAGTGAGCCACACTACTTAATGGTGGCAGCATTGTACCTAGCAATAGGGAAAGGAGTTTTGATACAAAACACCTGAATAAGATAGTGCTCCCCTTTAAACAAGGGGATGACATCCACAAATGGATTACTGCTTTGGAGAGGGCCTGCACTGTGCAGGGTGTTCCCCAGAGTCAGTGGGCAGCTATCTTGTGGCTCTCCTTTGAAGGTAAAGGTAGAGATAAGCTCCTCACTACTAGAGTGGAGGATGCTAACAATTACCAAGTCTTGAAAAACACACTGGTTGATGGGTTTGGCCTAACCACTGAGCAGTACAGGGTGCTGTTCAGGGATACCCAGAAAACTCAGTCTCAAGATTGGTCTGACTTTGTAGATTGTGCCACTAAGGCTTTGGAGGGCTGGTTGCTGGGCAGTAAGGTTACTGATTACACAGGATTGTACAATTTGATCATGAGAGAACAAATTTTAAACAATTGTCAGAACCAGTTGTTGCATCAGCATCTTGTTGACTCAGATCTGACCTCTCCCCAAGAATTGGGAAAGAAGGCAGACAGATGGGTCAGAACAAGAGTTAAACAGAACCAGGGCCAGAATCAAGGTGGTCAGAAGAAAGCAGACCAGAAGGGTAAAGAATCTAAGGGGGAACAAAATGACCAGAAGTCTTCGACAGGTCCCCAACAACCCAAAGAGGTTGGGGGTCAGGCTCCCCAGAAAAAGAAGAATCAAGAAGGCCAATCTAAAAGGTGGTGCCAATACTGCAAAAGTAAAACTCACTGGTTTAGTGAGTGCACCAAGAAAGGAGGAGGGCAGACTCCTGCCACTGCAGTCCCTGAGGCACCTGTGCCCCCTAGTACAGTCAGCAGTGGTATTGCACCTCCCAAGGGTTTAGTTGGGTTAACCTTGGGTTCTGAGGGGTATGACAACTTAGTTGGCACACTAACTCAGGCTGTCCTTGTCTGTTCAGGGGATGTGGACATATCCCCTGATATAAGTCCCAATACTTTGGGCAAATACAGACAGACACCTTTAATAAATGTAAGAATGGCTCAGGCCTATAGGGACACTTGTGCCAGTGTCACAATGGTGACACCTAACTTTGTGGACCCTGGACAGATCATGCCAGGTACAGATTTCCTGGTGACCAATGCAAGCAATGTCACTACCAGTCATAGTATGGCAATTGTTGCTTTCTCCTGGGGAGGGGTAAATGGCCAAAAGAAGGTTGTTGTTAGTTCAGACCTCCCAGTGGATTGTTTGTTGGGCAATGATTTGGAGTCATCACAATGGTCAGAAGTGGAGCAGAGGACTCACATGGAAATGTTAGGCTTGCCAGCACATGTGCTTGCTGTGACTAGGTCACAGGTCAGAAAATGCCCCACTGAACAGGTGCTGGATCCTGGAACAATGGACCAGACACCTCCCAAGAAGAAGAGCAGTAGGGTTAAGGCTGTGCCTTCCCCCTTGCCCCAGGTTGAGGATCAAGTCTCTGAGGAGGCTGACCTACAGGAATTGAGGGAAACTGAGCCTAAAGAGTTTGAACTTGATCAAGTTGAATTTCTGGGCTCAGGGGGACCCTCAAGAGAAGACCTGGGGAAGGAACAGTTAGACTTCCCTTCCCTTGAACCCCTCAGACAGCAGGCTGCTGCTGAGGCTGCTGGGAACGCCACAGGTACCCACAAGGTATACTGGGATGATGGACTCCTGTACACTGAGGCAAGGGACCCCAAGCCTGGCATGACCAGGAGGCTGGTTGTACCCTTGACTCAGAGAGGTTTCCTTCTCACCTTGGCCCATGAGATTCCCTTAGCAGGTCACTTAGGCCAGACAAAGACTTGGGACAGGCTTGTCTCACACTTTCACTGGCCTCACATGAATGAGGATACCAAGGAGTTTTGTCGCTCCTGTGTCACTTGCCAAGCCAGTGGTAAGTCAGGTGGCACAACAAAGGCCCCCCTTATACCAATGCCTGTGGTGGGGGTGCCCTTTGAAAGAGTGGGGATTGACATTGTTGGTCCAATGGAACCCCAGACAGCATCAGGGCACAAGTTTATACTGGTGGTAGTGGATCATGCCACCAGGTATCCTGAAGCTATTCCACTTAGGACCACTACAGCACCTGTAGTGGCAAGGGCCCTAGTTGGAGTGTTCTCCAGAGTGGGCTTCCCTAAGGAGGTTGTCTCTGACAGAGGTGCAAACTTCATGTCAAGCTACTTAACTGCTATGTGGAAGGAATGTGGTGTTAACTACAAGTTCACTACACTCTATCATCCACAATGCAATGGGCTTATTGAAAGGTTCAACAGGACCCTAAAAGGGATGATTCATGGGCTACCTGAAAAGCTCAGGCGTAGATGGGATGTTCTGATTCCCTGCCTTCTGTTTGCTTACAGAGAGGTCCCACAAAAGGGGGTTGGCTACAGCCCTTTTGAACTTTTGTATGGGCATCCTGTGAGAGGCCCCCTGTGTTTGGTGAAGGAAGGATGGGAGAGACCTCTCAAAAAGCCTGCAACCAACATAGTGGACTATGTACTTGGTCTCCGCTCCAGGATGGCTGAGTATATGGAGAAGGCATCTGAAAACCTTAAGGCCAGTCAAGAACTTCAAAAAGCTTGGCATGACCAAAAGGCTGTCCTGACTGTTTACCAGCCTGGACAGAAGGTGTGGGTGTTGGAGCCAGTGGCCCCAGCAGCACTCAAAGACAAATGGTCTGGGCCCCACACAATTCTTGAGCAAAAGGGAGAGGTCACCTACCTGGTGGACCTTGGAACTCCCAGGAGCCCCCACAGGGTACTCCATGTCAACAGGCTCAAAGCATATGTCGACAGGAAGGACATGAGCTTGCTCATGGCCATTGATGAGGGACAGGAGGAAGAGAGTGACCCTCTCCCAGACCTGCTCACTCAGAATCCTGATGATGGGTCAGTAGATGGTGTTGTCTTTTGTGGCAGCCTCTCTGAGCATCAACAGAAAGACTGTAAACAGGTTCTTCAGTCTTTCAGACATATGTTCTCTCTGACACCCAGTCAGACCAATTGGTGTACCCATGAGGTTGACACTGGTGACAGCTTGCCAGTTAAGAGTAAAATCTACAGGCAGCCTGATCATGTTAGAGACTGCATCAAAAATGAAGTGCAGAAAATGTTGGAGTTGGGAGTCATTGAACCCTCAGATAGCCCTTGGGCTAGTCCAGTAGTTCTAATGCCAAAACCTCACACCCAGGGTGGTAAGAAAGAGATGAGGTTCTGCGTAGACTACAGGGGTCTCAATGCAGTCACTAAGACTGATGCCCACCCAATATCAAGGGCAGATGAGCTTTTAGATAGATTGGCTTCTGCCAACTACTTAAGCACATTTGACCTGACAGCTGGGTATTGGCAAATCAGGTTAGCTGAGGATGCCAAGCCCAAGACAGCATTTTCAACCCCTGGTGGGCATTATCAATTTGTGGTAATGCCCTTTGGTCTGGAAAATGCACCTGCCACCTTCCAAAGGTTGGTGAATCATGTCCTCACTGGGCTGGATGACTTCTGTGCAGCATATCTTGATGATATTGCTGTCTTTAGCTCCACCTGGGAGGATCACCTGGTCCACCTGAGGAAAGTGTTAGAGGCTCTGCAAGCAGCAGGCCTCACTATCAAGGCCACCAAGTGCCAGATAGGGCAGACACAGGTTGTATACCTGGGCCACCTTGTAGGTGGAGGCCAGGTTCAGCCACTGGAGAGCAAAATACAGTCAATCAGGGACTGGGCTCCTCCAACCACCCAGACTCAGGTTCGAGCTTTCTTGGGCCTGACTGGTTACTACAGAAAGTTTGTCAGGAACTATGGATCAATTGTGACTCCATTAAATGAACTGACAAGTAAGAATATGCCAAAAAAGGTTCAGTGGACAGCAGGCTGTCAAAAAGCATTTGATGACCTAAAGCAGGCCATGTGCACAGCACCTACCCTTAAGAGTCCAGACTACTCCAAACCATTCATTGTCCAAACAGATGCTTCTGAGTTGGGTGTGGGAGCTGTTCTATCTCAACTGAATTTTGATGGTCAAGACCAGCCCATTGCTTTTATAAGCAGAAGGCTGACCCCCAGAGAGAAGAATTGGTCAGCTATTGAGAGGGAGGCCTTTGCTGTGGTTTGGGCCCTGAAGAACCTGAGGCCATACTTGTTTGGCACTCACTTCAAGATTCAGACCGACCATAAGCCCTTCTTGTGGCTAAATCAGATGAAGGGTGAAAACCCCAAACTGCTAACGTGGTCCATTTCCCTACAGGGGATGGACTTTACAGTGGAACATAGACCTGGTACTGATCATGGCAATGCCGATGGGCTCTCCAGATATTTCCACTTAGAACAAGAAGACTCACCTGGTCAAGGTTAGCTTATTGTCTCAAAGTTTGGGGGGGGGGGGGTCATGTAGGAGAGTAGGGTCTGCAATCCTATGATCACCCAGATTTTTTGCTTTTGTTTCACTGGTTTACAACTTTCTCTGGCTGTGGGCCTGCCAATCAGACCCTCAGCCTGGCTGTTCTCTCTCTAAATTACAACATGTACCCTAGGTGCATTTAGCAATTGGTACTGGGCCACCTTATCAGACCCTGTAACTCATGGCATAGGTGTACCCAGGGCCTACCAGGGGCTGAAGCATGTATTATGCCACCCCTGGCTGGCCTCCTAAATTTGACACAACTGGCTGCATGACAGCTGGGGCAAAGTTGTGTAATCACCCTTTGCTGTAGATATAGTATACCTATATCTAACTCTAAAATGGACACGCAGATTCCTATCAGTCACTCCTATGGCAGGCCTTGACAATCCTGAAGGCAGAGTGCGTGGAATCGTGTGAGATGGTGCTCTGGCATGAGCTGAGCCGTCTGCAGCTTGCGGAACCAAGTCCTAATAGCTGTTCCATGATATCGCATACCATATACTCTTAAGTGCATTATAATCCTCGCGATTAAATGCTATCTTTGGTATTGCTTTATCAAAACATGTCGAGTAAGGTGTCATACGAATTGGAATACGAACCCCTCGCCAATTCTGGCGACGGGGTTAGCATTCCACCCTTCTAGAGGGACACGACATGTATGTAACTGTGAACCCCGGTTAAAGTTAAACGAAGCCTCAGCTCCACAAAATGGATGCTGCCACCACAGACACGAGTCTGACCCCCTGCAGCTGGGAGTCCTTCCAGCGAGGGGAGCCTGGACAAAGGGTTTCCAGCCAGGGGCGGTGCTAGCACCATCCCAGACAGGGTTTTGTGTATCCTGGGTAGGCAGGGCTTTACAGGAAGGTGACTGCTGAGTGGCACCCCGGTGCTCACTACGCATAGGCCGGTCAGAACCAGTTCCAGGGGCACACCAGCCCCTGGCCTGGGGAAAGTCCGGCATGGGAGAGGGGTGTAACCACCCCCCTCCTAGTCCCACCCATAGGCAGGACCTAGTCACCGGGTCAGCCCCTTTCCTTAGTATAAAGATAGGAGCGGGCCCCCTGTTCAAAATAGATCATCTTTGGAATCAAGACACGACTTTCTGCGAAAGGACATCAAGATTTCTTCTTCAAGATTCTCCCTTGTGGCTAAGGAGTAGTCACCCTGCATCCGCAGGCACCATCAAGAACACTGCGGTCTGCTGCAAGTCCTTCCTCCGGAATCCGACGACACAGCTCGACAAGACCCGGCTTCCCTGGCACCTCTGACCTCTACTCACCTCTACAGCCAAGCTGAGAACCGTGAGTGCGACGAGACCTCGAGGGACCGACGATTGCCAAGACTGCACGACTTCTTCCCAACAAGCCCGCCGAGTGTCCCTCTGGTGAGTGCTTTGGGGTCCGAGAAGCCCCGACCCTGAGCAGCTCCAGCACCGAAGATCAGCCCTCCAGCATCTCCACGATCTGCGTGGGGCCCTTCTGCTTTTTGCTGCTCACCGCGTTGTTTGGCTACTAGCCGGCTGGCTTGTGGCCTTCTGAACAACGCCTGATGACATCACTGCTGCTGGTCTGGTTGCTCCAGACTGGACCTTGCTTCCTTCCAAAAGAGAAGCACCCCGGACCCTCCTGGTCCACTCCAGACGCCATTTTGAGTCCACCGCGTGGGCTTGAATTTGCCAAGGCTTTGTTGCCCAATCCTGGGTCCAGCGACGCCGACAGCTTCATCCATCGTGGGACAGCTCGCTCCTCCATCCTGGTCGCCGACAACGCCTCCTGGTCCATGAGATCTGCGAGCACAGCGTCACCCACTCACCTAGTCGAGGTGACTACCACCCGGTGCCCTCCTGGTGGCACCTGACTACTGGCTAGTAGTCTCGAACTTGGTCCCCTCTGCTTTCAGGTGTCATCTCTCTTCAAGATCCAGGCTTGGATCACTTCGAACTCTCTTCACTGGTCGCCTGCCAGCATCTTTCTTCCAGGCTCCTGGTCCGTCTACGAGGATTCCCGACGTCTTTTGAGACATATGCAGCTGCAGCCTCTGGGCTAGGTAACTTCGGCATTTCGGTGCCCCAGCATAGCCTCACTATCCAAGGGTCAGAATCCACTTTCGTTTTCCTCCTACCAGGTCGGGTTCGCCCGAGAACACTAACTTTCTGAAATCTAGCTACCATAGACTTTGTCCCGCATCACGCGTGAGAGTGCACACTCTGCACCCGAATCCCCTGGGTCTCCTAGAAGTAATCTAACGATTCTATAGTCAAGTCCTAGCGATTCCAAAGGCTATTAGTACTGTACTTACCTGCTAGTAATTTCGCATTCCACTTTCAGAGTATATGGTTTTCCGTGCCCCTCGGGCATTTTGTATATACTGTGCTAACTTAAGTATTTTCGTAAGAGTTTTGTGTTGTGCTTAGTACCCTGTCCTCATAAAGAGTACAGGGCTGTTGTGATTTTAATAAATACACTGTTTATTTTCATAACACTTGTGTGGTGTCCTTTCACTTGGTGTTCAAGGGGTATATGTGTGGTATAACAGCTGGCTTAACACGCCCTCTCGAGTCTTTAGCCTTAGACTGCTCGTAACCACGCTACTAGGATAGCTGGTCCGTAAGGTTGACTTACAACCAATCATCAATAAGGGTTGCTGGACTGATACATAGTGTTCACTAGAATAGTGAGCACTGCATATCAGGCCACCTTCTCACAGTGACTGTCCGCGATGATGCCCCAGTGGACTGCCTCCTGGGGAACGACCTCGAAAGTTCCCCCTGGGCAGCCGTCAAAAGAAGAGAGCACCTGGGGATGTTGGGCCTCCCTGAATGGGCCTGCATAACGACCCGGTCCATGGCCGCCCACGCCATCTCCAGTCCCGAAGAACCAGAATGGCCAGAACCTCCCCCCCGATCGTCCCGGAGGGAGCCGCCCTAAGCACCAATCCCCAGAGCAGACCGAAGAAGGGCCCGTTCAACTCCAGGACCTTCCCGAACTGGCCCAGTGGCGGCAAGAGGGTGGTCCCACCCAGGAGCAGTTCCGACAAGAGCAGAGGACCTGTCCCTCCCTTGAGGGACTCCGGCAGCAAGCCCTCGCCCAGAGCGCAGGAGACCCCGCAGGGGCCCACTGGATTTATTGGGACAATGACCTGCTCTACAGTGAGCAAAGAATTGCTGAGCTGGGGGCCAGTCGGGTGCTGGTGGTGCCCCTCCGCTTCAGAGACTTCCTTTTGAACTTGGCACACGATGTCCCCCTTGCTGGGCACCTGGCCCAAGACAAAACCTACAACCGCCGGGTGACTCACTTCCACTGGCCCAAAATGCGTAATGATGTCTCCAACCACTGCCGGGCCTGCCCTACCTGCCAGGCCAGCGGGAAGAGCGGCCGAAAGATCAAAGCACCCTTGCAACCCTTTCCGGTCGTCACCACCCCGTTCGAGCGGGTCGGAATAGACATTGTGGGGCCCCTAGACCCCCGAACGGCCCAGGGGCACCAGTTCATCCTAGTCCTGGTGGACCACGCCACCCGCTAGCCCGAGGCCATACCTCTTCGGACAGTGACAGCACCCGTGGTAGGCCGAGCCCTGATGGGGATCTTCTCTCGAGTGGGCTTCCCCCGGGAAGTCGTCAGCGACAGGGGCACGAACTTTATCTCAAAGTACATGAGGTCTCTCTGGCAACAGTGCGGGGTCACCTACCGGTTCACGACCCCTTATCACCCACAAGGAAATGGACTGGTCGAGCGGTTTAACCGCACTCTCAAGGGAATGATCATGGGCCTGGAAGAACCCTACGTCGCCAATGGGACGTGCTGCTCCCGTGCCTCCTCTTCACCTACCGAGAAGTTCCCCAGAAATCCCTCGGCTTCAGTCCCTTTGAGCTCCTGTACGGACACCCCGTCAGGGGCCCCCTCAGCCTGGTCAAGGAAGGATGGGAGATGGCCCCCCAGAAGACCCCTCCAGATGTCTATAAGTATCTCCTGACCCTCCGCAACCAGACCCGGCGATTCAGGGAACTCGCCAAAGCCAACCTTGAGGCCAGTCAGGAGGATATGAAGAAATGGTACGATCAGCATGCCTCCTCCATCGAGTTCGAACCAGGCCAGAAAGTGTGGGTGATGGCCCCAGTCAAACCCTGTGCCCTGCAGGACAAATGGACAGGCCCCTTCAAAGTGATAGAGCGCAGGGGCCCTGCCACCTACCTAATAGACATGGAGTCCTCCCGAAACCCCCTGCGAGTCCTCCACGCCAACAGACTCAAACCCCACTTGGTACGTTCGGAGCTCAGCCTACTGATGGCTACCGATAGTGGGACGGAAGAGGACTCCGAGCCCCTCCCTGACCTACTGAGGACCCGTGAGAAAGAAGGCTCAGTGGAAGGGATCAGACTCTCCGATGCCTTGTCCCCGGAACAACGCCAAGACTGTCGGGCTCTCCTGCTACAATTTGCGAACCTGTTCTCCCTCACCCCCGGGGTAACCCCCTGGTGCCTTCACGATGTGGACACCGGGGATAGTCCACCCATTCGACACAGGGCGTACCGAGTGCCAGATCGGGTGCGCACCTGCATCCAGGACAAAGTCACTAAGATGCTGGCCCTAGGAGTGATCGAGCCATCCGACAGCCCCTGGGCCAGCCCAGTCGTACTGGTCCTCCAGGCTGCCGCCCCGGGCGTTGCCCCCGAGCTCCGGTTCTGCGTAGACTATCGGGGCCTGAACGCTGTTACCAGAACCGACGCTCACCCCATCACCCGGGCGGATGAGCTGATTGACCGCATGGGGGCTGCCCGCTACCTGAGCATCTTCGATCTAACAGCGGGCTACTGGCAAATCGGCCTCACCCCCAGAGCCCAAGAACGATCCACCTTCTCTACCCCGGATGGCCACTACCACTTCAAAGTGATGCCATTCGGCATGAAAAATGCTCCAGCTACCTTCCAACGACTCGTGAACCAGGTACTGGCGGGCCTCGAAGAATTCAGCGCCGCCTACCTGGACGATATCGCTGTGTACAGTCGCCACTGGGCGGACCACCTTCACCACCTCCAAGAAGTCCTGCACGCCCTCCAGCAGGCTGGCCTCACTGTCAAAGCCAGCAAATGTCAGATTGGCCAGGGGTCCGTGACCTACCTCGGACACCAAGTGGGGAGCGGTCTGGTGGCCCCCCTTCAGCTCAAGATCGCTGCCATCCAGTCCTGGCAACCACCTGTCACCCAAACCGAGGTCCGGGCCTTCCTAGGGCTCACCGGATACTACCAGCGGTTTGTAAAAGACTATGGCAGCATTGTGGGGCAACTCACAGAACTAACATCCAAGAAAAACTCCAAAACCGTCAACTGGACTTCGGACTGTCAAACGGCCTTCGAAAAGTTGAAGGCTGCCATGTGCACCGCCCCCATGCTCCAGGCCCCCGACTACAGCCGGGAATTCATCGTCCAGACGGACGCCTCAGATCATGGCATTGGGGCAGTCCTCTCCCAACTCAACGCCGAGGGAGTCGACCAGCCAGTGGCCTTCATCAGCCGACGCCTGCTAGCTCGAGAACAGCGCTGGAGCACTATCGAGCGGGAGGCCTTCGCAGTGGTATGGGCCCTCAAGAAACTCCGGCCCTACCTCTTTGGCACCCATTTCAGGGTACAAACAGACCACAGACCCCTGCAATGGCTGATGCAAATGCGGGGGGAGAACCCAAAACTGCTGCGATGGTCCATCTCTTTGCAGGGGATGTACTTCACTGTGGAGCATCGTCCTGGCCAAGACCACGCCAACGCGGATGGCCTGTCACGCTTTTTCCACCTCGGCAAGGAGAGTACCCAAGAGGATGGGTGACTCTCCCTGCCTTTAGCTGGGGGGGACGCATGTTGGACAGGCCTTGTGAAAGGCCCGCTCCCTCCCCGCATGAGAAGACTCGGACGCCGGCTCTCCCGGTGTCCCCAGAAAGCACCACCCCTGCAACCCACCGAAGCAACCCGCAACCCGTCCCCAACAGGACACCTGCTCCCGAACACCTCAGCATCGGCTGACCCGGGCCTCCGTCAGCACCATTGCCCGGCCCAGCCGCCATCTTGGACACTGCACCACGAGGCCGCGTGGCCTCAGCTCGACCCAAACCCTGGGCCTGGCCAGGCCCCGACATCGAGGCACCACCATCCACCCGGGAGGTAAGGAGACCACTTGGCAGGTCAATGGGAGAAAGGAGTGTCGATGGCTCTCCTCCACCAGGTGCCGATCGCCCCCGGCCTCCCCGGGCGCTGGCTCCACCCCCCTGCTGGGTGTCTGGACTCTCTCATCCCGGACCTCCCGACCTCCAAGCGCGAGGGTCCGGACATCAAAGGAGACCAGACCTATAACTGGGGCAGCTCCAGAGCAGGAAGGCAGTTGTATCCTGGAGTCGAGAGACACCTTGAAGAACTCATCCCTGACGGACTTCTGGCGCTGCCGCAGCCCTGCCTTGTGAACCATCTCTGAAGCCTGCTGGCGCTGCCGCGGCCCTCTGCAACGTGCATCTTCGTCTGGACCTGCTGGCGCTGCCGCGGCCCATCCTTGTGAACCATCGCTCTTGCCTGCTGGCGCTGCCGCGGCCCCTCTGCAAAGAAGTCATCATCGTAGCCTGCTGGCGCTGCCGTGGGCCACCGTACTGAGAACCATCGTCCTAGCCTGCTGGCGCTGCCGCGGCCCTCCTTGCCGAGACTTTTCATCCTAGCCTGCTGGCGCTACCGCGGCCCGACCTTTCAGACCTCCGAGCTCGAGGATTGTGAGCTCCTTCTGGCCGCCCTTGTACCGGACCGGTACCCAAGACTGTCCCGCTACCCCTTACCCTACAGAGACTAGAATTGGGAGGATCCTTGTGTCCTGCCCCCACTGTATCGTTGATAACCTTGCCTCAAGAATCCTATATAAAGTGTTCAGATCTTATCCTTGTGTGGTGTCCATTTGTGGGGGGGAAGTTACTTGTCTGTACGATCGCCGGAGACGGCCCTCACCGGAAGCCTCTCCCCCTGTACTCAGCCGACCCTCCACCTCACCCACCAGTGGGGGCCAGGGACAAATCACCCACCAGTGGGGGCCGGGGACAGTGGGGGCCGGGGAAACCTCACCCAGCAGTGGGGGCCGGGGACACCTCACCCAGCAGTTGGGGGCGGAGACACCTCACCCAGCAGTGGGGGCCGGGGACACCTCACCCAGCAGTGGGGGCCGGGGACACCTCACCCACCAGTGGGGGCCGGGGGCACCTCACTCAGCAGTGGGGGCCGGGGACACCTCACCCAGTAGTGGGGGCCGAGGACACCTCACCCAGCAGTGGGGGCTGGGGACACCTCACTCAGCAGTGGGGGCCGGGGACGCCTCACCTAGCAGTGGAGGCCGGGGACCCTCACCCAGCAGTGGGGGCCGGGGGCTCCTCAACCAGCAGTGGGGGCCGGGGACACATCACACATCAGTGGGGGCCGGGGACACCTCACCCATTAGTGGGGGCCGGGGACACCTCACCCAGCCGTGGGGGCTGGGGACGCCTCCCCCAGCAGTGGGGGCCAGGGACACCTCATCCAGCAGTGGGGGCCAGGGACACCTCACCCAGCAGTGGGGGCCAGGGACACCTCACCCAGCAGTGGGGGCCAGGGACACCTCACCCAGAAGTGGGGGCGGGGGACACCTCACCCACCAGTGGGGGCCGGAGACACCTCACCCAGCAGTGGGGGCCGGGGACAACTCACCCAGCAGTGGGGGAGGGGGACACCTCACCCAGCAGAGGGGGCCGGGGATACCTCACCCAGCTGTGGGGGCCAGGGACACCTCACCCAGCTGTGGGGGCCGGGGACAGTAGGGGCGGGGGACACCTCACCCAGCAGAGATGGTGGGGACACCTCATCCAGCAGAGGGGGCCGGGGACACCTCTCCCACCAGTGGGGGCCGGGGACAGTTGGGGCCGGGGACACCTCACCCAGCAGTGGGGGTTTGGGACACCTCACCCAGCAGTGGGGGCCGGGGACACCTTATTTATTTATTTATTATTTATTATTAGTCTTGTAGAGCGCGAACGGCTACCCGTGAGGGTTTCCCGGCGCTGATTGACATTTTAGCATAGTAGTCCAGAGGGAGTTAAAGCGCAAAAGCCAGGTCTTAAAGGCTTTGCAGCTTTCCGAAGGGAAATTATTGAGCAAAAAGCCAGGTCTTAACGGCCTTGCGGAAGCGAAGATGGCAGTGCTCCACTCGTAGGTCTAAAGGAAGATGTTAGACGGACCGGGAGGGTCGGCCGAGGACAAGGGGAGAGGTCTCCAGGGAGAGCCGTCTCCAGCAATCGTACAGACGAGTAACTTCCCCCCCACAGACGTACACCAAACAAAGATAAGGTTTAACGTTCTTTATAAGCAATCTTTAAGTACGGTAGAATGGTACAAGGAGGTCTGGACTCAGGGGTCCCCTCGGTTCTAGTCTCTTGGATGGGAAGGGGGTAGCGGGACAGTCTTGTTACCAATCTGGTAGATGCGGTGGAGTGATGAATAGCTCACAATCCTCGAGCTCGGCGTTCTAGCTGGACGGGCCGCGGCAGCGCCGGCAGGTCCCGAGATGATCGTAGGTAGCGATGGTCCGCGGCAGCGCCAGCAGGTCCCGGTGAAGGTGGTAGTTACAACGGTCCGCGGCAGCGCCAGCAGGTCCCGACGAGGATGAAGGATGCAGAAGGTTGCGGCAGCGCCAGCAGGCAAGATGATAGTTCGCAAGGCAGGGCTACGGCAGCGCCAGTAGTCCGTCAAGGATGAGTTCTTCACGGTGTCTCTCGACTCCAGGATACAACTCCTTCCTGCTCTGGGGCTGCCCCAGTTATAGGTCTGGCGCCCTTTGATGTCTGGACCCTCGCACTTGGAGGTCGGGAGGTCCGGGATGATGTAGTCCAGACACCCAGCAGGGGGGTGGAGCCAGCGCCCGGGGGAGCTGGGGGGCGATCGGCACCTGGCGGGGGAGAGCCATCGACACTTCTTTCTCCCATTGACCTGCCAAGTGGTCCATTCACCTCCTGGGTGGATGGTGGTGCCGGGATGTCGGGGCCTGGCCAGGCCCAGGGTTAGGGTCGATCTGAGGCCACGCGGCCTCGTGGTGCAGTGTCCAAGATGGCGGCCCGGCCCGGCGAGGGCCGGTGGTGGTTCGGCCCCATGATACAGAGATGTCCGGGGGCAGGAGTCCCGTGTGAGACAGGGTGCGGGGTGCTTCTGTGGGTAACACCTGGAGGGCCGGGGCTCGGGCCCTGTCATGCGGGGAGGGAGCAAGCCCTTCATGTGGCCTGTCCAACATGCGTCCCCCCCAGCTGAAGGCGGGGAGAGTCACCCATCCTCTTGGGGACTCTCCTCGTCGAGGCGGAAAAAGCGTGACAGGCCATCTGCGTTGGCGTGGTCTTGGCCCGGTCGGTGTTCCACAGTGAAGTCCATCCCCTGCAGGGAGATGGACCAACGCAATAGTGTGGGGTTTTCCCCCCGCATCTGCATTAGCCACTGCAGGGGCCGATGATCTGTCTGCACCCGGAAGTGGGTACCGAAGAGATAGGGCCGGAGCTTTTTTAGGGCCCACACCACTGCGAAGGCCTCCCTCTTGATGGTGCTCCAGCGCTGTTCTCGGGCCAGGAGACGTCTGCTGATGAAGGCCACTGGTTGGTCAAGTCCTTCGGGGTTCAACTGGGAGAGGACCGCCCCAATACCATGGTCGGAGGCATCCGTTTGTACGATGAATTCCCGACTGTAGTCGGGGGCCTGGAGCACAGGGGCAGTGCACATGGCGGCCTTCAGCTTCTCGAAGGCCGCTTGACAGTCTGAGGTCCAGTTGGCCTCCTTCGGGTGGTTTTTGGATGTGAGTTCCGTGAGGTGCCCCACAATGCTGCCATAATCCTTCACGAACCGCCGGTAGTAGCCGGTGAGCCCCAAGAAGGCTCGGACCTCGGTCTGTGTGACGGGGGGCTGCCAGGACTGGATGGCAGCGATCTTGAGTTGAAGAGGGGCCACCAGACCGCTTCCCACCTGGTGTCCGAGATAGGTCACGGACCCCTGACCAATTTGGCACTTGCTGGCCTTGATTGTGAGGCCGGCCCGTTGGAGGGCTTGCAGGACCTCTCGGAGGTGGTGAAGGTGGTCGGACCAGTGGCGGCTGTACACAGCGATATCGTCCAGGTTGGTGGCGCTGAACTCCTCGAGCCCCGCCAAGACCTGGTTCACCAGTCGCTGAAAAGTAGCTGGAGCATTCTTCATGCCGAACGGCATGACTTTGAAGTGGTAGTGGCCATCGGGAGTGGAAAAGGCGGATCGTTCTTGAGCCCGGGGTGTGAGACCGATCTGCCAGTAGCCCGCCGTCAGGTCGAAGATGCTGAGGTAGCGGGCAGCCCCCATGCGGTCGATCAGTTCATCTGCTCGGGGGATGGGATGAGCGTCGGTTCTGGTGACAGCGTTCAAGCCCCGATAGTCAAAGCAGAATCGGAGTTCAGGGGTGGTGCCGGGGGCAGCAGCTTTGGGGACCAGCACGACCGGGCTGGCCCAAGGGCTGTCCGAGGGCTCGATGACCCAGAGCGTGAGCATCTTTGACACCTCCTCTTGGATGCAGGCCCATACCCGATCTGGTACGCGGTACGCCCGATGTCTGATAGGGGGACTGTCCCCAGTGTCCACGTCATGCAAGCACCAGGGGGTGACCCCTGGAGTGAGGGAAAACAGGGTCGCAAACTGCAGCAGGAGGTCCCGGCAGCCTTGGCGCTGTTCCGGGGTGAGGGCATCTGAGAGTCGGACCCCGTCCACGGAACCATCTTTCTCCCGGGTCTTTAGGAGATCAGGGAGAGGCTCGGAGTCTTCTTCCGCTCCGCTGTCTGTAGCCATCAGGAGGCTGAGCTCCGAGCGCACAAAGTGGGGTTTGAGTCTATTGGCGTGGAGGACCCAGAGGGGGTTCCGTGGAGATTCCAGATCGATGAGATAGGTGACGGGGCTCTTGCGCTCGACCACTTTGAAGGGCCCCGTCCACTTGTCCTGCAAGGCACATGGTTCGGTGGGGGACATCACCCACACTTGTTGGCCAGGTTCGAATTCGATGGAGGAGGCATTTTGATCGTACCATTTTTTCATGTCCTCCTGACTGGCCTCCAGGTTCGCTTTCGCCATTTCTCTGAATCGCCTGGTCTGATTGCGTAGGGTCAGGAGGTACTTGAAGACATCTGGAGGGGTCTTTAGGGGGGCCATCTCCCAACCTTCTTTGACTAGGCTGAGGGGCCCTCGCACAGGGTGTCCGTACAAGAGTTCGAACGGGCTGAAGCCGACGGACTTCTGGGGGACTTCTCGATATGCGAAGAGGAGGCACGGCAGTAGTACGTCCCACTGGCGACGGAGGGGCTCTTCCAACCCCCCAATCATCCCTTTGAGCGTGCGGTTGAACCGCTTGACTAGTCCGTTTCCTTGAGGGTGATAGGGGGTCGTGAATCGGTATGTGACCCCGCACTGTTGCCAGAGGGACTTCATATATTTTGAAATAAAGTTTGTGCCTCTGTCGCTGACGACTTCTCGGTGAAAGCCCACCCGGGAGAAGATCCCCATTAAGGCCCGGCCGACCACCGGGGCTGTTACAGTTCGCAGGGGAACAGCCTCGGGGTAGCGGGTGGCGTGGTCCACCAGTACCAGGATGGACCGATGTCCTTGTGCTGTACGGGGGTCCAGGGGCCCCACAATGTCTATCCCCACCCTCTCGAACGGGGTGGTGACAACTGGGAAAGGTTGCAGAGGTGCTTTAAGTTTGCGGCCGCTCTTCCCGCTGGCCTGGCACGTGGGGCAGGACCGGCAGTGGTTGAGGACGTCGTTTCTCATCTTGGGCCAGAAAAAGTGGGTCACCAGGCGACTGTAGGTTTTGTCTTGACCCAGGTGTCCAGCCAGGGGGACATCATGGGCCAAATTTAATAAGAAGTCTCTAAAACAGAGGGGCACCACCAGCACTCGACTGGCCCCTAACTCTGCGATTCTCTGTTCACTGTACAATAGGTTGTTGTCCCAATAGATCCAATGGGTTCCGGTGGTGTCCCCTGCGCTCTGGGCGAGGGCTTGCTGGCGGAGTCCCTCGAGGGAGGGACAGGTCTTCTGCTCTTGACGGAACTGTTCCTGGGTGGGCCCTCTTGGCGCCACTAAGCCAGGCCGGGAAGGTCCTGGAGCTGAGCGAGCCCTTCGGGAGTTTGCTCTGGGGGGTCGGTGTGGTCGGTGTCCTCTACTGGAGCGATCGGGGGAGGAGGTGCTGGCCATTCGGGTTCTTCTGGTCGGGGGATGGTCCGGGCGGCCATGGACCGGGTGGTTACGCACGCCCAGTCCGGGAGGCCCAACATCCCCAGGTGCTCTCTTCTTTCTACTGCGGCCCACGGGGAACTCTCAAGATCATTCCCCAGGAGACAGTCCACGGGGGCATCATCTCGGACCGTCACCTTCAACATGCCGGAGACTCCTCCCCATTCGAAGGGGACGCAGGCCATCCGACATAGACTCTCCGAATTGTCGGCTGAACGGACGGGGCAGAGAATGTTCGGCAGGATCTGTTCTGGGGTCACCAGGTGACAGCGGACGGCCGTCACACTGGCCCCTGTGTCACGTAGTGCTTCGGCCCTGCGACCATTAATGTTCACCCACTGACTATATTTTCTGGTGTTGGCGGGTAGGGGAGCCCGCGGGACCATGTCTCTTCCCCCTAGGCACGCTAAAACCATGGCGGCCGGTTCCCACTCTTGTTGTTCTTGTTCGCATTCTTCCTGTTCTTCGGAGATTTGTTCTCCCCCCAGGGCGGCGGCAGCTACCTGGCGGGGTCTCGTAGTCTGGTTCTGTGGACAGTTCGGGTCATTGGCGTAGTGGCCGACTCGCTGGCATCGGTGACACGTGACATTGGCTCGGAACCCCGGGCGTACCGGGGGGTTGCCCCGGTTGGCCGGAGGCGGGGTGCTGGCAGCGGTAGTGGCCGGGACGGTGTCTCTTCCTCGTCCCTGGCCTCCTCCTCCTCCTCGGGGACGGTGCTGACCTTGGTTGTTCCGGTTCTGTTCGTGTGGCCCACTCCGGCCTACTCGAGTGCTCTCCCATCGGTCAGCCTCGGCGGCGAGCTGCCGTGGGTCAGTCAATTTACTGTCGAGGAGGTGCTGCCTGAGCTCGTTGAAGCAGTTATTAGAGAGGTGCTCCCACACCATGAGATTAAAAAGTTGCTCGTAGGTTATTACATGGCTTCCCTTGATCCACCCCTCGAAGGCTCGGCTGAAATAGTTTACATATTCCACCCAAGTTGTACCCGGGATCCGGGTGCAGTCTCGGAACCTCTGGCGGTACATTTCAGGTGTGAGCCCATATCGGGTGAGGAGGGCCGCCTTCTTGTGGTCATAGGAGGTCATCAGATGGTCTAGGAGCTGTAACAGGGCATCGCGGCCTTCATTGACGAACCTCCCCCATAGACCGGCTCCCCAGTCACTTCGATCGATCCGGTGGGAGGTCATGGCGATCTCGTAGGCCTTGAACCACTGTTGTATGTTGTCATCTCGGAAATACTCTCGCACGACATCCTTGGGGATGTGTACTTTCTTCTCTGTTGCTCCTGGGGTGCGCGGTTGCTCGGGCACCCCCAGTTCTTTGTTCTGCTTCCGTAGGTTTATTTCTGCTAATTGGCGCTCGTGTTCGTACGCTAATCTCTTTTCTTCGAGCTCTCTCTGCCTCTATTTTTCTTCCCGTTCTTCTCGGAGCCGCAGATGTTCTAGGTTCAGTTTTTGTTCGGCTAATTTGAGTTCACTGTCCATTTTGAGTCTGGCCATTTCTAACTCATGTAGTCTGCTTTTTTCTCTCTCTTGGATCTCTTCCTGCGAGAGACCCGTTCTTCGCTCCTCGGGAGCCGTGGTGTTCCTCTCTGATGCTGCAACGTTTTGGTCCGGGGGTCTGACGGCCCCGGTTTCTGCCCATGACTCAATGGCGTGCTTGAAATCGTCTTTAGTACTCAGACCGGTGGTAGCAATGCCTAGTTCAATGCAGAATTGTTTCAATTCACGATGGCTGTACTCTTCCAATTTCTCCATCTGGAATTTCTCGGTGGATCCGCTCTCTTTGGTTGTCATTGTGGTTTCGTCGTGGGGTGAGCTACTTTCTGTACGATTACGCGTTGATTCGGATCGCGCCGCTGCCACCAATGTTAGACGGACCGGGAGGGTCGGCCGAGGACAAGGGAGAGGTCTCCAGGGAGAGCCGTCTCCAGCAATCGTACAGACGAGTAACTTCCCCCCACAGACGTACACCACACAAAGATAAGGTTTAACGTTCTTTATAAGCAATCTTTAAGTACGGTAGAATGGTACAAGGAGGTCTGGACTCAGGGGTCCCCTCGGTTCTAGTCTCTTGGATGGGAAGGGGGTAGCGGGACAGTCTTGTTACCAATCTGGTAGATGCGGTGGAGTGATGAATAGCTCACAATCTTTGAGCTCGGCGTTCTAGCTGGACGGGCCGTGGCAGCGCCGGCAGGTCCCGAGATGACCGTAGGTAGCGACGGTCCGCGGCAGCGCCAGCAGGTCCTGGTGAAGGTGGTAGTTACAACGGTCCGCGGCAGCGCCAGCAGGTCCCGACGAGGATGAAGGATGCAGAAGGTTGCGGCAGCGCCAGCAGGCAAGATGATAGTTCGCAAGGCAGGGCTACGGCAGCGCCAGTAGTCCGTCAAGGATGAGTTCTTCACGGTGTCTCTCGACTCCAGGATACAACTCCTTCCTGCTCTGGGGCTGCCCCAGTTATAGGTCTGGCGCCCTTTGATGTCCGGACCCTCGCACTTGGAGGTCGGGAGGTCCGGGATGAGGGAGTCCAGACACCCAGCAGGGGGGTGGAGCCAGCGCCTGGGGAGCTGGGGGGCGATCGGCACCTGGCGGGGGAGAGCCATCGACACTTCTTTCTCCCATTGACCTGCCAAGTGGTCCGTTCCCCTCCTGGGTGGATGGTGGTGCCGGGATGTCGGGGCCTGGCCAGGCCCAGGGTTAGGGTCGATCTGAGGCCACGCGGCCTCGTGGTGCAGTGTCCAAGATGGCGGCCCGGCCGGGCGACGGCCGGTGGTGGTTCGGCCCCATGATACAGAGATGTTCCATTGGTAACAGGCGGCTGTCTCATACACGTTGTAGCACAGAGGCCACATAAGGCAGGACCGCACTGCACACAAAGGAAACACGTGAACAGGAACGCCACGACAACTCCGACAATCATCAGAATCTTCCAACCCCAAGTCGACATCAGGCCCCAAAACCACCCAAGTAGCGTCCAATCCCCTACATCCACGTGTATGGATTCGGAGATCTTATGCAACTTCGAGATGGCTTGACGGTCGGAGCGTTATCAGGAATGAAAATACAGCAGCTCGAATGGATCACCTTACATACCCCACCTCGATCTGCTAAGATCACGTCTAAAACCATACGGTTTTGTAACGTCATAAGTCTATCCGCCTGAAGTTCTGTGGTGATATTACCAAGGGCACTGGCAGTAATGTTAGCTGTCGATTCTACCACTCGAGTCAACTGTCTCAGGTTCCTACTATTAACCATAGGCCCCCAAAACGGGAGGAAACCCTTGAAAAAGTCTCCTGCCTCTTGACCGGCAGTATCCTCTTCGCTAATTACGCCTCTCACAACTCTAGTCTTGTGATAATCTGCATCTACAGTAAACGTCGGAGGCAACAAATTTGCGATAAAACATGAGCCCATGAAGTCAGAGGGCAACCATGCATACGCACGATCATGGCAGATAAAGTATGTACCCTTGGCAGCCATAAACACAGGGGACGAGACCATCGGCAGAATGTAATTTTCAGTGCAAGCACTCTCTCCAAGTCGGGCTTTCGATCTTCGGCCACGACCTATGAGACAAAAATTACCAATGTGGGGTACGACCCATATCGGAGGTGAGCTATTAAGCTGTTTTTCACTAGTGAACACACTATACTCGCCCCTACTCAGGACCCTATAGGCTTGTACCTCTTCTTCGGGAATAAGCGAGGGATCATAGATATCACTATCTAAGTCCTCTATTGCTATAGATAAAGGTTTTTGATACGAGGTAGGACCAGAGTAGGGGGAACGTGGTTCTCGAATGGGGTGGAAACCTAGTGCGCTTCGAAACATTGTTTGAAATGCTCGAGCAGACCCTTGGGAACTATACGGTAACACCAGATATGGAATTCCCTTATCCGTAGTATGTGGCATCAACCCACACACCCAACAATTAGTAGTGTTAACCACTAACTGATGCTGGTGAGGGAGCTGAATAAAGGAATTGTTGCGGAATTCTGCACGTCTAGCCTGCTCGTGTTCGGGTAAGATGTGAAAGGAATGAGGGGAAATAGTAGAGGTAAGTTCAGGATCGGGGGTAGGAGTAGGTATAGCAGAAGGTAAGAAGTAAGACATCGTGTAATACACCCCACCCGCCAATAATGCAGAAACAGTCAAAAATAATACAAATATTTGGAACATAAAACATTTGGTACGACTAAGTTGCTGCAACTTGAACCTTTGCGCCTGAGCTTCTTCCAAGTCCATCAGCTTTGAAAACGCCATCCCCTACGACCGTCCGCAACGTTTCTTGACGCACTTCGTTCTGTGTAGCAGTAGTCAATTCCCAGGAGTTCCCAGGAACCGACGGTCTTTAACCTAGCGTCAAGACCTACTAACCAGAAAGAAGTACGCGCGCGGCCCTACGGCCTTTATTTATAATCAATATTTCTCAGCTGTGGAAGCAAAAAGTATAAGGAACGAAACTCAATGTACATATACAAGAATAATTACAGTGATACGAGTGTTCAAACTGATCGTGGAAAACGGGATAATGCAATTGTCAAGGGACAGAACAGGATCTTTTATTAGTCTTTAGTGCTGGATCGCAAAAAGTATCGGGTTTTCCCAGGACTTGTCTGTTCGTCGAACAAAGGATCCTTTGAAGAGACAACGTCCTGCTGATCAGTTGAGTGTTCTGGTCTTGAGTCTTTCGATGACAAATGTTCAACAGTGTCTTTCTGCTGCACTGAGGATTCTCCGACAGGTTGTGCATCGCTAAAAGGTACAAACGCCGGCAATCCTTCGGTTTCAGTTGATGCAATGCCTCTCCTCACCCACGGGTCTGCCGGCAAAGGGATAGGGACTTTCTTCGTGTGGGTGGCGTGCACCCAGTTCTTCCGTCCCTCAAGACGAACAGCAGTCCTCGTGGCGAGGAGAACCTGGTAGGGTCCAGTGAACCTCAGATCCAAATTGTTCTTGCGCGAAAAGTTCTGCGTCACCACCCAATCTCCGGGCTGGAGCTGGTGGCCTGGACCCTCCATCTGCGTCGGCAGTGCTTCGTAAACCTGTTGGTGAATTAACCTCAGTTTAGCAGTCAAGTCATGAAGATAATCGATCAACATTGGATACTCAAGATCACAGAACACACCTGGCCTAGGAACCCCCCAAACATTCGCAGGACGACCGAACACTATTTCATAGGGACTAAGCCCTACTCGGGAGTGTACAGTCACCCTAGTTGACAGTAATGCTAAGGGTAAAGCATCAGGCCACGAGAGACCAGTCGTAGCCTGAATCTTTGCTAGCTTTAGTTTAAGGGTGCCGTTATACCCTTCAACCAAACCAGCTGACTGGGGATGATTGGCACTATGGAATTTCTGATTAATTCCAAGGCCCTTACACACACTCTTCATCACACTCCCCACAAACTCACTTCCGTTATCCGACCACACGACTCTAGGCATTCCATACCGAGGAAAGTATTCCTTCAGTAGGATTTTTGCAGTAGACAAAGCAGTATTGTCTTTGAGAGGATAGGCCTCAATCCATCGGGAGAATGCGCAAACCACTACTAAAACGTATTTCATGTTATTGCATCGCTCCATATGGATGAAGTCCAATTGAATCACCTCAAAGGGACATGAAGGGGGAGCAAAACTGCCAGGAGGAGTTGGGGTTCCCTTGCCAGGATTGTACAACATACACACCATACAATTCTTAACCAAGCGTTCAGCACATTTCGTGATACCATCATTCTTCCACACAGGGGACAGCAGCTTACAAATACCTTTCGCGCTAATATGTGCTAACCCATGTGCCATTGTCACAACGGCCAGTACATACGCATCAGGCAACATCCATCTTTTCTGATCTGATAAATCAGTCCAACAACCACTTGCATCCAGCTTTCCCGTACTCTCTTTCCACTTCTTCTTCTCAGTCTCGGTGGCCTCTTTCTGAATTTCTTTCACACTCTCAATAGTGTCTTCACACATACCCGACTCTGCAGGCCACCTATCCGAACTCGTCACATACATTCGAGTGCTAAGGTTCCGGGCAGTCTCCTTAGCAATCTCATCCGCAAACGCATTACCACGACCAACATCATCCGTCACCTTACGATGCGCACTGCATTTAACAATCGCTACCTGCTTAGGCAACGTAAGTGCATCTAAGAGATCATTCACAAGCTGGCCATGCTGAATCTTCGTACCATGCGAGGTCAGAAAACCTCTCTCTCTCCACAATCGTCCAAAGCTATGGGCGACGCCAAACGCATATTGGCTGTCGGTAAACACATTCACACGTTTCCCTTTCGCTAACACACACGCTCTGGTAAGAGCGATCAGTTCTGCAGCTTGGGCAGAATTCTGATTCAATCTTGCAGTCTCAACAACAGTATTCAACGTTACAACAGCATAAGCAGTAGTCACATCGCCATTCGGCAACTTAAAACACGAACCATCCACATACAGTGTTCCATCTGGGTCTTCCAATGGGGTGTTTTTGAGGTCCACTCGACCTTTTGTTTCCTCTTCTGTCCTCAAATAACAATCATGTTCTGTTATTTCATCTGACTCTGAGCTAATTGGTAACAAAGTCGCCGGATTCAGAACATTGCAACGTTTTATTTGGATATGACTTGCCAGCAACGTCAATTCGTACCCAGACAATCTCGCACTCGTCAAGTGCTGAGTTTTCGTACGATTCAGAAGAGTGTCGACTGCATGCGGAACCATCACCGTGAGCATATTATCCATGACCAATCCTGCTGATTGTCGGATGGAGACCGCAGCTGCCGCTGTTGCTCTCAAGCAACTCGGCAATGCTCTAGCTACCGGGTCCAAGGTCGAGGAAAAATATGCACATGGACGTTGCTTACCACCAAAAGGTTGCGTTAAGACACTCAACGCACAACCTTCCCTTTCGTGAACATATAACGTGAATGGCTTACTGTAGTCAGGAGTACCTAACACAGGAGCCGAACACAATGAAGCACGCAGTTCAGAAAAACTTTTCTGACATTCTTCCGTCCATGGTAAAGGAGTTGAAACATCCTTGCACGTAAGAGCCACTAATGGTTTCGCTAGCAATGAAAAATTAGGAATCCATTGCCTGCAGTACGACGTGATACCTAGAAAGGCACGCACATCTCTTTGGGTTTTTGGCACAGCCATTCGTGCAATTGCAGCAATTCTCTCTGGGGTCAACCGCCTTCCCTCCTTTGACAATAAGTGACCTAAATAGGTAACTTCTTGACAACAATATTGGAGTTTAGAAGGTGACACCTTGTGATTTAACTCGCAGAGATGTTGCAGCAACGACACCGTAGCAATTTTGCAAACGTCCTGAGTATCTGCAGCTACCAATAAGTCATCGACATATTGGATTAAGGCCGTACCAGCCGGCAACCTAAACGCATCCAGTTGACCCTTCAAGGCTTGACTGTAAATCGATGGACTTTCACAGTAGCCCTGAGGAGCGCGTTTAAACCGGAAGCTGCGTCCACCAAGAGAGAAACCGAAAAGGTCTCTGCTCTCCTCTGCAATCGGGATGCTGAAGAACGCATTCTTCAAATCAATCACCGAAAACCACGATGCAGAAGCTGGAATCAGAGTCAGTAGCGCCGTGATGTCAGGCACAACGGGGAACTGAGGAATCACAATTTTATTCACCTCCCGTAAATCGATGACAAAACGCTAAACAGGTGGTTTCGAAGGATCAGTACGTTTTAGAATGGGCAGTACAGGACTGTTGCACACGTTTCCCCGCGTTTCCTCAATAACATCTTTCTCGATCAAATCATAGATGATCGCTAACAATGCTCGCTCACCATCAAGGGAGATACGATACTGGGGAATACGTGGCAATCGCACATTAAATTTCAACTGAACAACATAAGGGGAGATGTCAAGCAGGCCCACGTCATTGGGACCTGTTGCCCAAAGAGATGCAGGAAGAGAATTCAATTCCGGTGGAAGCTTATCGAGAGACAAATACATGGGAGAGACAACCCTCTCTCCTAACGTAAGCTTTACACCCGCAGGAGAACAATACAAAGTTGCATACAAATGTTTAAGCAAATCCAGACCCAAAAGATTTTCACCACAGCCAGTAGTCAAAATCAACGGAGCTTCTAGCTCACGAGGCCCAATTGTAAGGGGCAAAGGGCGCGAAACTGGATTGCTAACGGGGGCGCCAGAGAATCCAACGGAAACATTTGTTAAGCCAGACAAAGGTGCGCCAGGGAGTTTCGAATGCTTTATGGAACTTTTCGCTGCACCAGTGTCCAACAGAAAAGGCTCAACGACGCCCGATGTAGCAACTGCGACGTAAGGCCCTCTCTGATCAACCGGAACTGATACCACTCCCTCTCCTTGTCTTCGGCTGTCCTAGTACTTACTGTCGTCAGTTCCCTGATCGACGTAGTAATCGTCTACATTGTACTGCGCAGATCGTCCTTGCGATGATCCACGTTGATCAAAACAGTTATTAGAGTTTGATGAGTTATCTGAACGATCATTTTGAACACCGCGACCCCTACCGCGTGATGTCTGTTGAGAACCACCACGACCTCCTCTAGAGGAATTACCACTATTACGGTCGTTCAAAACCGGACAATTAAATTTTATATGACCCTCCTGTCTACAATAGGCACACTGATTGTACCCTAACGATGATCTTTGGAAAGAGGAGTCATTACGAAGTTGTGATCGGTTCGATTGTGACTGCGATCTATTCTGTTGGGGCGCATTCTGATTCGAACGTGGAGTATACGCCTGCTGTAGCAACACTTTAGTTTTAAGTTCTTTCGTCTTTTTATCAGTGCGGTCGTTCTCTTCTTTCTCTCTATTCTCATAATATTGTGCCGTGGCCAATATCTGAGCTGAGGTAGAAACGGCCCATGCACTTTCTGAATTTTTTAATTTATTGCTCAAATCGGGCAATAAGTTTGAAACAAATTTATCGACAAACAACCGTTGACCACCCTCTGTACCCATATCCTGACCACTATGGTCGATGAATGCCTCCTCGAACCTCGTAAAGAAGTCGGAGACACTCTCGTCCTTCTTCTGTTTACAAGCCGACAATTTGTCCCAGTTCACCCTCATAGCTGGCATAAGAGTTTTCATTAACGTTATTATTCTTTGAGGAAGATCGGCAATCAACTGTTCGGGTTTAGCACCACCAGTTTGTCGGGCATCCGCCGCTACAATGGCAGCCCAAGCACCACCTAGTTCATTCGGATGATTCTCCTGACGAATCTTAGCCCACACCGGTTGCGGTACGACATTTCCGAACAGCATATCAATAACGGCAAGATTCATTATCGTAGCATCTACGAGCTGCGATAATTCTTTGTAATACCCTGCAGGATTTTTGCGAGGGTCAGGCAAAGATTGCTTCACCTGCAACACTTCTGATCTTTTCCATGGGAGATGTATCCACACTCTCTGGAAATGTGCCAATACCGGGGGGTTCGCCCCAGGATTAGCTGGCATCCACACTGGTGGAACCTCTCGCATAGGAAATTGACCAGATTCATCTGGCTGTCTTTCAACATCCTCAACAAACAAGGCTTGAGGTATAGGAGTGGGACGAAAAGATAGCAACCGCTCAACAGCACGTCGAACGTTGGTATCCACTATCAGTCCAGTCGAGAACTGAAGCTGTAGATCGGACAAAGCGGTCAGCACCTCGTCAGGTGCATCGGCCGATATCTGATCGCGAAGGACCTTACACATTTCTTCGAACACAAATCTCTGGGTTGGTATATTGAATTGACAAAATGTGTCGAGTACGACACGTGGTGGATTTCGAAGAGGATGTGTCATCCAACCCATCGCCATATTGTATAGCGAAGCACGTTCTCTGTTACCAGGAAGCTGACTACGTCTCTGAGGACTATCGGAACCAGCGGACCCAAGAACAGGTCCGAGAGAATGAAAGAAACTAGCCGCAAGAGGAGAATTACGACTACGAGTAGAAGGAGAAGTATAGGACACAGGACTAACAAGTGAAGGGGTAGAAACAGTAGCAACAGCAGGAGTTAACAGAACAGGAGCAGTAGCAGGAGCAGGAGTATGTGGAAGCGGAGGAGCAGTAGGGATGGCAACAGACAAAGGAGCAGGAACAGTCGGAAGGACGGGTGCAGGTTGAGGAACAGGCTGAGGAATAGGTGGTGGAACAGGTACAGGAGGAACCACTGGAACAGCGGTACCCTGTACATACGGAGGTGGTGACTTCATAAGATAGGACATTAAAGAATCCTCAACTGCCTCCTCCTTCTTTTCCGACTCCATAGGCAAAGTAGGATAACATTTATCTATGGACATACGCTGTAGCCTATCGAACACTTCCTTTTCCTCATCCTCCTTATCACGCTGAAACTGCTCTGCTTTCTTTACAATGGTAGCAACACCATCTCTCTGATTTCGTTTAGTCTGTCTAATTTCTTTCTGTCGGGCTTCTTTACGCCACAACCGAAAGGCATCAAACATGGCCGGCCTTGACTTTTTCGCAAATAATTTAGCCTCTAGATTATCTAAGATTGGAGTCTCAAAACTACCATGAGGTGGCCAACTAAGGACACCGTCCTTTTTCGTATAACGGATCCAATAATCATTAAAAGTAATCAGGCCTAGCCCGTGCTTACTGTACAGTTCATAAGTCGGAGTTCCAACCGGAGGTATCGGACACAAGTCCTCCAGTCGGGAATCCACACCGCAAGGTCTGAAACAACTAAACAAAGTACTGCGACTAGGCATCTTGCACACTAGCCGAGTTTCACAAACTTCAAGGGTTACGGGATTTACCAAGTCCCAGCAAAGAGCAAAAACCCTCGGTTTTTGGCGGCTGCAGTCGTCAAACAATACAACAAAGGACCAAGAACTACAAATGCAATGGAACCATGCAACCACTAAGCAACCACAACCAAAACTCTGGGAGCGACCCACAAATACTTAACTCAAAGATCGATGGCGTCACCAGGAAGGCCCGTCAATCGTCTCGCTCTACCAAGGTCTACGCCAGGCGCCAAAACAGGTCTACAGTCAGGGCAGCAGTCCGTCGCAGCCGTCAGGAGGCAGGAATCTTCGCGGGAAAAGTCTTCGGGCCACTTATTTCGACAACGGGATCGATGAAGCGGAGTGCACCTTCCCTCGGAGATTTCACACGAAGTTCCTCACGATCGTCGGGCTTGGACCGGTACCACTGATGCAGCCCCACGTTGGGCGCCAACTGAAGGACTGGGTTATTTTAGAACCCAGCGGTGCCAGGGCACAACACCTGAAACCTTCGTGGGTAACCTGCTCCGGCGTACGAATCACAGAGACACGGGACACTTCCTTCGGCGTCAAAGATTCAAGGTTTATTTGCTGCAGGGAAACACAGAAATCACGGAAGTACAACAAGTGTAGTTCAGAGTGACTGCTTCAAGTTGGTTCTGTGGATCGCTCCTTTTATAGACAATTTTCCCATAGGTTTGCATAGCAGACAAAGGTTTACAACCCGGTTCCCACAATTATCCCCCAGAGGGGTCGTTTTGGTCACTTTGATTCACATAAGGTCCGGAATATAAGTGCGGAAACATTTGGCGGTTCCCAACTGTAAAAACCCATCTTCCCACCATTAGTACATTCCAATCAGCAGTAAAACAGATCGAAGTAGGAACAAGGACAGGTGCAGAGGAAGATGGAAACAGTGGGGAGATCGGAAAGGGTGTAAAAGGGGAGGTATCGGGAAACATGACATACAGGCATCAAAGGGACGTGCCTAATGAGATGCACGGCTGAGATAATAGGCTGGCCGCTCGAGATGGGCCTCGAGCGGCGCCATCTGCCTTACAGTATCATCCCCCTCGTCATAAAGACACTTACAAGAGACATGTGTCTTCCGCAAATATCTTGGGAGTCCCAGGGTCGCGAAGCGGACATCGTCCGTTCGCTGGCTACTTGAGGGCAAGAGACAAAAATGGATGCCGTATCTAAGATGGAACCCGTGGGTACAGATGAAAAACCCACGTAGCAAACGAACGGTTTAAGTTAGCACAGCGAAACTGCGCACACTTACTAAACTCGTCATTTGCGGTTCGTAGATACCAGACTCGACCATATTCGTGCGAGTCGAAAACACCACTTACAATTGTCACGGAACCTCATACCCCATTCCCATCCAAGAGACTAAACTCGAGGGGACCCCTGAGTCCAGACCTCCTTGTACCATCTACCGTACTTTAAAATTGCATATAAAGAACGTTAAACCTTATCTTTGTGTGGTGCGCCTCTGTGGGGGGGAAGTTACTCGTCTGTACGATCGCTGGAGACGGCTCTCCCCGGAGACCTCTCCCCTTGTCCTCGGCCGACCCTCCCGGTCCGTCTAACAGTAGGACAAGCCCTGATGTGTGTGGCCTGTCCTAGTAGTGAATTACAACCAAATTCGTATTTCACTATTGTAAGGCTACCTGCTTCCCTTCAAGCACGCCATTGAGTCGTGGGCAGAAACCGGGGCCGCCAGACCCCCGGACCAAAATGTTGCAGCATCAGAGAGGAACACCACGCCTCCCGAGGAGCGAAGAACGGGTCTCTCGCAGGAAGAGATCCAAGAGAGAGAAAAAAACAGACTACATGAGTTAGAAATGGCCCGGCTCAAAATGGACGGTGAACTCAAATTAGCCGAACAAAAGCTGAACCTAGAACATCTGCGGCTCCAAGAAGAACGGGAAGAAAAACAGAGACAAAGAGAACTCGAAGAAAAGAGACTAGCGTATGAACACGAGCGCAAGCTAGCAGAAATAGACTTACGAAAGCAGAACAAAGAACTGGGGGTGCCCGAGCAACCGCGCACCCCAGGAGCGACAGAAAAGAAAGTACACATCCCCAAGGATGTCGTTCAAGAGTGTTTCCGTGATGACGACATACAACAGTGGTTCAAGGCCTACGAGATCGCCATGACCTCCCACCGGATCGATCGAAGTGACTGGGGAGCCGGTCTATGGGGAAGGTTCGTCAATGAGGGCCGCGATGCCCTGTTACAGCTCCCGGACCATCTGATGACCTCCTATGACCACATGAAGGCTGCCCTCCTCACCCGATATGGGCTCACACCCAAAATGTACCGCCAGAGGTTCCGAGACTGCACCCGGATCCCGGGTACAACTTGGGTGGAATATGTAAACTATTTCAGCCGAGCCTTCGAGGGGTGGATCAAGGGAAGCCATGTAATAACCTACGAGCAACTTTTTAATCTCATGGTGTGGGAGCACCTCTCTAACAACTGCTTCGTTGAGCTCAGGCAGCACCTCCTCGACAGTAAATTGACTGATCCACGGCAGCTCGCCGCCGAAGCTGACCGGTGGGAGATCACCCGAGTAGGCCGGAATGGGCCGCACGAACAGAACCGGAACAACCAAGGTCAGCACCGTCCCCGAGGAGGAGGAGGAGGCCAGGGACGAGGAAGAGATACCGCCCCGGCCGCTCCCGCTGCCAGCACCCCGCCCCCGGCCAACCGGGCAACACCCCGGTGCGCCCGGGGTACAGAGCCAATGTCACGTGTCACCGATGCCAGCGAGTCGGCCACTACGCAAATGACCCGAACTGTCCACAGAACCAGACTCCGAGACCCCTGCCAGGTAGCTGCCGCCGCCCTGGGGGGAGAACAAATCTCCGAAGAACAAGAGGAATACGAGCAAGAACAACAAGAGTGGGAACCTGCCGCCATGGTTCTAGCGTGCCTAGGGGGAAGAGACATGGTCCCGCGGGCTCCCCTACCCGCCAACACCTGAAAATACAGTCAGTGGGTGAACATTAATGGACGCAGGGCCGAAGCCCTACGTGACACCGGGGCCAGTGTGACAGCCGTCCGCTGTCACCTGGTGACCCCAGAACAGATCCTGCCGAACATTCTCTGCCCTGTCCGTTCAGCCGACAACTCGGAGAGTCTATGTCGGATGGCCTGCGTCCCCTTCAAATGGGGAGGAGTCTCCGGCATGTTAAAGGTGACGGTCCGAGATGATGCCCCCGTGGACTGTCTCCTGGGGAATGATCTTGAGAGTTCCCCCGTGGGCCGCCGTCGAGAGAAGAGAGCACCTGGGGATGTTGGGCCTCTCGGACTGGGCGTGCGTAACCACCCGGTCCATGGCTGCCCGTACCATCCCCCGACCCGAAGAACCTGAATGGCCGGCACCTCCTCCCCCGGTCGCTCCAGTAGAAGACACCGACCATGCCGACGCCCCAGAGCAAACCCTCGAAGAGCTCGCTCAGCTCCAGCACCTTCCCGACCTGGCTCAGTGGCGTCAGGAAGGGGGGCCCACCCAGGAACAGTTCCGTCAGGAGCAGAAGACCTGTCCCTCCCTCGAGGGACTCCGCCAGCAAGCACTTGCCCTGAGCGCAGGAGACACCTCCGGAGCCCATTGGATCTATTGGGACAACGACCTGTTGTACAGTGAACAGAGAATCGCGGAGTTAGGGGCCAGTCGAGTGCTAGTGGTGCCCCTCCGCTTTAGAGACTTCTTGCTAAACTTGGCCCACGATGTCCCCCTGGCTGGTCACCTGGGTCAAGACAAAACCTACAGTCGCCTGGTGACCCACTTTTACTGGCCCAAGATGAGAAACGACGTCCTCAACCACTGCCGGTCCTGCCCCACGTGCCAGGCCAGCGGGAAGAGCGGCCGCAAACTTAAAGCACCTCTGCAACCCTTCCCAGTTGTCACCACCCCGTTCGAGAGGGTGGGAATAGACATTGTGGGGCCCCTGGACCCCCGTACAGCACAAGGACATCGGTTCATCCTGGTACTGGTGGACCACTCCACCCGCTTCTGAGGTTCCGTGACAATTTGAACCCGTGTTTTCAACATTGTCGGAAATACATAATATTGGTATCAGCGAACCGCAAATGATCCATTTAGCATATCCTGGTGTTTTCGCTATGCTACGAGCAAGAGTACTCCTGTTACAAACACATTTCTGATCTACCCATGGCATCCATCTTAGATCATGGCAGCCATTTTGTGTTTCTTGCCCTCACATATGCAATAACCTCTGATCACTTCATTTCAATTAAGGACACGTAGGCTTAGCCGGCGATTCACCTCTCTAGTGACACGTGCACCTTGGAACAGAACACGCTGTAACTGCATGACTCGACAAAGGCTGCTGAGGTTCCGTGACAATTGTAAGTGGTGTTTCCAACTCGTACGAATATGGTCGAGTCTGGTATCTATGAACCGCAAATGACGAGTTTAGTAAGTGTGCGCAGTTTCGCTGTGCTAACTTAAACCGTTCGTTTGTTACGTGGGCTTTTCATCTGTACCCACGGGTTCCATCTTAGATACGGCATCCATTTTGTCTCTTGCCCTCAAGTAGTCAGCGAACGGACGCTGTCCGCTTCGCGACCCTGGGACTCCCAAGATATTTGCGGAAGACACATGTCCTTTGAAAGTGTCTTTATGACGAGGGGGTTGCTACTGTAAGGCAGGTGGTGCCGCTCGAGACTCATCTTGCCGCACGGACTTATTGTCTCAGCCGTGCATCTCATTAGGCACGTCCCTTTGATGCCTGTATCTCGTGTTTCCCGACACCTCCCCTTTTACACCCTTTCCGATCTCCCCACTGTCTCCGTCTTCCTCTGCACCTGTCTTCGTTCCTGTTTCGATCTACTTGATTGCTGATTGGAATTTGCTAATGGTGGGAAGATGGGTTTTTACAGTTGGGAACCGCCAAATGTTTCCGCACTTATGTTCCGGACCTTATGTGTTTCAAAGCGACCAAAGCGACCCCTCTGGGAGCTAGATGTGGGAACTGAGTTGTAAACCTTTGTGTTCAATGTTAGCCTATGGGTAAAAACTGTATAAAAGGAGCGATCCACATAACCAATTTGAAGCAGTCTCCACAAGTAGCACGCGTTGTACTTGCCGTGATTTCTGTGTTCCCTGCAGTAAATAAACCTTGACTCTTTGACGCCGAAGGAAGTGTCCCGTGTCTCTGTGACTTGTACGCCGGAACAGGTTACCCACGAAGGTTTCAGGTGTTGTGCCCTGGCACCGCTGGGTCCAAAAGAACCCAGTCCTTCAGTTGGCGCCCAACGTGGGGCTGCATCAGTGGTACCGGTCCAAGCCCGACGATCGTGAGGAACTTCGTGTGAAATCTCCGAGGGAAGGTGCACCCCGCTTCATCGATCCTGTTGTCGAAATAAGTGGCCCGAAGACTTTTCCCGCGAAGATTCCCGCCTCCTGACGGCTGCGACGGACTGCTGCCCTGACTGTAGACCTGTTTTGGCGCCTGGCGTAGACCTTGGTATAGCGAGACGATTGACGGGCCTTCCTGAGGACGCCATTGATCTTTGAGTTAAGTATTTGTGGGTCGCTCCCAGAATCCTTGGTTGTAAACACTTTAGCGAGTGTTTTTGTTGTAGACACTTTAGCGAGTGTCTTTGTTGTAAACACTAGTGGCTTTGTTGTACACGCTGTGTGAGTGTTTTTGTCGGTGACACTTTGCTAGCGTACTTTGTTGTTGTATTTGTTTGACGACTGCAGCCGCCAAAGACCGAGGGTTTTGTTCTTGCTGGGACTTGGTAAATCCCGTAACCCTTGAAGTTTGTGAAACTCGGCTAGTGTGCAAGATGCCTGGTCGCAGTACTTTGTTCAGTTGTTGTAGACCTTGTGGTGCGGATTCCCTGCTGGAGGACTCGTGTCCGATACCTCCGGTTGGAACTCCTACTTATGACTTATATAGCAAACATGGGCTAGGCCCGATTGCTTTTAACGATTATTGGATAAAATATACAAAGAAAGACGGCGATCTTCGTTGGCCACCTCACGGTAGCTTCGAAGCGTCGATCTTAGATAATTTGGAAATAAAGTTGTTCGAACGCAAATCTAGGCCGGCCATGTTTGATGCCTTTCGGTTGTGGCGCAAAGAAGCCCGACAGAAAGAGATCAGACAGAATAAACGTAGTGAGCGAGATAATGTTGCTACCATAGTGAAGAAAGCTGAGCAGTTTCAGCGTGATAAGGAGGATAAGGATAAGGAAGTGTTTGAGAGGTTGCAACGTATGACCATAGATAAATGCTATCCTGCTTTGCCTACGGAGTTGGATAAGAAGGAAGAGGCAGTTGAGGATCCTTTAATGTCCTATCTTATGAAGTCGCCACCTCCGTACGTACAGGGTACCGCAGCTCCTGTGGTCCCTGCCGTACCTGTTCTTCCACCTGTTATTCCTCCACCCGTTCCTCAACCTGCACCCGCTCTTCCGACTGTTCCTGCTCCTGTGCCTGTTTCTATTCCTACTGCTCCTCCGCTTCCACATACTCCTACTCACGCTACTGCTCCTGTGTTGTTAACCCCTGTTGCTGCTAACGTTTCTACTCCTCCTCTTGTTAGTTCTGTGTCTTACTCTTGTCCCTCTACTCGTAACCGTAGTTCTCCCATTGCGACAAATTTTTTTCAGTCGCTCGGACCTGTTTTTGGGTCCGCTGGTTCTGATGGTCCACCACAGAGACGTAGTCAGCTTCCCGGTAATAGGGAACGCGCTGCGCTATACAATATGGCGATGGGTTGGATGGACAATCCGCAAAGAAATCCACCCCGAGTCGTTCTTGAAACATTTAGTCAATTCAACATACCGACTCAGAGATATGTGTTTGACGAAATGTGTAAACTCCTACATGATCAGATAGCGGCTGTTGCGCCTGACGAGGTGCTAACCGCCCTGTCTAATCTTCGGCTTCAGTTCGCAACTGGACTGATAGTCGATACTAATGTCCGACGAGCTATTGAGCAGTTGCTGTCTTATCGCCTTGCTCCTATTCCTCACGCACTGTTTGTTGAGGATCTTGAACGCCAGCAAGCTGAGTCTGGCCAATACCCTATGCGTGAAGTTCCGCCGGTTTGGGTACCCGCTGATAATACTAATGTTAACGCTCCAGTAGCGGCACATTTCCAGAGAGTATGGATACATCTCCCATGGAAACGATCGGAAGTGCTTCAGGTGAAACAAACTTTGCCTGATCCTCGCAAAAATCCTGCGGGGTATTACAAAGAATTATCGCAGCTTGTGGATGCTACGGTAATGAATCTTGCCGATATTGACATGTTGTTTGGCAACGTCGTACCGCGGCCGGTATGGGCCAAGATTCGTCATCAAGATCACACAAATGAATTAGGTGGTGATTGGGCTGCCATTACAGCGGCAGACGCTGGACAAGTGGCTGCTGCTAAACCCGATCAGTTGATTGCACTTCTTCCCCAGCGAATCATTACATTAATGAAAACGCTTATGCCAGCTATGAGGGTAAATTGGGACAAGTTGTCAGCCTGTAAGCAGAAGAAAGATGAGAGTGTTTCAGACTTCTTTACGAGGTTTGAGGAAACGTTTGTTGATCATAGTGGACAGGATATGGGTACTGAGGGTGGACAGAGGTTGTTTGTGGATAAATTTGTATCGAACTTATTGCCCGATTTGTGCAATAAATTAAAGAATTCAGAAAGTGCATGGGCCGTTTCTACCTCAGCTCAGATTCTGGCTACGGCACAATATTATGAAAATAGGGAGAAAGAAGAAAATGACCGAGCTGATAAAAAGACAAAAGAGCTGAAAACTAAAGTGTTGTTACAACAAGCATATCCGCCGCGTTCTAATCAGAATGCGTCTCAGCAGAATAGATCACAGTCGCAATCGAATCGATCGCAGTCGCGTAATGATTCCTCTTTCAACAGATCTTCGTTGGGGTACAATCAATGTGCTTATTGTAGACAGGAGGGACACATTAAATTTGATTGTCCTGCTTTAAATGATCGTAATAGTGGTAATTCGTCTAGAGGAGGCCGTGGTGGTTCACAGAATGCATCACGTGGTAGAGGTCGTGGTGCTCAGAACGACCGCTCTGACAACTCATCAAATTCTAATAACTGTTTTGACCAACGTGGATCATCGCAAGGACGATCTGCGCAGTACAATGTAGACGATTATTACGTCGATCAGGGAACTGACGACAGTAATTACTAGGACAGCCAAAGACAAGGAGAGGGAGTGGTATCAGTTCCGGTTGATCAGAGAGGGCCTTACGTCGCAGTTGCTACATCGGGCGTCGTTGAGCCTTTTCTGTTGGACACTGGTGCAGCGAAAAGTTCCATTATGCATTCGAAACTCCCTGGCGCACCTTTGTCTGGCTTAACAAATGTATCCGTTGGATTCTCTGGCGCCCCCGTTAGCAATCCAGTTTCACGCCCTTTGCCCCTTAAAATTGGGCCGCGTGAGCTCGAAGCTCCACTGATTTTGACCACTGGTTGTGGCGAAAATCTTTTGGGTCTGGATTTGCTTAAACGTTTGTATGCAACTTTGTATTGTTCTCCTGCGGGTGTAAAGCTTACGTTTGGGGAGAAAGTAGTCTCTCCCATGTATTTGTCTCTCGATAAGCTTCCACCGGAATTGGATTCTCTTCCTGCGTCTTTGTGGGCGACGGGTCCAAATGATGTGGGCCTACTTGATATTTCCCCTTATGTTGTTCAGTTGAAATCGAATGTACGATTGCCACGTATTCCCCAATACCGTATCTCCCTTGATGGTGAACGAGCTTTGTTAGCGATCATCTATGACTTGATCGAGAAAGATGTTATTGAGGAGACTCGGGGAAACGTGTGCAATAGCCCTGTACTGCCCATTCTTAAACGTACTGATCCTACCAAACCGCCTGTTTATCGTTTTGTTATCGATTTACGGGAGGTGAATAAAATTGTGGTTCCTCAATTTCCTGTTGTGCCTGACATCACGGCGCTACTGACTCTGATTCCAGCTACTGCATCATGGTTTTCGGTGATTGATTTGAAAAACGCCTTTTTCAGCATCCCGATCGCCGAAGAGAGCAGGGACCTTTTCGGTTTCTCTCTTGGTGGACGTAGCTTCCGGTTCAAACGCGCTCCTCAGGGCTACTGTGAGAGTCCGTCGATTTACAGTCAAGCCTTGAAGGGACAACTGGATGCGTTTCGGTTGCCGGTTGGTGCGGCCCTAATTCAATATGTCGACGACTTATTGGTGGCTGCTGATACTCAGGACATTTGCAAAATTGCTACGGTGTCATTGCTGCAACATCTCTGTGAGTTGAATCACAAGGTGTCACCTTCTAAACTCCAATATTGTTGTCAAGAAGTAACCTATCTAGGTCACTTATTGTCAAAGGAGGGAAGGAGATTGACCCCAGAGAGAATTGCAGCGATTGCGCGAATGGCTGTGCCAAAAACCCAAAGAGATGTGCGTGCCTTTCTAGGTATCACGTCGTACTGTAGGCAGTGGATTCCAAATTTTTCATTGCTAGCGAAACCATTGGTGGCTCTTACGTGCAAGGATGTTCCAACTCCTTTACCATGGACGGAAGAATGTCAGAAAAGTTTTTCTGAATTACGTGATTCATTGTGTTCGGCTCCTGTGTTAGGTACCCCTGACTACAGTAAACCGTTCACGTTATATGTTCACGAGAGAGAAGGTTGTGCGTTGAGTGTCTTAACGCAACCTTTTGGTGGTAAGCAACGTCCATGTGCATATTTTTCCTCGACCTTAGACCCGGTAGCTAGAGCATTGCCGAGTTGTTTGAGAGCAACTGCGGCAGCTGCGGTCTCCATCCGACAATCAGCAGGATTGGTCATGGATAATATGCTTACGGTGATGGTTCCGCATGCAGTCGATACTCTTTTGAATCGAACGAAAACTCAGCACTTGACGAGTGCGAGGTTGTCTGGGTACGAATTGACGCTCTTGGCAAGCCACATTCAAATAAAACGTTGTAATGTCCTAAATCCGGCAACTTTGTTACCGATTAGTGCAGAGTCAGATCAAGTAACAGAACATGACTGCTACTTGCGTACAGAAGAGGAAACAAAAGGTCGAGTGGACCTTAAAAACACCCCATTGGAAGACCCTGACGGCACTTTGTATGTAGATGGGTCATGTTTTAAATTGCCGAATGGTGATGTGACTACTGCTTATGCTGTTGTGACGTTGAATACTGTTGTTGAGACTGCGAGATTGAATCAGAATTCTGCCCAAGCTGCAGAGCTGATTGCTCTTACTAGAGCATGCGTTTTAGCGAAAGGTAAGCGTGTGAATGTGTACACCGATAGCCAGTACGCTTTCGGTGTAGCGCATAGCTTTGGACGATTGTGGCGAGAGCGTGGTTTCTTCACGTCACACGGCACGAAAATACAGCATGGCCAGCTTGTGAATGATCTTTTGGATGCATTGACTTTGCCTGCTCAAGTTGCGATTGTTAAGTGTAGTGCGCATCGTAAAGTGACGGATGATGTTGGTCGTGGTAATGCGTTTGCAGATGAGATTGCTAAGGAGACTGCCCGGAACCTTAGTACTCGAATGTATGTGACGAGTTCGGTTAGGTGGCCTACAGAATCGAGTATGTGTGAGAATACCATAGAGAGCGTGAAAGCAATTCAGAATGAGGCCACCGAGACGGAGAAGATGAAGTGGAAAGAAAGTACGGGAAAGTTGGATGTGAATGGTTGTTGGATTGATTTGTCGGATCAGAAAAGATGGATGTTGCCTGATGCGTATGTGCTGGCCGTTGTGACAATGGCACATGGGTTAGCACATATCAGCGCGAAAGGCATTTGCAAGTTGTTGTCGCCTGTGTGGAAGAATGATGGCATTACAAAGTGTGCTGAACGTCTGGTGAAGAATTGTATGGTGTGTATAATGTACAATCCTGGCAAAGGAACCCCAACTCCCCCTGGCAGTTTTGCTCCTCCTTCGTATCCCTTTGAGGTGATCCAATTGGACTTCATCCATATGGAGCGATGCAATAACTTGAAGTATGTTTTGGTTGTGGTTTGCGCATTCTCCCGATGGATTGAGGCCTATCCCCTCAAAGACAATACTGCTTTGTCTACTGCGAAAATTCTACTGAAGGAATACTTTCCTCGGTATGGAATGCCTAGAGTCGTGTGGTCAGATAATGGAAGTGAGTTCGTTGGAAGTGTGATGAAGAGCGTGTGTAAGGGCCTTGGAATTAATCAGAAATTCCATAGCGCCAATCATCCTCAGTCAGCTGGATTGGTTGAAGGGTACAATGGTACCCTTAAACTAAAGCTAGCGAAGATTCAGGCTACGACTGGACTTTCGTGGCCTGACGCTTTGCCTCTAGCATTACTGTCAACTAGGGCGACTGTACACTCCTGAATAGGGCTTAGTCCCTATGAAATAGTGTTCGGCCGTCCTGCGAATGTGTGGGGGGTTCCTAGGCCAGGTATATTCGTTGATCTTGAGTATCCGATGTTGATTGACTACTTACATGACTTGACTGCTAAACTGAGGTTAATTCATCAACAGGTTTACGACGCCTTGCCGACGCAGACGGAGGGTCCAGGCCACCAGCTCCAACCCGGTGATTGGGTTGTCACCCGTAACTTCTCACGCAAGAAGAATCTGGACCCCCGTTTTGTTGGACCTCACCAGGTGCTCCTGGCCACGAGGACTGCCGTTCGTCTTGAGGGGCGGAAGAATTGGGTACATGCTACCCATTGTAAACGAGTCCCTATTCCTTTACCGGCAGACCCGTGGGTGAGGAAAGGCATTGCGTCAACTGAAGCAGAGACATTGCCGGCGTTTGTACCTTTTAGCGACGCACAGCTTGTTGGTGAACACTCAGCGCAGCAGAAAGCCACTGTTGGAACATTGTCAGCAAAAGACTCGAGATCAAATCAACCAACTGACCAGCAGGACGCTGCCTCTTCAACGGATTCTTTGTTCGACGAGCAGACACGTCCCGGGAAACATCGATATTCTTTGCGTTCTCGCATTAAGGACTAATAAAATTTCTTGCTTTGCTGAAATTGATAGCTGCAATATCCTCGTTTCCCCTGATCAACTTTGAACATTCGTATCATTGAAACTTGTTTGTATATATATTAAGCTTCTTCCTTGTATCTTTTTCCTTCCACAGCTGAATTATTGTGCTAAATAAATACATATTGTGTATTGAGGGCCGTAGGGCCGCGCGCGTACTTCCTTCTGGACAGTAGGTCTTGACGCTAGGTTAAAGGCCGTCGGTTCCTAGGAACTCCTGGGAATTGACCATTGCTGCACAGAACGAAGTGCGTCAAGAAACGTTGCGGACGGTCATAGGGAAATGGCATTTTCGAAGCTGAACGATTTGGAAGGAGCTCAGGCGTATAGAGTCAAACTGCAGAAACTCAGTCGTACTAAATGTTTTGTATTCCAATTGTTTGTATTGTTCTTAACTGCTTCTGCATTCTTGGCGGGTGGGGTGTATTACGCTATGTCTTACTTTTTACTTCCTACCCCTACTCCTACTCCTTACCCTAATCTTACCTTTACTGCTACTACTGCTTCTCCCCATTCCTTTCACATTTTACCGGAACACGAACAGGCTAGACGTGTAGAATTCCGCAACAATTCCTTTATCCAGCTCCTCCATCAGCATCAGTTAGTGGTTAACACTACTAATTGTTGGGTGTGTGGGTTGATGCCACATACTACGGGTAAGGGAATTCCATATCTGGTGTTACCGTATAGTTCCCAAGGGTCAGCTCGAGCATTCCAAACAATGCTTCGAAGCGCACTAGGTTTCCACCCCACTCCAGAACAACGTTCCCCCAAACCTGGTCCTACCTCGTATCAGTGGGTGCTATCGATGGCAATAGAGGATATGGAAGACGAGATCCATGATGCTTTTCTCATCCCTAAGGAAGAGGTACAAGCCTATAGGGTCCTGAGTAGAGGGGAATATAGTATGTTCGCTAATGAAAAGCAGCTTAAAAGCTCGCCTCCAATATGGGTCGTACCCCACACTGGTAATCTTTGTCTTGTGGGTCGTGGTTCGCAAGCCTCACTTGGAGTAAGTGCTTGCATTGAAAGTTACGTTCTGCCAATGTCCCCGACCCCTGTGTTTCTGGCTGCCAAGGGTACGTACTTCATCTGTCATGATCGTGCATACACATGGTTGCCCTTAGACTTCATGGGCTCATGTTTTGTTGCAAATCTGTTGCCTCCGACGTTCACTGTAGATGCCGATTACCATAAGACTAGAGTTGTACGAGGCGTAATTAGCGAAGAGGATACTGCCGGTCAAGAGGCAGGAGACTTTTTCAAGGGTTTCCTCCCGTTTTGGGGACCTATGGTTAATAGTAGGAACCTGAGACATTTGACTCGAGTGGTAGAATCGACAGCTAATGTTACTGCCAGTGCCCTTGGTAATATCACCACAGAACTTCAGGCGGAGAGACTTATGACGTTACAAAACCGTATGGTTTTAGATGTCGTCTTGGCAGATCGCGGTGGGGTATGTAAAGTGATCCATTCGAGCTGTTGCATTTTCATACCTGATAATGCTCCTACTGTCTATGAAGCCATCTCGAAGTTGCATAAGATCTCCGAATCCATACACGTGGATGTAGGGGATTGGACGCTACTTGGTTGGTTTTGGGGCCTGATGTCGACTTGGGGTTGGAAGATTCTGATGATCATCGGGGTTGTGGTAGTGTTCCTGTTCACGTGTTGCCTTTGTGTGCAGTGTGGTCCTGCCTTATGTGGCCTCTGTGCTACAACGTGTATGAGACAACCACCTGTTACCAAGGGGACTCGGTTGGACAAGGCTATGCTACAACGACATCTTGATGGTCTGATGAATATCGAATATGATTCTGACTAGTGCTTGCCTACATGAGGGCAAAAGGAGCGTCTGAGGTTCCGTGACAATTGTAAGTGGTGTTTCCAACTCGTACGAATATGGTCGAGTCTGGTATCTATGAACCGCAAATGACGAGTTTAGTAAGTGTGCGCAGTTTCGCTGTGCTAACTTAAACCGTTCGTTTGTTACGTGGGCTTTTCATCTGTACCCACGGGTTCCATCTTAGATACGGCATCCATTTTGTCTCTTGCCCTCAAGTAGTCAGCGAACGGACGCTGTCCGCTTCGCGACCCTGGGACTCCCAAGATATTTGCGGAAGACACATGTCCTTTGAAAGTGTCTTTATGACGAGGGGGTTGCTACTGTAAGGCAGGTGGTGCCGCTCGAGACTCATCTTGCCGCACGGACTTATTGTCTCAGCCGTGCATCTCATTAGGCACGTCCCTTTGATGCCTGTATCTCGTGTTTCCCGACACCTCCCCTTTTACACCCTTTCCGATCTCCCCACTGTCTCCGTCTTCCTCTGCACCTGTCTTCGTTCCTGTTTCGATCTACTTGATTGCTGATTGGAATTTGCTAATGGTGGGAAGATGGGTTTTTACAGTTGGGAACCGCCAAATGTTTCCGCACTTATGTTCCGGACCTTATGTGTTTCAAAGCGACCAAAGCGACCCCTCTGGGAGCTAGATGTGGGAACTGAGTTGTAAACCTTTGTGTTCAATGTTAGCCTATGGGTAAAAACTGTATAAAAGGAGCGATCCACATAACCAATTTGAAGCAGTCTCCACAAGTAGCACGCGTTGTACTTGCCGTGATTTCTGTGTTCCCTGCAGTAAATAAACCTTGACTCTTTGACGCCGAAGGAAGTGTCCCGTGTCTCTGTGACTTGTACGCCGGAACAGGTTACCCACGAAGGTTTCAGGTGTTGTGCCCTGGCACCGCTGGGTCCAAAAGAACCCAGTCCTTCACTGCCTCCTCTGCCCGAGGCCAGTCCTGCTAAACTGGTCTTCGCGTCCATTGTCCTGATCACGATTAGGCGGCCGAAGCCGGTAGCCTTGCCCATTTTACATCTTCCACACCTGGCTCCGTTCCTTTCTTTCTGAATCTTTATTAGGGGGAGGTAACGAAATTTACGATGAGGCGGTCCGGCTCTTGAATGCAATATTGACAAGGGATTGTGATGAACTAGTGAGAACCCCTCTTCGTAATGTTTGGCATCAGATATTATCGACGGTTCCTGTGTAACGCCAAATATTTATTGTTTAGGACACAAAGGTTTGGGAATGTACTAACATGTGAAGAATTTGCCTGAAGCCCAATTTTTAGTATATAAGGAGCAACCCTCTTTGTACAAATCGAACAGGCTCCTAGACACTGCCCATGCGTGGTTTCTGTGACTTCTGTGTCCCTGCAGTAATAAACCTTTGGTCTTTGACGCCACCATCGAGAAGCCCGTGTTTCTGTTTATTTGTGCACCAAGGCAGGTGGAACTCCGGGGTCTTCGGGTGTTGTTCCCTGACACCTCTGGACGGAACCAAAACGTCCAGAACTCCAATTGGCGCCCAACGTTGGGCGACGTCATTCGGTACCGGTCCAAAAGCCTGAAGAGTTCGAGAAGCTTCGTGTGAAGATTCCTGAGGGAGGCGCCCCACTTCATCGATCCCGGCATATCGCAAAAGTGGCCCGAAGTTCTCTTCCACGAGGGTTCCCGTTCAGGACGGCTGCAGTGGGCCGTTGCCTTGACCGTCGCCCTGTCTTGGACCCGAGGTGCAGTCCTTAGTACGGCGAAACGTGACGGGTTTCTCCTTGGTGACGTCTTCAGTGCCTCAGTTAAGTATTTAGTGGTTGCTAGCTGGTTAATTCGTGAGGGTTGTTAGAATCCTTTTTTCGGTTCTTGGTTTGGTTTTGTTTCGTAAGATTATCACTGGTTATTCTGGTTACGATAATCTATTTGGTTTAGTTTGGGTATCGATACATCAGTTTGCTTTTGGTAGGCCTAAGTTCTTGGTTCAGGTGCACATATCTGTTTCTTGTTTTGTCTGTTCTGTGTTCCGGACTGAAAAATGGTAAGTCGGAGAAATTGTATGTTGTCGTGTTTCGGTTGCAACAGTGATTCACGATTGGAGGACTCATGTCTGGTTCCTCCGATTGGGACTCCCCTATATGATTTGTACTGTAAGCATGGTGTGGGTCCTATATCTTATAATGAGGTGTGGGTCCGATACACTGAAAAGGATGGTGTCCTTAGTTGGCCACTACATGGTAGTTTTGAATCAGAAATTCTTGACAATTTAGAAGCGAAATTGTTTAGGAAGAAAGCCCGGCCGGCAATGTTTGATTCTTTCCGTTACTGGCGAAAAGAATCCAAACAGAGAGAAATTAAGAGGTTGAAGAAAGAACAGAAAGAGCAAGAGTTGACTTTAGAACAGGCGGCTAAACAACTGCAAGTCAACGAATCTGAGAAGGCCGTAGAGGTGGCCATTAGAGAGCATAATTTAGCGATCGACAAGTGCTATCCTGCCTTGCCATCGAGTACAACTAAAATACTAGAGGATCCCGAAAACGATCCTCTGTTGTCTTACTTGTTACAGTCACCCCCACCGTATGCACAGGGTATTGTGGCTCCACCCGTACAGAATGTTCAATTGCCGGTTGCTGGACAACCTGGTATTCCTGCTCCTGCCCCTCAGAATCAAGTGCCTGTACCTCCTGTGGTTAATGTGAATATTCCTTCGGCACCTCCTCTTCCTGGGTTGCCGACTTCTCTACCTATACCTGTATCGCTTACACCTACTGTTCCGTTATCTATTCCTACTTCGACTGTGTTCTCTGCGTCTGCTAGTATGTTGACTCCACTTTCTGTTCGTCGAAGAATCACTGATTCTGTTTCTAACATTCTGTCTCCTTTCTATAAAACCTTAATTAAGACTCCTACTTCTGATTCTGTGCAAAGGCGTAGTCAGCTTCCAAGTACTGAGGAACGGGGGATTTTAGATTCCACGGCTCTCAGATGGATTTCGAAGAGTAGGAGATATAGTACGAAAGATGTACTAGATACATTTATGCAATGGAATGAACCAACGCAACGACATGTCTTTGACGAGATGTGCTCGCTTTTACGTGAGGAAGTAGAAGAAGATGATGTTGAATCGAATTTAGAAGACTTAATTAAGATTCAGAAAGAGTTTGCTGCAGGAATGATTGTAGGTCAAAATATAAAAGAAGCGATGGAACTGATTTTAAGTTATAGAAATGATCCATCACTTCGTTCTCCGAGAGACTTAGAGAAAAGTAGCAGGAAGCTAAATCGCCAATATCCAATGAGGGAGGTTCCTCCAATTTGGCGCGAAGCTGTGGAAGCTGACGCACCGAATGGTATTTTAGCCGCTCCGGCGCAATTCCAGAGAGTGTGGATACACATTCCATGGAAGCGAGCCGAAGTGCTAGCAGTGAAGCAGGCCTTGCCAGACCCGCGTAAAAATCCTGCCGGATACTATAAGGAATTAACACAGACAGTTGAGGCTTGCATAATGAATCTGGCGGACATTGACATGTTATTTGGTAATGTAGTTCCACAGCCAATTTGGGCTAAAATACGTAAAGAGAATCATCCAGTTGCCCTAGGTGGTGATTGGGCAGCTATCATTGCAGCAGATGGTCAGCAAATAGGTGGTTCCAAACCCGAACCTCTAATTGCTAATCTTCCAGGTAGAATAATCGACTTGATGAAGACTCTGATGCCCGCATTGCGTGTTAATTGGGACAAGTTGTCCGCATGCAGGCAGAAGAAAGACGAAAGTGTCTCCGACTTTTTCACGAGGTTCGAAGAGACTTTTGTAGATCACAGTGGTCAGGATATGAGTACAGAAGGAGGACAGAGATTGTTTGTCGATAAATTTGTGCACAATTTGTTACCTGAGTTATGTAATAAATTAAAAGATTCTGAAAGTGCGTGGGCTGTCTCTACAACTGCGCAAATACTTGCAACTGCACAGTATTATGAAAATAGAGATAAAGAGGAGAAAGAGAAATCAGACAAGAAAACGAAAGATTTAAAGACTAAAGTTCTTTTGCAGCAGGCGTATCCGCCTCGCACGAATCAGACTAATACGCAGCAAGGTTCGTATCAGAGGACAGATTATAGCTCACCTAGGCCTCAGTATCAATGGAATCAGTGTGCATACTGTAAGAAAGAAGGTCACTACAAAAATGAGTGTCCGATCTTAGCGCAAAATAATGCAGCAGCAGCTCAGAGAGGTCGTGGTGGTTTTGTGCAAAATTCTAGAGGTCGAGGGCGAGGTGCTATGCCTCCACAGACGAATGATCACCCTTCCAATCACTTTGATCAGCGAAATGGACAGTCTTCCCAACAAAATAGATCTCAACAGTATCATGTTGAAGACTATTGTGAAGTAGATGAGGGATTTCAACAAAATGGGTACTAGGACAGCCATGGACAGAGAGAGGGAGTAGTATCAGTTCCAGTGGATCAGAGTGGGCCTTATGTCGCAGTAGCAACATCAGGTGTAGTCGAACCGTTTCTGTTGGATACTGGTGCTGCAAAAAGTTCTATCATTCATGCGAAACTCCCTGGCGCACCTTTGTCCGGCTTAACAAATGTTTCTGTAGGTTTTTCAGGCGCCCCTGTTTACAACCCCGTATCTGGTCCCTTGTCTATTTCTGTTGGACCGTGTCAATTGAAAGCACCCTTGATTTTGACGACGGGTTGTAATGAAAATCTGCTTGGTTTAGACTTGTTAAAACGCCTATATGCGACATTGTACTGTTCTCCGGAAGGAGTACAGCTTACATTGGGCAAAAGAATCATCTCTCCGATGTACTTGTCAATGGATGCACTCCCGCCAGAGCTGCGTTCACTCCCTGATACTCTTTGGGCGACTGGTCCTAATGATGTAGGCCTTTTAGAAATTCCACCATATGTAGTCACTTTAAAAGCAAATGTCAAATTTCCACGAATCCCTCAATATAAAATTTCTAGTGAAGGTGAACGTGCACTTTTACTGATTGTGCAAGATTTGATAAAAAAAGGTGTGGTTGAAGAAACTAGAGGAAATGTCTGTAACAGTCCTGTATTACCGATTTTGAAACAAACTGATCCTACAAAACCTCCAGTATATAGGTTTGTCATTGATCTCAGGGAGGTTAATAAGATTGTGGTCCCGCAGTTTCCTGTGGTTCCAGACATCACTGCCTTGTTAACATTGATTCCTGCTTCAGCCACATGTTTTTCAGTCATTGACTTGAAAAATGCCTTTTTCAGCATTCCGATAGCCGAGGAAAGCAGAGACATTTTCGGCTTCTGTCTAGGAGGTCGAAGTTTCAGATTTAAACGCGCTCCACAAGGCTATTGTGAGAGCCCATCTATTTACAGTCAAGCATTAAAAAGTCAGTTAGATTCCTTTGTCCTTCCTCAAAATTCTGCTTTAGTACAGTATGTAGATGATCTTCTAGTGGCTGCCGATGACAAGGAAACTTGCAAAGCAGCTACGATTTCGTTATTGCATCATTTGTCCAACTTGAATCACAAGGTATCACCTTCGAAAATGCAATACTGCTGCCAAGAAGTGACCTACCTAGGTCATCTCTTGTCAAAGGAGGGAAGGAAGTTGACCCCAGAGAGAATAAAAGCAATTACGCAGATGAGTGTTCCCCGCACACAGAGAGAAGTACGTGCCTTTTTGGGTATTACCTCTTACTGTAGGCAATGGATCCCAAATTTTTCTCTTTTAGCGAAACCATTGGTAGCTTTGACTGGGAAAAATGTTCCGAGTCCGGTGCCAGGGTCTGATGAATATCAGGAGAGTTTTACTGAGTTACGAAAAGCATTATGTTCAGCTCCTGTATTGGGTACACCTGATTACAGCAAGCCATTCACGCTCTACGTTCACCAGAGAGAAGGTTGCGCATTGAGTGTTCTGACACAGAAATTTGGTGATAAACAACGCCCTTGTGCGTATTTTTTCATCAACATTGGATCCAGTAGCTAGAGCGCTACCTAGTTGTTTGAGAGCTACAGCGGCAGCTGCGGCTTCCATTCGACAATCTGCTGGTTTGGTGATGAACAACATGCTGGTGGTTATGGTTCCTCATGCTGTTGACACACTCATGAATCGAACCAAGACACAACACCTTACCAGTGCGAGATTATCTGGTTACGAGCTGACATTACTAGCGAGTCATATTCAGATCAAAAGATGTAATGTATTGAATCCAGCAACGCTGTTGCCGGCTAATCAAGAGTCGAGTGATTCCGAGCCCCATGATTGTTGTTTTAGAACAGAGGAAGAGACAAAAGGACGAATTGATTTAAAAGACACCCCATTGTTAGATCCAGATGGCACGTGGTATGTGGATGGGTCATGTTTTAAATTGGAAAATGGTGATGTGACTGCTGCTTATGCGGTAACGACTTTGAGGACGATTGTGGAGACTGCAAGAGTGAGTCAGAATTCTGCCCAAGCTGCAGAATTAATAGCTCTAACAAGAGCGTGTGTTTTAGCTAAGGGAAAGAGAGTGAATGTGTTCACAGATAGTCAGTATGCGTTTGGCGTGGCCCATAGTTTTGGCCGTTTGTGGAAAGAAAGAGGTTTCATTACGTCCCATGGGACTAAGATTCAACATGGTCAGCTAGTTAACGACTTGTTGGAATCTCTAACCTTGCCGACTGAAGTTGCAATTGTAAAATGCAGTGCTCATAAAGCAATCACGGATGATGTTGGTCGTGGGAATGCTTTTGCTGATGAAACTGCTAAACAGACAGCTAGAGATATGATGAGTAGAATGTATGTTGCTACGCCTGCAAGATGGATTTCTGAGTCTGGAATGTGTGAGGATACAGTGGAAAGTGTGAAAGAGATTCAGAAAGAGGCAACTGAGGAAGAGAAACGTGTATGGAGAGAAAGTACGGGCAAGTTGGATTCGAGTGGGTGTTGGATTGACTTGTCGGAACAACAGCGTTGGATGTTGCCTGATGCGTATGTGCTTGCAGTGGTGACGATGGCGCATGGAGTAGCGCATATAAGTTCTAAAGGAATCTGTAAAATGTTGGCTCCAGTCTGGAAGAATGATGGGATTAGTAAATGTGCAGAGAGAGTGGTGAAAAATTGTATGGTATGCCTGATGCATAATCCTGGCAAGGGAACTCCAACTCCTGCTGGTCACTTCGCTCCACCTTCTTGCCCCTTTGAAGTGATTCAGTTAGACTTCATTCACATGGACCGGTGCAATAATTTAAAATACGTCCTGGTGGTAGTCTGTGCTTTTTCCCGATGGATCGAAGCATATCCACTAAAGGACAATACTGCCTGTTAGACCTGGCACCTTGGCGTGAGTCTCCCTTCCACTTTTTGCTGATGTGCCTCCGATGTTTTGCTGGTTTTCCGATACTCAGAGCACTGCGCCACGGCTGATCCGTGCCGCAGTGCAAGTGCTCCCTACTCTAAACTGTACATACGATTGGTATCCATGATTGGTGCATTGGGTTTACTGTTAGTCCCTAGTAACGCGCACGAGAGAGTGCCGGGGCGTGTAGATGCCAATACTGCTGGTGGGCTTGCAGCGCTGGTTGCGCCACCCACCCAAGCAGCCGTAAAGATGTGTCTGGGAACTGCGACCGCAGAACCCGCGTGCGGTCTCGTACTGTCACGCTAGCTGGGCAAGTGTCCCCACTTGCCAGCACCGACCCTTCCCTTGACTACATATTAGTCACCCCTATGGTAGGCCTGCGGGCAGGGTGCCTTGTAGGTGCAAGGTAGGACAAGCCCTGATGTGCGTGGCATGTCCTGGTAGTGACCTACAACGAAGACCGTATTTCACTACTGAAGGCTACCTGCTCCATTAGGCCAGACTGAGCTGCGAGGATTATTACAACCTATAACCCCCGCAGGCTCAAGGAGCATGGTAGTGAGTCATGTTTAGTATGCCTGGACTCAGGATGATGAGATATTTCTTGTAGTCAAGTTTATTTCATTATCCTGGGTTTGCAAATGCTACTTTTAGAGAGTTAGCATTTGCTTGCCTAACCATTTCAGTTGCCTCTGCCAGTATGTGTATCCGACTGTCTGGGATGTGTGAGTGACAGGGCTGGAGGGATGACAGGTGGTGAATGCGCAGATTACACCTTAGTGGGAGGTAGGAGTGCCTCTTGACTCGAACTGTCACTGTGCTCGGCCACCACAATGCTGGCTCCACCCTCCTGGGGAGCGGCGGATGACTCTGCCGGCACCTGGCCCAGGAAGGGCGAAGCCCCATCAACAAGGTACTCTGGCCACCCCTGTCCGGACAATGCTGGCTCCACCTCCTGTGGGGCGTCTGATGCGCCTGCCCCTCACACTGAAAGCAGAGCCGGAGTACACCCGTCGGGGTACTCCAGAACTGAGAGTGGCTATGCAAAGGCCCCCCTGGCCTGCGAGAACAAAAGAATTGGCCTATAAAAGATGGAGCCCTGCTCCTTGAAAGTTAGATCCAGTTTGGGCCACAGAACGACTCTGCCCTACGAGAAGGACCGCGAGAAGACAAGGAAGGGTGCTGACTCTTGCCTGTGTCTGGTGCCTTGCTGCCGAAGGAGAGGAAGACAAAAAGACTACGAAAAGACTTTTGTGCTACTTGTGCCAAACTCTGCGAAGAGATCTCCAAGGGCTTGGAACTGAACTTGCCCCCTGACCAGCGTCCCAGGACCAGTGGACGCTAAACCCCCCCTTGGAAGAAAGCGACTGCGGGTGCTGACCATCGCCGCAGTACCGACAAAGAGGAAGCTCCTCTAAGGCATCCACTCCCTCCCGACCACCGTGACCGGGGCCCAAAGCTACAGCGGAAGCACAGTGAGGACCAGCCGCCGCTGGCCCGAACATCGTGACCACACCTGCGCTGGGAGCCTGAGAGCAAAGCGAAGGAGGACCCGTCTGGTCCGAGCTATCGAGGCGACTGCATAGCGAGCCGTCCCTCACCTGCAAGGACAGACTATTGCCCTACGAGAGTCCACCAGGTCGGTAACCTGCCCGACAGCCCAGCTGTGAGGCCACAGCTGCACCGACATTTGGCTGGGTACGTCCTGCGCTTGGGGACCGTACCGCCACTTGTCACCGCCACACAGCCGCCGACTCCAAGGTCGGAGCAGACGACGAAGAGAGGACCGTGCCGCCACAGAGCACCGCTGCCCCGGACGACCAGTGACCTGCTCGGCCGAAGAGCCGCAACGATCAGCGACACCGGGAAGGCAACGCGACGTGGGACAGATCCCCTGGAAGCCGCTGGCTCCACAAAGACCTTTGTTTAACGCCTCCCTACGGGCCTCAAAGGAACTACAATAAGAACTGTGGTAACCTAAAGCTAATAATCTGCAACCGTATCCGTAAAGTTATTGACTATATTCACAAGCCTGCGTAAAGTCTATATAAAGAGATATATTTTTACAAGAATACAGTCTGGTCTCGTTGTGTGGTGGGTTGGTTGTAAAGGTGTACTGTTGCAAGTGTTTAACCCTATGTGCCCCAAGGATTAGCCTAAGACTGCTTAAGCCACACTACCTAGAGGGTAAGCAGAGGCTGTCTGGAAGGTAACCCTCAGCCCTGACGAGGAAGAGAGAGTCCCTGCTTGTCGCTAGTGTTGCACTGCGCCAACTAGAGCCTCCCCCTTCCTACATTGGTGGCAGCGGTGGGATTTTCGAATTTACACTTGCGATAGTTATACCTGAGCTTCTGACCACTACACAAGGATTACGGTACAGTTATTAAACCACAGACTTTGCTTTTTGAAAAGAAGATTCCGAGTGCAGAAACCATGCCGGGCACAAAGAGCCTGGATGGAGCGGAATCCACGACCTCCGAGGTTTTGGAGGTAGAGTGGGACCCCGCCAAAGTGGATAAATATTCCAAGGACGAACTGAAATTCTTTTGCAAGAAACTCAAAGTTCCGCACGCTGGCTGCAAAAACAAAACGCAGCTCTCCAAGGCCCTGAAAGCCTGGATAGAGTCCCGAAAGACCCCGGAAGAGCAAGACGTCCTCGCCGAGCAGAACGCAACGGAGGAGCAGAATGCGCTTGGGGATCTGATCGATCTCGAGCGGCAGGACAGCGAACACAGCTTTGGAAAAGGCCTGTCGCCAGAGGAGCTGGCGGACAGGAAGGAAACCCGGAATCACGAAAGAAAGTTGGCAGAATTGAAAATCCAGCTGGAGCTTGAAACGAAAAGAATGGCGCTGGAAGAGCGAAAGCACCAGATGGATTATGAGGTGAAAATGAGGGAGATAAGTCTCAAAGAGAGAGACTTGGATCGGCCTCCCTCTGGTGGCAGCACATCGCCAGTGCAGGTAGAGTCAAGAGTGCATATCCCGAAGGACGTAGTCAAGGAGTTCTTTAAGGGGGATGACATAGGACAATGGTTTAGGGCATATGAGGTAGCCATGTCCTCCCACCGGGTCCCTGAAAAGGATTGGGGAGCGGGGTTGTGGGGAAGGTTCCTTAGCGAAGGGAGAGATACCTTGCTAGATTTGCCCGTCGAGAATCAGAGGTCCTATACCCACATGAAAGAAGCTTTGTTGAGCAGGTACAGGCTTACCCCTGAAATGTATAGACAGAAGTTTAGGGGATGTACTAAGCGGCCTGGGAATACGTATGTGGAATATGTGACTTACTTTTGCAGAGCACTGGATGGTTGGGTGAAAGGTAACAAAGTGAATGATTTTCAAGGTCTCTTTGATTTAATTGCATGGGAGCACTTGTCTGATCACTGTTTTCCTGAGTTACGCCAACATCTGATCGATAGCAAGCTGTCCAACCCAAGGAAGCTTGCTGAGGAGGCGGACCGCTGGCTCAGCACCAGGGTCCACAAGGGTCCCGTGGGAGATTCCGCCAAGAGTGGGCAGGGTCCCCAGCAGAAGAGTGGGGGGGACAAGGGGGGAAAACAGAAAGGGTTCCAAAAAGGCCCCCAAAGTAGTTCCCAAGGGAATCCGCAGCAGGGTTCTCAGCCTCCCCCACCCCCGAAGCAGAATGGGGCCCCGACAGGTAAACCTGTTCCAAAGGGGCCCTTCAATTGTTTCAAATGTGGCGAGCCTGGGCACATATCGAGTGACCCCAAGTGTCGCCTATTTGGAAAACCCGCACCCACTGGTGCTCCGCCCCGACAAGTGACTAGCGTTCACCTGGGAGAAGAAATGATGGTCCCGGGGGGTGGAGATCCCGTTCACATGACCCTGGTCTCGTTAGGAGACAGTGAGATGATCCCTACGAACTACCTGCCCTCTAACACTAAGAAATATGGGCAGGTGGTGATCATCAATGGCAAGGAAGCTGAGGCTCTTAGAGACACAGGAGCCAGTGTGACTGCAGTGAGGCAGCACCTGGTGTCTCAAGAGCAGGTTGTCCCCCATGCCTACTGTAGGGTTATCAACGCTGATAATTCTGAGAGTCAGTGTCCGATGGCTCGAGTTCCCTTCGAGTGGGGGGGGGTCTCTGGTACTCTGCAGGTCTGTGTGAGAAAAACCATGCCTGTTGACTGTTTGCTAGGGAACGACTTGGAGCACTCCCCTTGGGAAAAGGTGGAGAAAACGACTCACCTACGGATGGTGGGTCTGCCTGACTGGGCGTGCGTGACCACCCGGTCGATGGCAGCCAGTAAGGGTGATCGAGAGGTCCTGGGGCCTGATGGAGAGGCCCAGGAACCGGCCTTAGGGAGAAGGCGCAGGGGGCGCGGGAAACCGGCCCCTGAAGTTCCTACGGTCCAGGAGGAGGCAGACCTTGAGGGGGATGCCCTGGAGCCTACGGGGGAACAGATCGCCGAACTGGGGGACCTGCCTGAGCTGACCCATTGGCAGCAAGAAGGAGGACCCTCCAGGGAGGAATTCTGCAGGGAGCAGAAAGAATGCCCTTCTCTCACGGGTATGCGGCAGCAGGCTGCAGACCAGGCCAATGGTGTTCAGGCCAAAACACATTACGTGTACTGGGAGAACGACCTCCTGTATTCAGAGCCTAAGGCTGCTGAACCTGGGTCAGCCCGTGTGCTGGTGGTACCCCAGAAGTTCAGAGCCTTCCTACTGGGTCTGGCTCATGATGTACCTTTAGCAGGACATTTGGGGATGGACAAGACCTATGACAGGCTTGTCACCCACTTTTACTGGCCCCAAATGCATAAGAGTTCCGATACTTATTGCAGAACCTGTCCGACTTGCCAGGCAAGTGGGAAGACGGGAGGGAAGAACAAGGCTCCCCTCCAACCCTTCCCTGTGGTCGGTACGCCATTCCAGCGAGTGGGTATTGACATCGTCGGGCCTCTGGACCCCAAGACAGCCATGGGCAACAGGTTCATCCTGGTCTTGGTGGACCATGCCACCCGGTACCCTGAAGCCATACCTCTGAGGACAGTGACGGCTCCCGTGGTGGGGCGTGCACTGATGGGAATTTTCTCACGAGTAGGATTCCCTCTAGAGGTAGTGAGCGACAGGGGGACCAATTTCATATCGAAATATATGAAATCCCTTTGGCAGGAGTGTGGCGTAACGTACAAGTTCACCACCCCCTACCATCCCCAAGGTAACGGGTTGGTTGAAAGATTCAACCGAACCCTCAAAGGCATGATCATGGGCCTGGAAGGTCCGATGAGGCGTAAGTGGGACGTCCTCTTACCATGCCTACTGTTTGCCTACCGCGAGGTGCCACAGAAGTCCCTAGGGTTTAGTCCCTTTGAACTGCTGTACGGCCACCCCGTGAGAGGACCACTGAGTTTGGTAAAGAAAGGCTGGGAGCAATCTCCCAGGAAACCTCCCCAGAATGTATATAGCTACATGCTGGCCTTCAGAAACCAGACCAGGCGCTTCAGACAACTTGCCGAGGCAAATCTGGAAGCGAGCCAGGAAGAAATGAAGCGGTGGTACGATCAGAATGCCACTCTGGTCGAGCTTCAGCCTGGACAAGAGGTGTATGTCCTGGCCCCGGTGGAGCCCTGTGCCCTTCAAGATAAGTGGACAGGACCATTCGAGGTTGTGGAGCGGAAAAGCCCCGTGACATACTTGGTGGACATGAAGACGGCCAGGAACCCTTTGCGGGTCCTACATGTCAACCGCCTCAAGCCCCACTTGCGAAGGTCCGAAGTGGGCATGTTGTTGGCAACCGATGACGGAATGGAGGAGGAGTCAGAGCCTCTACCGGACCTCTTGGTGGCCTGTGAGAAGGATGGGTCAGTGGATGGAGTTAACCTCTCACCCTCCCTGACCGCAGAACAACAGGAGGATTGCCGCCAGTTGCTGGGGCAGTTTCCAGACCTGTTTTCCCTGGTTCCGAGTGTCACAGATTGGTGCGTCCATGATGTGGACACTGGAGACAGCTTGCCGGTGAAGCATAAGGCTTACCGGGTGACTGACAGGGTACGGGCCTGCATCAAGGAGGAGGTCTCCAAGATGCTTGCCCTCGGGGTGGTTGAGTCTTCCAGCAGTCCTTGGTCCAGCCCCGTGGTCTTGGTCCCGAAGGCTGCTGCGCCGGGAGCCACACCCGAACTCCGGTTCTGTGTGGACTACAGAGGACTCAATTCAGTCACGAAGACTGACGCGCACCCCATCCCCAGAGCTGACGAGCTCATTGATCGGCTAGGGGCTGCCCGGTTTCTCAGCACGTTTGATCTGACGTCTGGGTACTGGCAGATCGCCTTGACCGATGGGGCAAAGGAGAGGTCGGCATTCTCTACCCCAGATGGGCATTTCCAGTTCCGGGTTATGCCATTTGGAATGAAGAATGCCCCTGCCACCTTTCAGAGATTGGTCAACCAGGTGTTGGCTGGACTGGACGAGTTCAGTGCCGCCTACCTGGATGACATCGCGGTGTTCAGCGGCACCTGGCCCGAACACCTGCGACACCTCTGGGAAGTGTTGATGGCCCTGCGCAGAGCAGGCCTCACAATCAAGGCAAGCAAGTGCCAGATTGGGCAGGGTTCCGTGGTGTACTTGGGACACCAAGTTGGGAGTGGCAAGGTAGCCCCCTTGCAGCCCAAAATCGAAACCATCCTGGCTTGGGAACCCCCCAAGACCCAGACGGCAGTGAGAGCCTTCCTGGGGCTCACTGGGTATTACAGGAGGTTTGTCAAGGGCTATGGCACGATTGTGACCCCCTTGACAGAGCTGACTTCGAAGAAGCAGCCCAGGAATGTGATTTGGACTGACACCTGTCAGAAAGCTTTCGACACCCTGAAGACTGCCATGTGCACGGCGCCCGTGCTCCTGGCCCCCGATTTCTCCAAAGAGTTCATTGTGCAAACAGACGCTTCAGAGCATGGTGTAGGGGCTGTTCTTTCACAGATGACTGAGGAGGGCTTTGACCAACCCGTAGCCTTCATAAGTCGGAGGTTACTTCCACGGGAAAGTAGGTGGAGTGCAATAGAGCGTGAAGCATTTGCTGTGGTCTGGGCACTGAAGAAGCTAAGACCCTACTTGTTTGGGTCTCACTTCCGAGTTCAGACGGACCACAGGCCCCTCAGATGGTTGATGCAAATGAGGGGTGAGAACCCGAAACTATTGAGGTGGTCCATTTCTCTACAGAGTATGGACTTTACGGTGGAACACCGCCCTGGCACCGATCACGCCAACGCTGACGGTCTGTCCAGATTTTTCCGCCTTAGTGATGTGGAACTCCCTGGGGAAGGGTAGTTCCCCCCACATTTCAGCTGGAGGGGACACATGTTAGACCTGGCACCTTGGCGTGAGTCTCCCTTCCACTTTTTGCTGATGTGCCTCCGATGTTTTGCTGGTTTTCCGATACTCAGAGCACTGCGCCACGGCTGATCCGTGCCGCAGTGCAAGTGCTCCCTACTCTAAACTGTACATACGATTGGTATCCATGATTGGTGCATTGGGTTTACTGTTAGTCCCTAGTAACGCGCACGAGAGAGTGCCGGGGCGTGTAGATGCCAATACTGCTGGTGGGCTTGCAGCGCTGGTTGCGCCACCCACCCAAGCAGCCGTAAAGATGTGTCTGGGAACTGCGACCGCAGAACCCGCGTGCGGTCTCGTACTGTCACGCTAGCTGGGCAAGTGTCCCCACTTGCCAGCACCGACCCTTCCCTTGACTACATATTAGTCACCCCTATGGTAGGCCTGCGGGCAGGGTGCCTTGTAGGTGCAAGGTAGGACAAGCCCTGATGTGCGTGGCATGTCCTGGTAGTGACCTACAACGAAGACCGTATTTCACTACTGAAGGCTACCTGCTCCATTAGGCCAGACTGAGCTGCGAGGATTATTACAACCTATAACCCCCGCAGGCTCAAGGAGCATGGTAGTGAGTCATGTTTAGTATGCCTGGACTCAGGATGATGAGATATTTCTTGTAGTCAAGTTTATTTCATTATCCTGGGTTTGCAAATGCTACTTTTAGAGAGTTAGCATTTGCTTGCCTAACCATTTCAGTTGCCTCTGCCAGTATGTGTATCCGACTGTCTGGGATGTGTGAGTGACAGGGCTGGAGGGATGACAGGTGGTGAATGCGCAGATTACACCTTAGTGGGAGGTAGGAGTGCCTCTTGACTCGAACTGTCACTGTGCTCGGCCACCACAATGCTGGCTCCACCCTCCTGGGGAGCGGCGGATGACTCTGCCGGCACCTGGCCCAGGAAGGGCGAAGCCCCATCAACAAGGTACTCTGGCCACCCCTGTCCGGACAATGCTGGCTCCACCTCCTGTGGGGCGTCTGATGCGCCTGCCCCTCACACTGAAAGCAGAGCCGGAGTACACCCGTCGGGGTACTCCAGAACTGAGAGTGGCTATGCAAAGGCCCCCCTGGCCTGCGAGAACAAAAGAATTGGCCTATAAAAGATGGAGCCCTGCTCCTTGAAAGTTAGATCCAGTTTGGGCCACAGAACGACTCTGCCCTACGAGAAGGACCGCGAGAAGACAAGGAAGGGTGCTGACTCTTGCCTGTGTCTGGTGCCTTGCTGCCGAAGGAGAGGAAGACAAAAAGACTACGAAAAGACTTTTGTGCTACTTGTGCCAAACTCTGCGAAGAGATCTCCAAGGGCTTGGAACTGAACTTGCCCCCTGACCAGCGTCCCAGGACCAGTGGACGCTAAACCCCCCCTTGGAAGAAAGCGACTGCGGGTGCTGACCATCGCCGCAGTACCGACAAAGAGGAAGCTCCTCTAAGGCATCCACTCCCTCCCGACCACCGTGACCGGGGCCCAAAGCTACAGCGGAAGCACAGTGAGGACCAGCCGCCGCTGGCCCGAACATCGTGACCACACCTGCGCTGGGAGCCTGAGAGCAAAGCGAAGGAGGACCCGTCTGGTCCGAGCTATCGAGGCGACTGCATAGCGAGCCGTCCCTCACCTGCAAGGACAGACTATTGCCCTACGAGAGTCCACCAGGTCGGTAACCTGCCCGACAGCCCAGCTGTGAGGCCACAGCTGCACCGACATTTGGCTGGGTACGTCCTGCGCTTGGGGACCGTACCGCCACTTGTCACCGCCACACAGCCGCCGACTCCAAGGTCGGAGCAGACGACGAAGAGAGGACCGTGCCGCCACAGAGCACCGCTGCCCCGGACGACCAGTGACCTGCTCGGCCGAAGAGCCGCAACGATCAGCGACACCGGGAAGGCAACGCGACGTGGGACAGATCCCCTGGAAGCCGCTGGCTCCACAAAGACCTTTGTTTAACGCCGGCCTACGGGCCTCAAAGGAACTACAATAAGAACTGTGGTAACCTAAAGCTAATAATCTGCAACCGTATCCGTAAAGTTATTGACTATATTCACAAGCCTGCGTAAAGTCTATATAAAGAGATATATTTTTACAAGAATACAGTCTGGTCTCGTTGTGTGGTGGGTTGGTTGTAAAGGTGTACTGTTGCAAGTGTTTAACCCTATGTGCCCCAAGGATTAGCCTAAGACTGCTTAAGCCACACTACCTAGAGGGTAAGCAGAGGTTGTCTGGAAGGTAACCCTCAGCCCTGACGAGGAAGAGAGAGTCCCTGCTTGTCGCTAGTGTTGCACTGCGCCAACTAGAGCCTCCCCCTTCCTACACTGCCCTATCAACTGCCAAAATTCTTCTCAAAGAATATTTCCCTAGGTTTGGAATGCCACGGATTGTATGGTCAGATAACGGAAGTGAGTTTATAGGGAAAGTTATGCAGAGTGTGTGTGCCGGTCTGGGCATCAAACAGAAGTTCCACAGTGCAAACCATCCCCAGTCTGCTGGTTTAGTTGAGGGTTACAATGGCACCCTCAAACTAAAACTTGCTAAAATACAGGCATCCACGAGTTTATCCTGGCCAGACGCACTACCTTTGGCTTTGTTATCTACGAGAGCAACTGTACATTCTAGAGTAGGGCTTAGTCCTTACGAAATTGTTTTTGGCCGTCCGGCAAATGTGTGGGGAGTGCCTAGGCCGAAGGAGTTTTGTTCTCTGGAATATCCTATGTTGATTGATTACCTTTACGACTTGACTGCTAAATTGAGTCTTATTCACCAACAGGTTTTCGATGCATTGCCAAAGCCTCCGGAGAGTCCAGGGCATCAGCTGAAACCCGGCGACCACGTTGTGGTCAGAAACTTCGCGAGGACAAAGAACCTTCAACCGAAGTTTGTTGGCCCCTTCCAGGTGTTGCTTGCGACAAGAACCGCTGTTCGTGTAGCTGGTCGCAAGCATTGGATACATGCGTCCCATGTCAAACGTGTGCCTCTACCACTTCCTTACGACGACTGGGTGAAGAAGGGAATTGGTGCCTCCGAATCTGAACAAACGCCAAAGTTCATCCCTTTCAGCGATGCCGAATTGATTACCGACACTCCGAACTCTGACTCTCCTCCTGAAAAGACTCCTTTGAACTCTGAACATTTGTCCTCTGCATCAGAAAAAACTCTGTCATCTGCGAACTTGAACACTGCAACAGCTACTAGTGATACGTTATTTGCCGATCAAACAGTTCCTGCAAAATTAAGATACAACTTACGATCTCATCATATGGACAAATAAAGCAGGAAACTGCCTATTGTGATATTTGAAATCTTGAACTTTTGCCTTCAGCCAGGAAGTTTGCTATTGTTTTATGGTTTTTAATATTGCCTTGCCGTCTGGGTAGCCGTAGGGTCGTGGCTGTGTGCCTAGTTGAATCTGCGGGGGTCTGACACAAGGTCGATCCTTCTGTTGGTTCTGGGAACTCCCAGGGCTGATAGAGGCATTTTCATCTACGTACACATCATCAGTGGTCGCAAGCGGATTGTAGAAGATGGAGCTTCCTGCGCTGCAACGAGAAAATGTGATTTATGTTCGCAGAAACAGACTTTACAGAATACTTCATAGTAAATGTTTCCTGATGCAATGTGCTATTACATTTCTAATTGTTTTGATAACGTTGGTGGGTGGAATCGTCTTTGGTATGAGTTTGATTTTTATGCCAGTAGCTACAGTACCTCCCCTTGATCCTGCTACTTCTACTATTTCTTCTATACACTCTTTTCACTCGTTTCCGGAACATGAGCAAGCTCGACGCTCAGAATTCATCAACAACACTTTTGTACAGCTCTTACACCAACACCAACTGGTAGTTAACACTACAGACTGCTGGGTGTGTGGCTTGATACCCCACACTATGGATAAAGGTATTCCCTATCTGGTTTTGCCTTTCAGCTATAATGGATCATTTCAGGCCCTTCAAACCATCTTTGCTTATGCCCTTGAAACCTATCCTCCGCGTCCACCACGTTCCACTAAATATAACTCTGCCAACAAAGCTTTAGTCCAGGGAATTATTGACATGATCAAGGACGTCAATAATACTCCATCTTACCCTAGAGACAAATTGCGAGTATATTTGAGTTGGAACTCTTCAGAGTATCGCCTTAGTTTGGGAGAAAGCAAGCGTAAAAGCCCAACTCCAATCTGGGTCGTACCTCACCGAGGTCAGGTCTGTTTGCAAGGTAATGGGAGAAATCCGAGAGCTCAGCTAGGGAGGAGTGAGTGCGTAGAGACTTACGTGTTTCCGGCTAACTCTTCCCCTGCTTTTCTTACTGCTAGGGGTACTTACTTCATCTGTCTAGACAGAGCGTATACATGGTTGCCTGCCGACTTTTCAGGTTCATGTTATATTGCTCGACTGTTGCCTCCAACATACACTGCTTCATCCGATTATCACAAGACCAGAGTAGCAAGAGGTGTTTTCAGCAAGGAAGATACCGCTGGTCAGGAAGCTGGAGACTTCTTCAAAGGTTTCCTTCCATTCTGGGGGCCTATGGCCAATAGTAGAAACATACGTCAGCTAACACGGGTAGTTGAATCTACTATCACCGAAACTGCTGGTGCCCTTAGCAATTTGACAGCTGAGCTTCAGGCGGATAGACTCATGACGTTGCAGAACCGTATGGTTCTAGACGTAATACTTGCAGACCGAGGTGGGGTATGCAGAATGATCCAATCGAGCTGCTGTGTCTTTATTCCTAATAATGCTCCAACAGTCTACGAGGCGATCTCGAAGCTACACAAGATTTCCGACTCTATTCATGTAGACAAGGGAAACTGGTCCTTCATGGAGTGGTTTTGGACTCTGATATCAGCGTGGGGATGGAAGGTTCTAATGGTCATTGGTGTCATCTTAGTATTCCTATTCTCATGCTGCCTGATTATCCAGTGTGGTCCTGCTCTGTGTAGTCTTTGTGCTGCAACTTGTTTTAGAAAACCACCTGCGTTTGGAGAAAAGGCGCGAGAGAGGATGATGATACAACAACATGTCACTGACCTGATGAGCATAGAACTAGATTCTGACATAGACTGAGTAATTGCCTATGTAAGGGCAAAAGGAGGGTCTGAGGTTCCGTGACAATTTGAACCCGTGTTTTCAACATTGTCGGAAATACATAATATTGGTATCAGCGAACCGCAAATTATCCATTTAGCATATCCTGGTGTTTTCGCTATGCTACGAGCAAGAGTACTCCTGTTACAAACACATTTCTGATCTACCCATGGCATCCATCTTAGATCATGGCAGCCATTTTGTGTTTCTTGCCCTCACATACGCAATAACCTCTGATCACTTCATTTCAATTAAGGACACGTAGGCTTAGCCGGCGATTCACCTCTCTAGTAACACGTGCACCTTGGAACAGAACACGCTGTAACTGCATGACTCGACAAAGGCTGCCTCCTCTGCCCGAGGCCAGTCCTGCTAAACTGGTCTTCGCGTCCATTGTCCTGATCACGATTAGGCGGCCGAAGCCGGTAGCCTTGCCCATTTACAACCCACAAACGTCCCTTATCCCACTTTCCTATCTTCCACACCTGGCTCCGTTCCTTTCTTTCTGAATCTTTATTAGGGGGAGGTAACGAAATTTACGATGAGGCGGTCCGGCTCTTGAATGCAATATTGACAAGGGATTGTGATGAACTAGTGAGAACCCCTCTTCGTAATGTTTGGCATTAGATATTATCGACGGTTCCTGTGTAACGCCAAATATTTATTGTTTAGGACACAAAGGTTTGGGAATGTACTAACATGTGAAGAATTTGCCTGAAGCCCAATTTTTAGTATATAAGGAGCAACCCTCTTTGTACAAATCGAACAGGCTCCTAGACACTGCCCATGCGTGGTTTCTGTGACTTCTGTGTCCCTGCAGTAATAAACCTTTGGTCTTTGACGCCACCATCGAGAAGCCCGTGTTTCTGTTTATTTGTGCACCAAGGCAGGTGGAACTCCGGGGTCTTCGGGTGTTGTTCCCTGACACCTCTGGACGGAACCAAAAAGTCCAGAACTCCACTACCCCGAGGCTGTTCCCCTGCGAACTGTGACAGCCCCGGTGGTCGGCCGGGCCTTGATGGGGATCTTCTCCCGGGTGGGCTTTCCCCGAGAAGTCGTCAGCGACCGAGGCACAAACTTTATTTCAAAATATATGAAATCCCTCTGGCAACAGTGCGGGGTCACCTATCGATTCACGACCCCCTATCACCCTCAAGGAAACGGATTAGTCGAGCGGTTCAACCGCACGCTCAAAGGGATGATTGGGGGGTTGGAAGAGCCCCTCCGTCGACAGTGGGATGTGCTACTGCCGTGCCTCCTCTTCGCATATCGAGAAGTCCCCCAGAAGTCCCTCGGCTTCAGCCCGTTCGAACTCTTATACGGACACCCTGTGCGAGGGCCGCTCAGCCTAGTCAAAGAAGGTTGGGAGATGCCCCCCCTAAAGACCCCTCCAGATGTCTTCAAGTACCTCCTGACCCTACGCAATCAGACCAGGCGATTCAGAGAAATGGCAAAAGCGAACCTTGAGGCCAGTCAGGAGGACATGAAGAAGTGGTACGATCAAAATGCCTCCTCCATCGAGTTCGAACCTGGCCAACAAGTGTGGGTGATGTCCCCCACCGAACCATGTGCCTTACAGGACAAGTGGACGGGGCCCTTCAAAGTGGTCGAGCGCAAGAGCCCCGTCACCTATCTCATCGATATGGAATCTTCACGGAACCCCCTCCGGGTCCTCCATGCCAATAGACTCAAACCCCACTTTGTGCGCTCGGAGCTCAGCCTCCTGATGGCTACAGACAGCGGAGCCAAAGAAGACTCCGAGCCCCTCCCTGATCTCCTAGGGGCCCGGGAGAAAGATGGTTCCGTGGACGGGGTCCGGCTCTCAGAGGCCCTCAACCTTAAACAGCGACAAGGCTGCCGGGACCTCCTGCTGCAGTTTGCAACTCTGTTTTCCCTCACCCCAGGGGTCACCCCCTGGTGCTTGGACGACGTGGACACTGGGGACAGTCCCCCTATCCGACATCGGGCATACCGCGTACCAGATCGGGTACGGGCCTGCATCCAAGAGGAGGTGTCCAAGATGCTCACGCTCGCGGTCATCGAGCCCTCAGACAGCCCCTGGGCCAGCCCAGTGGTACTGGTCCCCAAAGCTGCCGCCCCCGGCACCACTCCCGAGCTCCGATTCTGCGCCGACTACCGGGGCTTGAACGCTGTCACCAGGATTGACGCTCATCCCATCCCCCGAGCGGATGAACTGATCGACCGCATGGGAGCTGCCCGCTACCTCAGCATCTTCCACCTGACAGCGGGCTACTGGCAGATCGGTCTCACACCCCGGGCCCGAGAACGATCCGCCTTTTCCACCCCTGATGGCCACTACCACGTCAAGGTCATGCCATTCGGCAGGAAGAATGCCCCAGCTACTTTTCAGCGACTAGTGAACCAGGTCTCGGCGGGACTCGAGGAATTCAGCGCCGCCTACCTGGACGATATCGCTGTATACAGCCGCCACTGGTCCGACCACCTCCACCACCTCCGAGAGGTCCTGCAGGCCCTCCAACGGGCCGGCCTCATGATCAAGGCCAGCAAATGCCAAATTGGTCAGAGGTCCGTGACCTATCTCGGACACCAGGTGGGAAGCGGTCTGGTGGCCCCTCTTCAACTCAAGATCGCTGCCATCCAGTCCTGGCAGCCCCCCATCACACAGACCGAGGTCCGCGCCTTCTTGGGGCTCACAGGCTACTACCGGCGGTTCGTGAGGGACTCTGGCAGCATTGTGGGGCCCCTCACGGAACTCACATCCAAAAATCACCCAAAGAAGGTCAACTGGACCCCAGACTGTCAAGCGGCCTTCGAGAAGCTGAAGGCCGCCATGTGCTCTGCCCCTGTGCTCCAGGCCCCCGACTACAGTCGGGAATTCATCGTCCAAACGGATGCCTCCGACCATGGCATTGGGGCAGTCCTCTCCCAGTTGAACCCCGAAGGACTTGACCAACCAGTAGCCTTCATCAGCAGACGTCTCCTGGCCCGAGAACAACGCTGGAGCACCATCGAGAGGGAGGCCTTCGCAGTGGTGTGGGCCCTCAAAAAGCTCCGGCCTTATCTCTTCGGTACCCACTTCCGGGTACAGACAGATCATTGCCCCCTGCAGTGGCTAATGCAGATGCGGGGAGAAAACCCAAAACTATTGCGTTGGTCCATCTCCCTGCAGGGGATGGACTTCACTGTGGAACATCGACCTGGCCAAGACCACGCCAACGCAGATGGCCTGTCCCGCTTTTTCCGCCTCGACGAAGAGAGTCCCCAAGAGGATGGGTGACTCTCCCCACCTTCAGCTGGGGGGGACGCATGTTGGACAGGCCACATGAGGGTCTTGCTCCCTACCCGCATGACAGGGCCCGAGCCCCGGCTCTCCAGGCGTTACCCACGGAAGCAACCCGCACCCCGTCTCATACGGACTCCTGCCCCCGGACATCTCTATATCATGGGGCCGAACCACTACCGGCTTCCTCGGCCGGCCTGGCCGCCATCTTGGACACTGCACCAAGAGGCCGCGTGGCCTCAGATCGACCCTAACCCTGGGCCTGGCCAGGCCCGACATCCCGGCACCACTATCCACCCAGGAGATGAACGGCCCACTTGGCAGGTCAATGGGAGAAAGAAGTGTCGATGGCTCTCCCCCGCCAGGTGCCGATCGCCCCCCAGCTCCCCCGGGCGCTGGCTCCACCCCCCTGCTGGGTGTCTGGACTCCCTCATCCCGGACCTCCCGACCTCCAAGTGCGAGGGTCCGGACATCAAAGGGCGCCAGACCTATAACTGGGGTAGCTCCAGAGCAGGAAGGCAGTTGTATCCTGGAGTCGAGAGACACCGCGACGAACTCATCCTTGACGGACTACTGGCGCTGCCGTAGCCCTGCCTTGCGAACTATTTTCCTGCCTGCTGGCGCTGCCGCAACCTTCTGAATCCTTCAACCTCATCGGGACCTGCTGGCACTGCCGCGGACCGTTGTAACCATCATCTTCACCGGGACCTGCTGGCACCGCCGCGGACCGTCGTCACCTTCGATCATCTCAGGACCTGCTGGCTCCGCCGCGGCCCGACCATCTAGAACGCCGAGCTCGAGGATTGGGAGCTATCCATCGTACCATCACCTCTACCAGATTGGTAACAAGACTGTCCCGCTACCCCATTCCCATCCAAGAGACTAAACTCGAGGGGACCCCTGAGTCCAGACCTCCTTGTACCATCTACCGTACTTTAAGATTGCATATAAAGAATGTTAAACCTTATCTTTGTGTGGTGCGCCTCTGTGGGGGGGAAGTTACTCGTCTGTACGATCGCTGGAGACGGCTCTCCCCGGAGACCTCTCCCCTTGTCCTCGGCCGACCCTCCCGGTCCGTCTAACAGTAGGACAAGCCCTGATGTGTGTGGCCTGTCCTAGTAGTGAATTACAACCAAATTCGTATTTCACTATTGTAAGGCTACCTGCTTCCCTTAGGCCAGAATGGGCTGCTGGAATTATTACACTCTATAATCCCAGCAGGCTCAGGGAGCTTGGTGGAGAGTCATGTTTAGTATGCCTGAACTCAGAATAATAAAATATTTCTTTTAGTAAAGTTTATTTTAATATCCTGTGTTTGCAAATGCTACTTTTAGAAAGTTAGCATTCGCTTGCCTAACCATTTCAGCCCGCCTCTGCTGGTATGTGTATCTGACTGTCTGGGATGTGTGAGTGACAGGGCTGGGGGATGACAGGTGGTGAATGCGAAGATTACACCTTAGTGGGAGGTAGGAGTGGCTCTTGACTCTGAATCTAGCAGTGCTCTGCCACCACAATGCTGGCTCCACCCTCCTGGGGAGCGACTGATGACTCAGCCGACAACTGGCCCAGGAAGGGCGCAGCCCCATCAACAAGGTACTTCTGGCTGCCCCTGTCCACACAATGCTGGCTCCACCTCCTGTGGAGCGTCTGATGTGCCTGCCCCTCACACTGAAAGCAGAAGCCGGATTGCACCCAACAAAGTACTCAGAGACTGAAAGTGGCTATGCAAAGCCCCCCCTGGCCTGTAAGAACAAAAGAAACTGGGTATAAAAGTAGGAGCCCTGCTCCTTGTAAATTAGATCCTGTTTGCGCTACAGAAGAAACTCTGCCCAAAGAGAAGGACCTGGAAGGACAAGGAGGAGTGCTGTCTCTGGCCTGTGTCTGGTGCCTTGCTGCAGAAGGAGAGGAAAAGAAGAGACTACAAGAGACTTTTGCTTTTATTGAACTTTGTGCCAAACTCTGCTGAAAGATCTCCAAGGGCTTGCCTGTGAACTTGCCCCCTGACCAGCGCCCCAGGAACAGTGGGTGCTACCCCTCTGAAGGAAGCCGCTGCTGGCGTGTGCTGTAAGTCGCTACAGTGCCGAGTGAAGGAGATCTGAGAGCGCTGTGCCTGCCGCCACGCTCTCTGACAATTCGTGCAGCTGAGTCCTTGCCCCGACCACCGTGACTGTGGCCTGTTCGTGTGCCAGCTCCAAAGTGAAGAACAGCCCCACGCTGATCCGAGCACCGTGACTGTCCGCGCCGTGCCGCGCTAACAAAGGAAAGGGAGGACCTGCCCGGTCCAAGCATCGCCGCCTGTGTGCCCCCGAGGTACAGGCTGCCCCGTAAAGACCGGCACTGCCAAGATTGTGCCCCTCGAAACTTGGGCGCTGAGACCCCCTGGCCCCCGCAGCTTGGATGTGACTCGCTGCCGGGCCGTGCCTGATCTGTGCACTGCGCTTCGTGGAGTGCACCCCCCTCAGCCCCGCCTGCTGCAGCCTCTTCGGAGAACGAAGTGAATCTTTTTGGAAGAGCCTGTGACCCCATCGAGCACCGCCGCCCGCCCGGGAAGCAACGCGACGTGGGACAGCTCCCCTTGAAGCCGTCCGCTTCAGAAGCCCAAGGTACTGTGTTCTTTGTCCTCACGTTGCGAGCATCCTGCGACCTGAGCTCGCACCGCGCTGCCTGGTCCTCAACGCGAGCCGCCTCTGAAACCGAGGCTCGTACTGCTCCTGGTCCTCGAGGCCCACGCGGGAAGCGTGAGCTTTGGCTGGCCGGGCCCGATCTCCTCTCGGAAGCGAGCGGAGACAGCGGAACGCGCATTGAGGCGCTACGAGACACTGAACCTTGTTGAACCTGGGCAGAAGGCCCAAAAGATTGCTTATTGCTAGAAAGAACTGTGGCAACTTGAAACTAAGTAACCTGGAACCGCTATTGAAAGTTTGACAACTGTATTTACAAGCCTGCTTGAAATTTATATAAAGATATATATTTTTACAAAATACAGTTCGGTGTCATTGTGTGGTGGGTTGGTTGTGATGGTGTAATGTTGCAAATGTTTAACCCTATGTGCCCCAGAGATTAGCCTAAGACTGCTTAAGCCACACTACCTAGAGGGTAAGCAGAGGTTGTCTTGAAGGTAGCCCTCAGCCCTGACGAGGAAGAGAGAGTCCCTGCTTGTCGCTAGTGCTGCACTGCGCCAACTAGAGACTCCTCCTTCCTACACCATCCAAGAGACTAGAACCGAGGGGACCCCTGAGTCCAGACCTCCTTGTACCATTCTACCGTACTTAAAGATTGCTTATAAAGAACGTTAAACCTTATCTTTGTGTGGTGTACGTCTGTGGGGGGGAAGTTACTCGTCTGTACGATTGCTGGAGACGGCTCTTCCTGGAGACCTCTCCCCTTGTCCTCGGCCGACCCTCCCGGTCCGTCTAACATTGGTGGCCAGCGGCGCGATCAGAATCAACGCGTAATCGTACAGAAAGTAGCTCACCCCACGACGAAACCACAATGACAACCAAAGAGAGCGGATCCACCGAGAAATTCCAGATGGAGAAATTGGAAGAGTACAGCCATCGTGAATTGAAACAATTCTGCATTGAACTAGGCATTGCTACCACCGGTCTGAGTACTAAAGACGATTTCAAGCACGCCATTGAGTCATGGGCAGAAACCGGGGCCGTCAGACCCCCGGACCAAAACGTTGCAGCATCAGAGAGGAACACCACGGCTCGCGAGGAGCGAAGAACGGGTCTCTCGCAGGAAGAGATCCAAGAGAGAGAAGAAAGCAGACTACATGAGTTAGAAATGGCCAGACTCAAAATGGACAGTGAACTCAAATTAGCCGAACAAAAACTGAACCTAGAACATCTGCGGCTCCGAGGAGAACGGGAAGAAAAACAGAGGCAGAGAGAGCTCGAAGAAAAGAGATTAGCGTACGAACACGAGCGACAATTAGCAGAAATAAACCTACGGAAGCAGAACCAAGAACTGGGGGTGCCCGAGCAACCGCGCACCCCAGGAGCAACAGAAAAGAAAGTACACATCCCCAAGGATATCGTGCGAGAGTATTTCCGAGATGACGACATACAACAGTGGTTCAAGGCCTACGAGATCGCCATGACCTCCCACCGGATCGATCGAAGTGACTGGGGAGCCGGTCTATGGGGGAGGTTCGTCAATGAAGGCCGCGATGCCCTGTTACAGCTCCCAGACCATCTGATGACCTCCTATGACCACATGAAGGCGGCCCTCCTCACCCGATATGGGCTCACACCTGAAATGTACCGCCAGAGGTTCCGAGACTGCACCCGGATCCCGGGTACAACTTGGGTGGAATATGTAAACTATTTCAGCCGAGCCTTCGAGGGGTGGATCAAGGGAAGCCATGTAACGACCTACGAGCAACTTTTTAATCTCATGGTGTGGGAGCACCTCTCTAATAACTGCTTCGTCGAGCTCAGGCAGCACCTCCTCAACAGTAAATTGACTGACCCACGGCAGCTCGCCGCCGAGGCTGACCGATGGGAGAGCACTCGAGTAGGCCGGAGTGGGCCACACGAACAGAACCGGAACAACCAAGGTCAGCACCGTCCCCGAGGAGGAGGAGGAGGCCAGGGATGAGGAAGAGACACCGCCCCGGCCGCTCCCGCTGCCAGCACCCCGCCCCTGGCCAACCGGGGCCACACCCCGGTGCGCCCGGGGTTCCGAGCCAATGTCACGTGTCACCGATGCCAGCGAGTCGGCCACTACGCCAATGACCCGAACTGTCCACAGAACCAGACTACGAGACCCCGCCAGGTAGCTGCCGCCGCCCTGGGGGGAGAACAAATCTCCGAAGAACAGGAAGAATGCGAACAAGAACAACAAGAGTGGGAACCGGCCACCATGGTTTTAGCGTGCCTAGGGGGAAGAGACATGGTCCTGCGGGCTCCCCTACCCGCCAACACCAGAAAATATAGTCAGTGGGTGAACATTAATGGTCGCAGGGCCAAAGCACTACGTGACACAGGGGCCAGTGTGACGGCCGTCCGCTGTCACCTGGTGACCCCAGAACAGATCCTGCCGAACATTCTCTGCCCCGTCCGTTCAGCCGACAATTCGGAAAGTCTATGTCGGATGGCCTGCGTCCCCTTCGAATGGGGAGAAGTCTCCGGCATGTTGAAGGTGACGGTCCGAGATGATGCCCCCGTGGACTGTCTCCTGGGGAATGATCTTGAGAGTTCCCCGTGGGCCGCAGTAGAAAGAAGAGAGCACCTGGGGATGTTGGGCCTCCCGGACTGGGCGTGCGTAACCACCCGGTCCATGGCCGCCCGAACCATCCCCCAACCAGAAGAACCCGAATGGCCAGCACCTCCTCCCCCGATCGCTCCAGTAGAGGACACCGACCACACCGACCCCCCAGAGCAAACTCCAGAAGGGCTCGCTCAGCTCCAGGACCTTCCCGGCCTGGCTCAGTGGCGCCAAGAGGGGGGGCCCACCCAGGAACAGTTCCGTCAAGAGCAGAAGACCTGTCCCTCCCTCGAGGGACTCCGCCAGCAAGCCCTCGCCCAGAGCGCAGGGGACACCACCGGAACCCATTGGATCTATTGGGACAACGACCTATTGTACAGTGAACAGAGAATCGCAGAGTTAGGGGCCAGTCGAGTGCTGGTGGTGCCCCTCCGTTTTAGAGACTTCTTATTAAATTTGGCCCACGATGTCCCCCTGGCTGGACACCTGGGTCAAGACAAAACCTACAGTTGCCTGGTGACCCACTTTTTCTGGCCCAAGATGAGAAACGACGTCCTCAACCACTGCCGGTCCTGCCCCACGTGCCAGGCCAGCGGGAAGAGCGGCCGCAAACTTAAAGCACCGCTGCAACCCTTCCCAGTTGTCACCACCCCATTCGAGAGGGTGGGGATAGACATTGTGGGGCCCCTGGACCCCCGTACAGCACAAGGACATCGGTTCATCCTGGTACTGGTGGACCACGCCACCCGCTACCCCGAGGCTGTTCCCCTGCGAACTGTAACAGCCCCAGTGGTCGGCCGGGCCTTAATGGGGATCTTCTCCTGGGTGGGCTTTCCCCGAGAAGTCGTCAGCGACAGAGGCACAAACTTTATTTCAAAATATATGAAGTCCCTCTGGCAACAGTGCGGGGTCACCTACCGATTCACGACCCCCTATCACCCTCAAGGAAACGGACTAGTCGAGCGGTTCAACCGCACGCTCAAAGGGATGATTGGGGGGTTGGAAGAGCCCCTCCGTCGCCAGTGGGACGTACTACTGCCGTGCCTCCTCTTCGCATATCGAGAAGTCCCCCAGAAGTCCCTCGGCTTCAGCCCGTTCGAACTCTTGTACGGACACCCTGTGCGAGTGCCCCTCAGCCTAGTCAAAGAAGGTTGGGAGATGGCCCCCCTAAAGACCCCTCCAGATGTCTTCAAGTACCTCCTGACCCTACGCAATCAGACCAGGCGATTCAGAGAAATGGCGAAAGCGAACCTGGAGGCCAGTCAGGAGGACATGAAAAAATGGTACGATCAAAATGCCTCCTCCATCGAATTCGAACCTGGCCAACAAGTGTGGGTGATGTCCCCCACCGAACCATGTGCCTTGCAGGACAAGTGGACGGGGCCCTTCAAAGTGGTCGAGCGCAAGAGCCCCGTCACCTATCTTATCGATCTGGAATCTCCACGGAACCCCCTCCGGGTCCTCCATGCCAATAGACTCAAACCCCACTTTGTGCGCTCGGAGCTCAGCCTCCTGATGGCTACAGACAGCGGAGCGGAAGAAGACTCCGAGCCTCTCCCTGATCTCCTAAAGACCCGGGAGAAAGATGGTTCCGTGGACGGGGTCCGACTCTCAGATGCCCTCACCCCGGAACAGCGCCAAGGCTGCCGGGACCTACTGCTGCAGTTTGCAACCCTGTTTTCCCTCACTCCAGGGGTCACCCCTGGTGCTTGCATGACGTGGACACGGGACAATCCCCCTATCAGACATCGGGCGTACCGCGTACCAGATCGGGTACGGGCCTGCATCCAAGAGGAGGTGTCAAAGATGCTCACGCTCGGGTTCATCGAGCCCTCGGACAGCCCCTGGGCCAGCCCGGTCGTGCTGGTCCCCAAAGCTGCTGCCCCCGGCACCACCCCTGAACTCCGATTCTGCGTCGACTATCGGGGCTTGAACGCTGTCACCAGAACCGACGCTCATCCCATCCCCCGAGCAGATGAACTGATCGACCGCATGGGGGCTGCCCGCTACCTCAGCATCTTCGACCTGACGGCGGGCTACTGGCAGATCGGTCTCACACCCCGGGCTCAAGAACGATCCGCCTTTTCCACTCCCGATGGCCACTACCACTTCAAAGTCATGCCGTTCGGCATGAAGAATGCTCCAGCTACTTTTCAGCGACTGGTGAACCAGGTCTTGGCGGGGCTCGAGGAGTTCAGCGCCGCCTACCTGGACGATATCGCTGTATACAGCCGCCACTGGTCCGACCACCTCCACCACCTCCGAGAGGTCCTGCAAGCCCTCCAACGGGCCGGCCTCACAATCAATGCCAGCAAGTGCCAAATTGGTCAGGGGTCCGTGACCTATCTCGGACACCAGGTGGGAAGCGGTCTGGTGGCCCCTCTTCAACTCAAGATCGCTGCCATCCAGTCCTGGCAGCCCCCCGTCACACAGACCGAGGTCTGAGCCTTCTTGGGCCTCACCGGCTACTACCGGCGGTTCGTGAAGGATTATGGCAGCATTGTGGGGCCCCTCACGGAACTCACATCCAAAAACCACCTGAAGGAGGTCAACTGGACCCCAGACTGTCAAGCGGCCTTCGAGAAGCTGAAGGCCGCCATGTGCACTGCCCCTGTGCTCCAGGCCCCCGACTACAGTCGGGAATTCATCGTACAAACGGATGCCTCCGACCATGGTATTGGGGCGGTCCTCTCCCAGTTGAACCCCGAAGGACTTGACCAACCAGTGGCCTTCATCAGCAGACGTCTCCTGGCCCGAGAACAGCGCTGGAGCACCATCGAGAGGGAGGCCTTCGCAGTGGTGTGGGCCCTCAAAAAGCTCTGGCCCTATCTCTTCGGTACCCACTTCCGGGTGCAGACAGATCATCGGCCCCTGCAGTGGCTAATGCAGATGCGGGGGGAAAACCCCAAACTATTGCGTTGGTCCATCTCCCTGCAGGGGATGGACTTCACTGTGGAACACCGACCGGGCCAAGACCACGCCAATGCAGATGGCCTGTCACGCTTTTTCCGCCTCGACGAGGAGAGTCCCCAAGAGGATGGGTGACTCTCCCCGCCTTCAGCTGGGGGGGACGCATGTTGGAAAGGCCACATGAAGGGCTTGCTCCCTCCCCGCATGACAGGGCCCGAGCCCCGGCCCTCCAGGTGTTACCCACAGAAGCACCCCGCACCCCGTCTCATACGGGACTCCTGCCCCCGGACATCTCTGTATCATGGGGCCGAACCACCACCGGCCCTCGCCCTGGACACTGCACCACGAGGCCGCGTGGCCTCAGATCGACCCTAACCCTGGGCCTGGCCAGGCCCCGACATCCCGGCACCACCATCCACCCAGGAGGTGAACGGACCACTTGGCAGGTCAATGGGAGAAAGAAGTGTCGATGGCTCTCCCCCGCCAGGTGCCGATCGCCCCCCAGCTCCCCCGGGCGCTGGCTCCACCCCCCTGCTGGGTGTCTGGACTCCCTCATCCCGGACCTCCCGACCTCCAAGTGCGAGGGTCCGGACATCAAAGGGCGCCAGACCTATAACTGGGGCAGCCCCAGAGCAGGAAGGAGTTGTATCCTGGAGTCGAGAGACACCGTGAAGAACTCATCCTTGACGGACTACTGGCGCTGCTGTAGCCCTGCCTTGCGAACTATCATCTTGCCTGCTGGTGCTGCCGCAACCTTCTGCATCCTTCATCCTCGTCGGGACCTGCTGGCGCTGCCGCGGACCGTTGTAACTACCACCTTCACCGGGACCTGCTGGCGCTGCCGCGGACCGTCGCTACCTACGATCATCTCGGGACCTGCCGGCGCTGCCGCGGCCCGTCTAGCTAGAACGCCGAGCTCGAGGATTGTGAGCTATTCATCACTCCACCGCATCTACCAGATTGGTAACAAGACTGTCCCGCTACCCCATTCCCATCCAAGAGACGAGAACCAAGGGGACCCCTGAGTCCAGACCTCCTTGTACCATTCTACCGTACTTAAAGATTGCTTATAAAGAACGTTAAACCTTATCTTTGTGTGGTGTACGTCTGTGGGGGGGAAGTAACTCGTCTGTATGATTGCTGGAGACGGCTCTCCCTGGAGACCTCTCCCCTTGTCCTCGGCCGACCCTCCCGGTCCGTCTAACACAGCTCATCCAGCCTCACACCTCACACAGAAGTGGGGGTCCGGGACACCTCACCCAGCAGTGGGGGCGGGGGACACCTCACACAGAAGTGGGGGTCGGGGACACCTCACCCAGCAGTAGGGGCCGGGGACAACTCACCCAGCAGTGGGGGCCGGGGGCACCTCACCCACCAGTGGAGGCCGGGGACACCTTACCCAGCTGTGGGGGCCGAGGATACCTCACCCAGCTGTGGGGGCCGGGGACAGTGGGGGCCGGGGACACCTCACCCAGCAGTGGGGTTGTGGGACACCTCACCCAGCAGTGGGGGCCGGGGACAGTGGGGGCCGGAGACACCTCACCCAGCAGTGGGGGCTGGGGACACCTCACCCAGCAGTGGGGGTCGGGGACACCTCACCCAGCAGTGGGGGCGGGGGACACCTCACACAGAAGTGGGGGTCGGGGACACCTCACCCAGCAGTGGGGGCCGGGGGCACCTCACCCACCAGTGGGGGCCGGGGACACCTCACCCAGCAGTGGGGGCGGGGGACACCTCACCCAGCTGTGGGGGCCGGGGACACCTCACCCAGCAGTGGGGGCCGGGGGCACCTCACCCAGCTGTGGGGGCCGGGGACACCTCACCCAGCAGTGGGGGCCGGGGACACCTCACCCAGCTGTGGGGGCCGGGGACACCTCACCCAGCCGTGGGGGTGGGAACCCCCGTCAATGTAGACTCGCAGTGTCAGGAAGAGTGGTCTCATAAAACACACAGAGACATCTGACCATTGCATCACAAGACTTTATTTCCACCCCATCACCTTCAGAATGTACACAAACATTTCACCTTTGAAATCAAGTAAGCAGTGGGACAACTATGGATAAATAAAGAGTAAGCAATGTAAAAACAGCAGAATATGACATGCTGTTGTTTCCTTTCTTGTCATGGCTCCAGCCACACGAAGAAACAGGGGAGGTTGTAGCACCCTCGATAATGAGCTGCATGGGGACATACTTGTAAGGTCCCGAAGGCGAGACCTATTGGCTCTGCCAATGCTTGTTCTCTCCTTCCTTTTCTCCCCTCTCTCTTCGTCTTTCTCTGCCCTCTCCCTGTTTCCCTCTCCTCCTCCTCCGGTTCTCACAGCCCCCGGACACCTCTGGGGGATTTACACCCCCCCCACCCCTGTACTCCGCTCCCAGCACAAGACACACCGAGGCAGGGTGTGCAGGGGTGTGAGAACAGCGCCATTCCCAGGATGAGGGGGCCTGGGTCTACAGCCCCCCCTCACCCTCCTCATCCTCCCCCTCCCAGGCTCCGACGTGGCAGGAGAGCTGCAGAGAGCGCTGCATCTGTGAGGGGCCTCGAGGCAAAACCCCCCACCGGCGCCTATGCAGAGGGCCTCGAGGCACCCCCCTCCAGCGCCTATGCAGAGGGCCTCTAGCTGCATCTGTGAGGGGCCTCGAGGCACAAACCTCCACCGGCGCCTATGCAGAAGGCCTCTAGCTGCACCTTTGAGGGGCTTCGAGGCACAAACCCCCACCGGCGCCTATGCAGAGGGCCTCGAGGCACACACCCCTACAGCGCCTATGCAGAGGGCCTCTAGCTGCATCTGTGAGGGGCCTCGAGGCACACACCCCTCCAGCGCCTATGCAGAGGGCCTCTAGCTGCATCTGTGAGGGGCCTCGTGGCACCCCCCTCTAGAGCCTATGCAGAGGGCCTCTAGCTGCATCTGTGAGGGGCCTCGAGGCACACACCCCTCCTGCGCCTATGTAGAGGGCCTTGTGGCACACACCCCTCCAGTGCCTATGCAGAGGGCCTTGTGGCACACACCCCTGAAGTGCCTATGCAGAGGGCCTCGTGGCACACACCCCTCCAGTGCCTATGCAGAGGGCCTCGTGGCACACACCCCTCCAGTGCCTATGCAGAGGGCCTTGTGGCACACACCCCTGAAGTGCCTATGCAGAGGGCCTCGTGGCACACACCCCTCCAGTGCCTATTCAGAGGTCGTCATGGCACACAACCCTCCAGTCCCTATGCAGAGGGCCTTAAGGCACACACTCCCTCCAGTGCCTATGCACCCCCCTCCAGAGCCTGTGCAAAGGGCCTCTAGCTGCATTTCTGAGGGGTCTTGAAGCCCCCGCTCCAGCGCTTATGCAGGGGGCCTTGTGACACACATCCCTCCAGCGCCAATGCAGCGGCCCTCGAGGCACACACCCCTCCAGCGCCTATGCAGAGGGGCTCTAGCTGCATCTGTGAGGGGCCTCGTGGCACACACCCCTCCAGCGACTATGCAGAGGGCCTCGCGGGACACACCCCTCCAGTGCCTATGCAGAGGGCCTCTAGCTGCATCTGTGAGGGCCCTCGAGGAACACACCCCCACCGGCGCCTATGCAGAAGGCCTCGCAGCACACACCCCCTCCAGCGCCTATGCAGAGGGCCTCTAGCTGCACCTTTGAGGGGCCTCGTGACACACACCCCTCCAGCGCCGATGCAGGGGGGCCTCTAGCTGCACCTTTGAGGGGCTTCGAGGCACACACCCCCCTCCAGCGCCTATGCAGGGGACCTCTAGCTGCATCTGTGAGGGGCCTTGTGGCACCCCCCTCTAGGGCCTATGCAGAAGGCCTCTAGCTGCATCTGTGAGGGGCCTCATGGCACCACCCACCAGCGCCTATGCCGAAGGCCTCGCGGCAGATACCCCCTCGTGACACACACCCCTCCAGCACCTATGCAGAGGGCCTATAGCTGCATCTGTGAGGGGCCTCATGGCACCGCCCTCCAGCGCCTATGCAGAGGGCCTCGCGGCAGATACCCCCTCGTGACACACACCCCTCCAGCACCTATGCAGGGGGCCTCTAGCTGCGTCTGTGAGGGGCCTCGAGGCACACACCCCAGCACCTATGCAGAAGGCCTCGCGGCACACACCCCTCCAGTGCCTATGCAGAGGGCCTCGTGGCACATACCCCTGAAGTGCCTATGCAGAGGGCCTTGTGGCACACACCTCTCCAGTGCCTATTCAGAGGGCGTTGTGGCACACACCCCTCAGGTCCCTATGCGGAGGGCCTCAAGGCACAGAGTCCCTCCAGCGCCTATGCACCCCCTCCGGCGCCTGTGCAGAGGGCCTCTAGATGCATCTGTGAGGGGTCTCGAGGCCCCCGCTCCAGCGCTTATGCAGAGGGCCTCGCGACACACATCCCTCTAGCGCCTATGCAGCGGCCTTCGAGGCACACACACCGCCAGCGCCTATGCTTAGGGCATCTAGCTGCATCTGTGAGGGGCCTCGTGGCACCCCCCCTCCTGCGCCTATGCTGAGGGCCTCTAGCTGCATCTGTGAGGGGCCTCGTGGCACACACCCATCTAGCGCCTATGCAGAGGGCCTCTAGCTGCATCTGTGAGGGGCCTCGGGGCACACACCCCTCCTGCGCCTAGCAAAGGGCCTCGAGGCACACACCCCTCCAGCGCCTATGCAGAGGGCCTCGTGGCACACACCCCTCCAGCGCCTATGCAGAGGGTCTCGAGGCACACACACCCCCAGCGCCTATGCAGAGACCCTCTACCTGCATCTGTGAGGGGCCGCGTGGTACACACCCCTACTGCGCCTATGCAGAAAGCCTCTAGCTGCATTTGTGAGAGGCCTCCAGGGACACACCCCTCCTGCGCCTATACAGAGGGCCTCTAGCTGCACCTTTGAGGGGCCTCGTGACACACACCCCTCCAGCGCCGATGCAGGGGGGCCTCTAGCTGCATCTGTGAGGGGCCTTGTGGCACCCCCCTCTAGTACCTATGCAGAAGGCCTCTAGCTGCATCTGTGAGGGGCCTCATGGCACCACCCACCAGCGCCTATGCCGAAGGCCTCTAGCTGCATCTGTGAGGGGCCTCATGGAACCCCCCTCCAGCGCCTATGCAGGGGGCCTCTTGCTGCGTCTGTGAGGGGCCTCGAGGCACACACCCCAGCACCTATGCAGAAGGCCTCGCGGCACACACCCCTCCAGTGCCTATGCAGAGGGCCTCGTGGCACATACCCCTGAAGTGCCTATGCAGAGGGCCTCGTGGCACACACCCCTCCAGTGCCTATTCAGAGGGCGTTGTGGCACACACCCCTCAGGTCCCTATGCGGAGGGCCTCAAGGCACAGAGTCCCTCCTGCGCCTATACACCCCCTCCAGCGCCTGTGCATAGGGCCTCTAGCTGCATCTGTGAGGGGTCTCGAGGCCCCCGCTCCAGCGCTTATGCAGAGGGCCTCGCGACACACATCCCTCTAGCGCCTATGCAGCGGCCCTTGAGGCACACACACCGCCAGCGCCTATGCTGAGGGCCTCTAGCTGCATCTGTGAGGGGCCTCGTGGCACACACCCATCTAGCGCCTATGCAGAGGGCCTCTAGCTGCATCTGTGAGGGGCCTCTGGCACACACCCCTACTGCGCCTAGCAAAGGGCCTCGAGGCACACACCCCTCCAGCGCCTATGCAGAGGGCCTCGTGGCACACACCCCTCCAGCGCCTAAGCAGACGGCCTCGAGGCACACACACCCCCAGCGCCTATGCAGAGACCCTCTACCTGCATCTGTGAGGGGCCGCGTGGCACACACCCCTACTGCGCCTATGCAGAAAGCCTCTAGCTGCATGTAAATGTAAATGTATGTAAATGTATAGGCATTTATATAGCACACTACTTACCCGGAGGGTCCCAAGGCGCCTCGACCGCTGCGAAACCCTTCCTGGCTTCACTGAGAGATGGTCCCTTAATGGGTATCTCCAGGGTGAGACCAGGCATCCCCGGCGGTCTGGTGGGGCCGTTACTGAAGATGAGGCAAGCTAATGCCCAGAGTTGCCGAGTGTGATCGCTGATCAGAGTGGGCACCGAGGCGAGAGAATTATCGAGTCCGCTGACCCTGGTCCAGAAACCTGCCGCGCCGGGATTCGAACCCTGGTCCCGGGCCGTCCTCTGCTCTCGGGTCTGCCGCCTCTAACCAGTGAGCCACACTACTTCACTGCATTTGTGAGAGGCCTCGAGGGACACAGCCCTCCTGCGCCTATACAGAGGGCCTCTAGCTGCATCTGTGAGGGGCCTCGTGGCACCCCCCTCTCCAGCGCCTATGCAGAGGGGCCTCTAGCTGCATCTGTGAGGGGCCTCGAGGAACACACCCCTCCTGCGCCTATGTAGAGGGCCTCGTGGCACACACCCCTCCAGCGTCTATGCAGAGGGCCTCGAGGCACACACCCCTCCAGCGCCTCTGCAGAGGGCCTCTAGCTGCATCTGTGAGGGGCCACATGGCACACACCCATCTAGCGCCTATGCAGAGGGCCTCTAGCTGCATTTGTGAGGGGCCTCGAGGCACACACCCCTCCTGCGCCTAGTAGAGGCCCTCGGGGCACACACCCCTCCAGCACCTATGCAGAGGGCCTTGTGGCACACACCCCTCCAGCGCCTATGCAGAAGGACTCGAGGCCCACACCCCTCCAGCGCCTATGCAGAGGGCCTCTAGCTCCATCTGTGAGCGGCCTCGTGGCACACACCCCTAAATCGCCTATGCAGAGGGCCTCTAGCTCCATCTGTGAGTGGCCTTGTGGCACACACCCATCCATCGCCTATGCAGAGGGCCTCTAGCTGCATTTGTGAGGGGCTTCGAGGCACACACCCCTCCAGCGCCTATGCAGAGGGCCTCGCAGCACAAACCCCTCCAGTGCCTATGCAGAGGGCCTCGTGGCACACACCCCTCCAGTGCCTATGCAGAGGGCCTCTAGCTGCATCTGTGAGGGGCCTCGAGGCCCCCCTTCAGCACTTATGCAAAGGGCCTTGTGACACACACACACCAGTATCTATGCAAGAGGGCCTCGCGGAACACACCCCTCCAGCGCCTATGCAGAGGGCCTCTAGCTGCATCTCTGAAGGGCCTCATGGCCTATGCAGAGGGCCTTGCAGCACACACCCCTCCAGCGCCTATGCAGAGGGCATCTAGCTGCATCTGTGAGGGGCCTAGAGGAACACACCCCCACCGGCGCCTATGCAGAATGCCTCACGGCACACACCCCTCCAGCACCTATGCAGAGGGCCTCAAAGCACACACCGCTGCAGCACCTATGCAGAGGGTCTCTAGCTCCACCTTTGAGGGCCCTCGTTGGCACACACCCCTCCAGCGCCTATGCAGGGGGCCTCTAGTTGCACCTTTGAGGGGCTTCGAGGCACACACCCCCAGCGCCGATGCAGACGGCCTAGCGGCACACAGCCCTCCAGTGCCTATGCAGAGGGCCTAATGGCACACACCCCTCAAGTGCCTATGCAGACGGCCTCGTGGCACACACCCCTCAAGTCCCTATGCAGAGGGCATCAAGGCACACACTCCCTCCAGCGCCTATGCACCCCCCTCCGGCGCTTATGCAGAGGGCCTCTAGCTGCATCTATGAGGGGCTTCGTAGCACCCCCCCTCCTGCGCCTATGCAGAGGGCCACTAGCTTCATCTGTGAGGGGCCTCGTGGCACACACCCCTCCAGCTCCTATGCAGAGGGCCTTGCGGGACACACCCCTCCAGTGCCTATGCAGAGGGCCTCTAGCTGCATCTGTGAGGGGCATTGAGGCCCCCCTCTAGCGCTTATGCAGAGGGCCTCACAACACACACCCCTCCAGCGCCTATGCAGAAGGCCTAGAGGCACACACCCCTCCAGCGCCTCTGCAGAGGGCCTCTAGCTGCATCTGTGAGGGGCCTCGTGGCACCCCCCCTCCTGCGCCTATGCAGAGGGCGACTAGCTTCATCTGTGAGGGGCCTCGTGGCACACACCCCTCCAGCGCCTATGCAGAGGGCCTTGCGGGACAGACCCCTCCAGTGCCTATGCAGAGGGCCTCTAGCTGCATCTGTGAGGGGAATCGAGGCACACACCCCTCCTGCGCCTAGCAGAGGGCCTCAAGGCACACACCCCTCCAGCGCCTATGCAGAGGGCCTCGTGGCACACACCCCTCCAGCGCCTATGCAGAGGGCCTCGAAGCACACACCCCTCCAGCGCCTATGCAGAGGGCCTCTACTTGCATCTGTCAGGGGCCTCGTGGCACACACCCCTCCAACGCCTATGCAGAAGGCCTCTAGCTGCATTTGTGAGGGGCCTCGAGGCACACACCCCTCCTGCGCCTATGCAGAGGGCCTCTAGCTGCATCTGTGAGGAGCCTTGTGGCACCCCCCCCTCCAGCACTTATTCAGAAGGCATCTAGCTGCATCTGTGAGGGGCCTAGAGGCACACACCCCTCCTGCGCCTAGCAGAGGGCCTCGAGGCACACACCCCTCCAGCACCTGTGCAGAGGGCCTCTAGCAGCATCTGTGAGGGGCCTCGAGGAACACACCCCCACCAGCGCCTATGCAGAATGCCTCACGGCACACACTGTAGGAGAGTAGGGTCTGCTATCCTATGGTCACCCCAAATTTTTGCTTTTTGCTTCACTGGTTTCTGACTTAATGTGGCTGTGGGCCTGCTAATCAGACCCACAGCCTGCTGTTCTCTCTCTAAATTACTGCCAATGCACTTTAGGTGCATTACGACTTGGTACTGGTTCACCTTATGAGCCCCTGTAAAAGTGTACCCTAGGTACCCAGGGCATAGGTGTATCCAAGGCCTACCAGGGGCTGCAGCATGTATTGTGCCACCCCTGGCCTGACCTCCATATTTGACACAACTGGCTGATCACTCAGCTGGGGTAAGTTGGTGTAATCACTGTAGGAGAGTAGAGTCTGCAATCCTATGATCACCCAGATTTATTGCTTTTGTTTCACTGGTTTACGACTTTCTCTGGCTGTGGGCCTGCCAATCAGACCCACAGCCTGGCTGTTCTCTCTCTAAATTACAACATGTACCCTAGGTGCATTTACCAATTGGTACTGGGCCACCTTATCAGACCCTGTAACTCAGGGCATAGGTGTACCCAGGGCTGCCAGGGGCTGCAGCATGTATTATGCCACCCCTGGCTGGCCTCCTAAATTTGACACAACTGGCTGCATGACAGCTGGGGCAAAGTCGTGTAATCACCCTTTGCTGTAGATATAGTATACCTATATCTAACCCTAAAATGGACACACAGATTCCTATCAGTCACTCCTATGGCAGGCCTTAACAATCCTGAAGGCAGAGTACTTGGAATCATGTGAGATGGTGCTCTGGCATGAGCTGAGCCTGTCTGCAGCTTGCGGAATCAAGTCCTAATAGCTGTTCCATGATATCGCATACCATATACTCTTAAGTGCATTATAATCCTCGCTGTTAAATGCTATCTTTGGTATTGCTTTATCAAAACATGTCGAGTAAGGTGTCATACGAATTGGAATACTAACCCCTCGTCAATTCTGGCGACGGGGTTAGCATTCCACCCTTCTAGAGGGACACGACATGTATGTAACTGTGAACCCCGGTTAAAGTTAAACGAAGCCTCAGCTCCACAAAATGGATGCTGCCACCACGGACACGAGTCTGACCCCCTACAGCTGGGAGTCCTTCCAGCGAGGGGAGCCTGGACAAAGGGTTTCCTGTCAGGGGCGGTGCTAGCACCGTCCCAGACATGGTTTTGTGTATCCTGGGTAGGCAGGGCTTTTCAGGAAGGTGACTGCTGAGTGGCACCCCGGTGCTCACTACGCATAGGCCGGTCAGAACCAGTTCCAGGGGCACACCAGCCCCTGGCCTGGGGAAAGTCCAGCATGGCAGAGGGGTGTAACCACCCCCCTCCTAGTCCCACCCATAGGCAGGACCTAGTCACCGGGTCAGCCCCCTTTGTTAGTATAAAGATGGGAGCGGGCCCCCTGTTCAAATTAGATCATCTTTGGAATCAAGACCCGACTTTCTGCGAAAGGCATCAAGATTTCCTTCTTCAAGATTCTCCCTTGTGGCTAAGGAGTAGTCACCCTGCATCAAGCGGGCACCATCCTAAGAACACTGCGGTCTGCTGCAAGTCCTTCTTCATGAATCCGACGACCCAGCTCAACGAGACCCGGCTTCCCTGGCACCTCTGACCTCTACTCACCTCTACAGCAAAGCTGAGAACTGTGAGTGCGACGAGACCTCGAGGGACCGACGATCGCCAAGACTGCACGACTTCTTTGTAACAAGCCCACCGTGTGCTCCACTGGTGAGTGCTTTGGGGTCCGAGAAGCCCCAACCCTGAGCAGCTCCAGCACCGAAGATCAGCCCTCCAGCATCTCCACGATCTGCGTGGGGCCCTTCTGCTTTTGCGTGCTCACCGCGCTGTGTGGCTACTAGCCGGCTGGCTTGTGGCCTTCTTCACGACGCCCGACGACATCACTGCTGCTGGTCTGGTTGCTCCAGACTGGCCCTTGCTTCCTTCTTCAAGAGAGGCACCCCGGACCCTCCTGGTCCACTCCACACGCCATTTTGAGTCCACCGCGTGGGCTTGAATTTGCCAAGGCTTTGTTGCCCAATCCTAGGTCCAGCAACGCCGACAGCTTCAATCTTCGTGGGACAGCGCGCTCCTCCATCCTGGTCGCCGACAACGCCTCCTGGTCCGTGAGGTCTGCGAGCACAGCGTCACCCACTCACCTAGTCGAGGTGACTACCATCCGGTGCCCTCCTGGTGCCACCTGACTACTGGCTAGTAGTCACGAACTTGGTCCCCTCTGCTTTCAGGTGTCATCTTCCATCGATCCAGGCTTGGATCCATCGAACTTTCTTCACTGGTCGCCTGCCAGCAACTTCTTTTCTTCCAGGCTCCTGGTCCGTCTACGAGGATTCCCTACGTCTTTTCAGACCTATGCAGCTCCAGCCCCTGGGCTAGGTAACTTCGGCATTTCGGTGCCCCAGCATAGCCTCACTATCCAAGGGTCAGAATCCACTTTCGTTTTCCTCCCACCAGGTCGGGTTCGCCCGAGAACACTAACTTTGTCATTACTAGCTACCATAGACTTTGTCCCGCATCACGCGTGAGAGTGCACACTCTGCACCCGAGTCCCCTAGGCCTCCTGTAAGTAATCTGAAGGTTCTATAGTCAAGACCTAGCGATTCCAAAGCCTATTAGTACTGTACTTACCTGCTAGTAATTTCGCATTCCACTTTCAGAGTATATGGTTTTCCGTGCCCCTCGGGCATTTGTATGTACTGTGCTAACTTAAGTATTTTCGTAAGAGTTTTGTGTTGTGCTTAGTACCCTGTCCTCATAAAGAGTACAGGGCTGTTGTGATTCTTAATAAATATCTTGTTTATTTTCATAACACTTGTGTGGTGTCCTTTCACTGGGTGTTCAAGGGGTATATGTGTGGTATAACAGCTGGCTTAACACGCCCTCTCGAGTCTTTAGCCTTAGACTGCTCGTATCCACGCTACTAGGATAGCTGGTCTATAAGGTTGACTTACAACCAATCATCAATAAGGGTTGCTGGACTGATACATAGTGTTCACTAGAATAGTGAGCACTGCATATCAGGCCACCTTCTCACATTGGTGAGCAGCGGTTGGGATTTGAGCTTGCTGTTTTACCACACGTATCCTAAGAATATCTTGTTGAAAGATCACATAAGTACTGTTAGGTACATATAACTTAGCTTAGAATACTCTGAGTTCTACTGAACCAGCTGTTGCAGCTCCTCAAGGCTTAGCACATCTTGGCTGCAACTCTTAGCAAGGGATCAGTAGGCAAACACATAGTGTAGGTAGGTGCATCACTTACACCACACTAGAAACAGTATGTCAGACAAAGGGGGAAACTCTGAGTCTTCCCTTGTGTCAGTGGACCCTCCACAGGTCCTCCCTTCCAGATATACTGTTCTGAGCTTCCATGAGTTACGACAGGTGTGTACCTCTAGGAAGATAAAACAGGGGTCTAACCCCACAACTTCCTTTCTGATTGGTCTCTTAGAGACTTATGATGCCAGAAAAGCTGAGAAGCTTCTTAGCTCTTCTAATCTAGATGGAAGCATGCCTCCCCTTGAGGGAACCAGAGGAGACCCTGACCTAATCCACCTCTCAGCTGAGACTGAAGATGTGGTGTCCAAAAACCTTGGAGTCCTTTAAAAGCAGTAAGAGGCTGACACAGAATTCTGAAATATCAAAGGACAGTTTATTACATGAAGTGAGGCTGCGTCGTCCAAAGGCCATGGCAAATGAATGAGGCAGTCTGAGGAAGTCAGAAGGCAGGTGCCTTATATACATTTTCAGACTTACACAGTAAGCATACATGAAAGGGGGCAGTCTTAGTTCCTGTGAGCACACAAGGAATACCTAATATGGACATATGGAACTAAGTGGGAGGAACTAACAGTTTTCAGAACGTAGTGAACACATTCCTATGTAAAACTTAATCAGTAACAGATGCAGACTCTACCAGGCATTTCTGAGCATGCGTGGAAGTGGAGGAGGCTAAATATATCTTGTTACTAGGCAGACTTCAGGCGCAGCTAAAAGGAAGGTAGGACAATACAGAAAGTGAGCACATGGCAGCACATGGTAGCCAAGATGGCCTCCAGAAACTAAAATGGCTTCTAAAAAGCGGATAAGATAACTTCTAAATGCAAAATGGCTTCTGCTAACGCTAACCCATTTATGCTAATTTACAACAGACGGCCGTTTTAGCGTTTGCTGAAGACATTCGTATTATTCAGTAGGAACATGGAAAACAGGTGCTCATTAATTTAAACATAATTTCATCAATTTTCTAATTCATTGCTAGATAACCATTTCCATTCTAAACATTTCAGCAAGGGGATGACCAGGAATACTAAAGAACGGGACATTAGGTCATAAGCATACATACAAACAGTAGGAGGAAATAATGACCACTATCACAGAGAAAATTAGCATTTTCACAACCCTAAGCAATAGCAAATCCTAAAATCTTTCAGAAAACACTATGTACTCATGTAAAATGGTGGCAATGCAATCCTTCAATGCTCTCAAATGGAATAAGAACACTTTTCCACAGAGAATGAACTTCTATTCTACCTGTGCTAAAAAGGATACTACTCTAAAGTACTGCAGGCAAAACAATAAAAATTAATTCCACAACACCCAGAATCTCAACATTTCAGGAATCACTTCTATAACCACGACTTATGCCCAGAGTCCAATTCCAAGTCTCTCTGGCAGACTTTTATTGTTCATCGAATCTCCTCATCCATCGCAACATGGGCCTCTTCATTTCAGGCCTTCCATAGAAATGTATCTCAGCATCCGTTGGAGTGCCCTTTTTGGCAAACACTCATAGTTCAGTCAAAAGTCTCAAGTTCACAAGGGCAGTGCACCAGTGTCTCTCATCTGCGGCAGACACTACGGCAGACACTACAAATGACGTGCTCTTCGTGATCAAGGGCACAAAGCATCTCGTGCAGATCCAAGCACTGTCAAGAAAACTCCTTTAGCAAATCAGCAGCACTTTCAAACTCCAACACTCCTTGTTCGGTGTCAGAGGACGCTCAAGCTGCTCGTTCATGGGCACCATAAGATAGTGCCTCTCGCCAATCTCGAATTCTCCATTTCATTTCTTTTTCGTTGGAGCAAAGGTGAAAAAGAGAACGGTGTGGCCAACTTAGACCAAGGCTCAGGCCAAGACACAGACCAAAGGACTCAAGGGGTTCAGGCCAAAACTTAGGCCAAGGGCTCAAGGGGCTGTACACTGTCAGAGGTTGCCAGTACATAACAGGTACCTTTTTGCGCTTTTTTTTTCCAATTCAAATTCTGTTGCAAAACCAAAGGGACTCCTTTTCTTCTGTCGTGGAACGCTGGGCAGTAGAGTGAACAAAGAACTAGGGTATACCATTGATGGTGTGCAGATTCCATACTGGGTGCTGGGACTATAAACCAAAACTTCCTGCTTTCATCTATGGCTGTCAAGGATAGGAATTCGAATTCATCTTTGTCATTCGTTCTGCAGGTGTCACTCTCCCTTTGACTCTGGAGAATCCTGCAGAACCTATCAATGTAGAAGATATGACACAATTGTTAGTTTCCTTCAATTGTTGTACAAAAACAATTCAATATTTAACAAGGGATTGCAATCAGTTACCCTACAATGTTCAAGAGAGTAGTCATACGCCATGAGACTATCATAATCTAAAATACACTATCATTCTCATAGAAGGCAAAACAATGACTCTAGCCTCTTCAATTGTGCTTCCATATGAGAGCATGTCTTCTATCATCTAAGGGTAGACAATTACATAAACATTTTATCTGAGTGGAAGTCCTTACATATAGGGGCATCATCTAATGGGTAAACATTTTCCTAAATGAGAAAATGTAAGTGTTCCTAAATCCCTCACCTAAAACATTTCAAAAACGAAATCACATAAGAGATGGTCAGGGGCATTCAGACAATGGCTAATTTATCAAAAATGTGAAAACAGAGAAAAAACAAGAGTACAAACTCCTAATGTTTCCATTATTAGAACACATGTGGTCCATCAAACATTAAAACAGCAGCTAAAAGAACTGAGAACCTAATTAGAATGGGCATTACATTTTTTCCACATTCAAGAATGAACATACAGTGTCTCCCATTGAGATGAGAAACTTTCCTTGTTATATTATTAAATCAGTTAACCAGTCTATCACTAAGCTGACAGTCAGACTGGAAAGCATCAAAAATATAGGCCTAAAGAAAAAGTCTAAAGAGAAAGAAACAGTCTAGTCAGGTCATACTAAAGGGAATTATACATAATGTTGTTGTTCCTATTACATCTCTGCAGTCTGGACACAATGCAACATCTGGGGAGAAGCGCTACACCATACACAGTAATCTCAGCTAATGGTCCAGTTCCTCCTTCAAGGGAAAAAATGAAAAATGTAGAAAAAATGAAAGAGTTAGGTCACCTTTTAACAAGAGCCACGAATCTATAATTGCATCCTTAGGTCCAATCAAGGATATGTATATAAATCTAGGCCTGCCTGTTCCTTAAGGGAGAAAGGGCAGTATCTGTATTGTGGCTTCCTGTATATCTCTTTTATTTTACTTCAAAAACGAAATCAACATCAAATTGTACCAAACTTACGCTTTTTAATTTACTCACACCCCGCTTTTACCAGGTGATCACCAGTTGCTGGCTATCAAACTGGTCAATAAACTTACAGTGTCACTTGTGATAAACAAGGGTGAGCAAGAACCATTCAGAAGGGAAAAAATGCAAAATCATGAAAAAAAACACACAAACATTTCATTTCAAAGAAGTCATAATAAAACCCATCTCTTTTCAACATACTACTAACACAGCGCATAACAGAGTAAATCTCAACTGTTAACCAACCATCCTGATTGTAAAACATGCTAACCCACTTTCATATTGACTGTAAAACTTTTTCACATACACACTGCATCCCTTGCACCAGCCTTTCCATGTGGCCCCGTCAGACCCCCTGCCCTCAAGGCCCTGAGAGCCTGCGGCCCCTCATGGCCCTGGGAGCCTGCGCCCCTTCACAGCCCTGGGAGCCTGCGAGCCCCTCATGGTCCCCCCTCTCCCCAAAGCCCCTGAGGGCCTGCTTTTTTCCTTTCTTTAGGGCTGGTCAAGAATGCACTTCTCAAAAACAAAAACCCTCATGTAACCCATCTAATGTGCAAGCTTGAAATTCTGCTAATCAGAGAAGCTTTTCACCAAGCAGTCGTTGCTCCATCTGTTCACTTACTTACTCCTAAACCCCCTTCTCACTGACCTTAAGGTCAAATTCTGCCAGGCGTACCGTGCGGTCCTCTCATGCCCTAGATCCTATTTCGTCCCGTAAACCGACAAAGTCAGAAACTCTTCCCCACTCATTCTAAGCTACAAGATCAACCCTGTTGAAAAACACATGTTATATAAATGACTTCTTTTAGGGATAAAATTCATTTAGTAAAACATTTACTGTGAACAATTTGCAGAACATGACAACAGAGCATACCAGCATTATATTAAATGTTTGCTACCACTCTATACAGGGGTACCCAGTTATCAACTCTAAAAAGATAAAAGACAGAATAGGCCCTGCCGAAATTTGAGTTTTTAATCCTGATATGAAACATAACCCTCTGCGCCGGGCACAATAGGTCACTGAGCTACGAAGAACAACCTCGACTAATAACAACCCACAGTTTGTAATATACACAAATATGCATGTTACTGAAAGCCAAATAACACTGCAATGCTATGGTAAATGACTAGAATGCTTGTTAAAAGTCAATTTTAACTAGATTTCGACTTTTGACTGTGGGGTACATAAAAATGAAAATCCTACACTTGCATTACATATTAATCAACCCCAGAATGTGCTTTACAAATTACAAAGAGTAAACATGAAGTATCTCGCATGTAATGGCTTAGAAAAAATGAGCTTTCAGCCTGCGCCAAGTAAACCCTTAACATGCAAAATGTCCTATTTAAGCAGTCACACATTACTTTAATCAAATTTTAATTTTAGGAGGTCATAGTATGAGTATTAAGCTTTATGAATATCCAAAAACGATTTTGAAAAACACATATTTTTTTTCAAATAATTTTTTCCATGTTTAAGAATTTATTCATTTCTTTATTATTTTTTTCCCCAAACCCAATCTGAATTGCTAAAACCACATTTAAAACCCAAACTGCATCTTTTTGCCTATCAATTTAGATGCAGTCATGTAGGAGCCTATGCGCAGAAGCCTTACTGAAAACATGGCAAATGTTCGCGCCAAAATTTAAAAGAGGACATTGAGCAACATCACCAGAGATAAACCCCCTTTTCATTTTACTGTGTTTAAAAAAAAAACAGAGAACAACCCTCAATTGAAATGCCTTCCTGTGATATAAAATAATGCAACTTACTTTTGTAACCCTTTAAAACTCTTATTCTGAGTTCCTAAATTCAGCCCTTGTTAAAACTACCAGCTAGTCTCTGGCCTGAATAAACATTCCAGTGTCTTTTATTGCCTTTCAAAAACAACACATGCTGTTCTCAAGGCAGGAAATGGCCTGCACGAAGCTGACCCTAGAGCTTTCAGGAAACAGACATTTTTTTAGAAAAGTGTGTGCCACAAAATACATTTAAACGTAGCAAAAATTCACTTTTAGCTGAAACTTTAACATTTTACATGTATGAAAAAGCATGTAAGCAAAGGAGGGCTTCAAATTCGTTTTTCCCTACAGAACACACAATTTAATTTTGAGGCCTTTTCATGTTCCTAGTGAATGTAAATTTTAACTTTATCTAATTTAAGCATTTCAACAGTTTGCAAATATGTGCCTTTGTTTAGTCTATAATTTAAAAAGCAACATATAGCGATTTTTGCAGGTAACATGGCAAATTACTGCATTCTTATTTAATTTTCACCTAATATCAATTAATGCAACATTTTCCTTAACAGACTGAAAACATCAAGAAATCCACATTCACGCATTGAGCTCATTTCACACAGAAACAGAAATATTTCAAACATACAGGACACACAATACAGCGCTTAAGGCATGTGTTTCATAAATTCGCGCCAACGCTATTCACAAGCAGAAATTACACTAACAGGAACAAAAACCCTACATTTAAACGCACATTGAACCCACAGATCAACACATAGGACTGAAACAAAAACAAGCCACAAACAGATCTTAAACCAAACCAATTGTAAATGCTAGTTGTACGTCATATTTACAAGGAATGTTTGGCAATGATGTTTCAATTCACAAGTTTTAACTGGCAGAGCACCAAAGAATCGCTCTGCATTCCCCATTCATAAAAGTGCACAGAACAAAAGGATCCTTACATGTATTATGGTCATATTTTAGTTCTCTGGGGATACAATATCACCAAGGAAGAAATATGTTTTCACACCTAAACCTATTTAGGTATCCCTTCTAAGGGAAGCCGGCTCATTTACTTCACATCACATTATGGTACCGTTCACAAAAGCAACACATTTTAACATGTGAGCTTAACCAAGGACAACAGGCATGCCAAAAAATAGTGCAGCGTATACACTACTATCAAAGGTGGAGGAAATATCCTCGCATTACCTGCCTATATGAGTTGCAACACATACATATCAAATCAAATCACATCAAATCATATTCATATCATATTCTTCGAAGATCACACACAATTCAAAGTAGACAAGTCTATCTCAAACTCAAATATGCCACAGTAAGCGTTACAAAGGCATTCAAAACTTAGAACAGGCGCGGCAAAATTACTTTTACCAAACATAAGCTGTCCAAATTCTAACTGCCAAGTCTCATCTAACAGTCTATCTTTTTATGTTACATTTTAATACTCACGCCAAAAGTGTTCTCAGTCAGGGGGGTGACATCCTTGGGAGGACCAGAGGTCAGGAAGGTCAGAAAACACACCGACCTGCAGACACAAGGAATCACCAGAGGCGCGCCGTGCACAGCATACCTTCTTGCAGAAACCAGTCCCATGCTGCTCAGCAGTTTTCTGCCTCCTGGCAAGTTGATCACTCCTCCAGATTGTCACCTCTCTGATGAGTCCCTTCGTGCGGTCGCCAATTGTGGTGTCCAAAAACCTTGGAGTCCTTTAAAAGCAGTAAGAGGCTGACACAGAATTCTGAAATATCAAAGGACAGTTTATTACATGAAGTGAGGCTGCGTCGTCCAAAGGCCATGGCAAATGAATGAGGCAGTCTGAGGAAGTCAGAAGGCAGGTGCCTTATATACATTTTCAGACTTACACAGTAAGCATACATGAAAGGGGGCAGTCTTAGTTCCTGTGAGCACACAAGGAATACCTAATATGGACATATGGAACCAAGTGGGAGGAACTAACAGTTTTCAGAACGTAGTGAACACATTCCTATGTAAAACTTAATCAGTAACAGATGCAGACTCTACCAGGCATTTCTGAGCATGCGTGGAAGTGGAGGAGGCTAAATATATCTTGTTACTAGGCAGACTTCAGGCGCAGCTAAAAGGAAGGTAGGACAATACAGAAAGTGAGCACATGGCAGCACATGGTAGCCAAGATGGCCTTCAGAAACTAAAATGGCTTCTAAAAAGCGGATAAGATAACTTCTAAATGCAAAATGGCTTCTGCTAACGCTAACCCATTTATGCTAATTTACAACAAAGAGGGGGAGGAGGATGAGGATCCCTCTGGGGATGAGGCAGATAAGGGACAGGTAGAAGTCAGCAGACTAACCAGGTCCAACTTAAGCAGACATGAGATTGGTACTGGGGGACCCCTGGGGCCACTCTCAGGTCAGCTTAACATTGGGAATGGACGAGCCAGATCTCTATCCAGAGGCTCTGGCAGATCTATTCAAACCAATGGCTCTCAAAGCTCTTCTCACAGAGGATTGACTTCCCCTCAGAGGAGAGTGTATGAAGCTAAAGAAAGGGCAGTCAATCTGAGGATTGAAAGGGAAGAACTTGCCCTGGCCAAAGAGAGGCTTGCCTTTGCTAGAGAGCAACAGTTAAGTGGGGTAGTCCCCACTGGTGGCAGCATTGTACCTAGCAATAGGGAAAGGAGTTTTGATACAAAGCACCTGGGTAAGATAGTGCCCCCCCTTTAAACAAGGGGATGACATCCACAAATGGATTACTGCTTTGGAGAGGGCCTGCACTGTGCAAGGTGTTCCCCCAAGTCAGTGGGCAGCTATCTTGTGGCTCTCCTTTGAAGGTAAAGGTAGAGACAAGCTCCTCACCACAAGGGTAGAGGAGGCGAACGATTACCAAGTCTTGAAGAATGCACTGGTTGATGGGTTTGGCCTAACCACTGAGCAGTACAGGTTGCTGTTCAGGGATACCCAGAAAACTCAGTCTCAAGATTGGTCTGATTTCGTTGATTGTGCCACTAAGGCTTTGGAGGGCTGGTTGCTGGGCAGTAAGGTTACTGATTACACAGGATTGTATAATTTGATGATGAGAGAACAAATTTTAAACAATTGTCAGAACCAGTTGTTGCATCAGCATCTTGTTGACTCAGATCTGACCTCTCCCCAAGAATTGGGAAAGAAGGCAGACAGATGGGTCAGAACAAAAGTTAAACAGAACCAGGGCCAGAATCAAGGTGGCCAGAAGAAAGCAGACCAGAAGGGTAAAGATTCTAAGGGGGAACAAAATGACCAGAAGTCTTCGACAGGTCCCCAACAACCCAAAGAGGGTGGGGGTCAGGCTCCCCAAAAGAAGAAAGAAGGCCAATCTAAAAGGTGGTGCCAATACTGCAAAAGTAAAACTCACTGGTTTAGTGAGTGCACCAAGAAAGGAGGAGGGCAGACTCCTGCCACTGCAGCCCCTAAGGCACCTGTGCCCCCTAGTACAGTCAGCAGTGGTAGTGCACCTCCCAAGGGTTTAGTAGGGTTAACCCTGGGTTCTGAGGGGTATGACAACTTAGTTGGCACACTCACTCAGGCTGTCCTTGTCTGTACAGGGGATGTGGATATGTCCCCTGATATAAGTCCCAATACTTTGGGCAAATACAGACAGACACCTTTCATTAATGGAAAAATGGCTCAGGCCTATAGGGACACTTGTGCCAGTGTCACAATGGTGACACCTAACTTTGTGGACCCTGGACAGATCATGCCAGGTACAGAATTCCTGGTGACCAATGCAAGCAATGTCACTACCAATCACAGTATGGCAATTGTAGCTTTCTCCTGGGGAGGGGTAACTGGCCAAAAGAAGGTTGTAGTTAGTTCAGACCTCCCAGTGGATTGTTTGTTGGGCAATGATTTGGAGTCATCACAATGGTCAGAAGTGGAGCATAGGACTCACATGGAAATGTTAGGCTTGCCAGCACATGTGTTTGCTGTGACCAGGTGTAGGAAGGTTGAAATCTGACTATGGTTACCCCCAAACTTTTTGCCTGGTGTTTAGCTGGTTTTTGACTTAGTTGGCCTGGGATCCTGCTATTCAGGGCCCCAGGCTGATTGCTCTCTCCTTAAAATGGACTCCATGTACCTTAGGTGCATAACACAATTGGAATTGGTTCACCTTATAGGCCCCTGTAACAGTGTACCATAGGTACCCAGGGCATAGGTATAGCCAAGGCCTACCAGGGGCTGCAGCATGTATTGTGCCACCCCTGGCCTGGCCTCCATATTTGACACAACTGGCTGATCACTCAGCTGGGGTAAGTTGGTGTAATCACCTCTTACTTAGGTACAGTATGTCTGTGCCTAACCCTAAACTGGACACATATGTTCCTATCAGCCACTCCTATGGAAGGCCTCATCAATCCAGGAGGCAGAGTGCTTGGAAATATGTGAGATGGTGCTCTAGCATGAGCTGAGCCTGTCTGCAGCTGTCGGGAACCACTCCCTAAGCTGTTCCGGGATATTGCCATACCATATACTCTTAAGTGCATTATAATCCTCGCGGTTAAATGCTAGCGTTGGTTTGGCTTTATCAAAACATGTCGAGTAAGGTGTCATACGAATTGGAATACTATCCCCTCGCCAGTTCTGGCGACGGGGATAGCATTCCACCCTTCTAGAGGGACACGACATGTGTGTAGCCTTAACCCCGGTTAAAGTTAAACAGAGCCTCAGCATCACAAAATGGATGCTGCCACCACAGACACATGTCTGACCTCCTGCTGCTGGGAGTCCTTCCAGCGAGGAGGGCCTGGACAAAGGGTTTCCTGCCTGGGGAGGTGCGAGCACCACCCCAGACAGGGTTTTGTGTATTGGGTAGGACAGGGCTGAATAGATTGAGACATGCCTGGGGCACACAAGGTGTCCCTGTGCATAAGCCAGCCCAAACCGGTTCTGGGGCTTTCCAGCCCCAGTCCTAGCGAGGAGCTGGACAAAGGAGAGGGGGTGTAACCACCACCCTTCCTGGTCCCACCCATAGGGGAGGGACCTAGCAGGAGATCCACCCCTCAGATTGGAATAAGAGTGGGAGCAGTGCAATTGCACAGCAGATCATCCTGAAATCAACTTTAAACAAGAAGAAGACTGGACTTCGACATTCTGCTGCACAGAAGATTGAAGAGAATCTCCCTAGTGGCCTAGGAGGGGCCACCCTGTGAACACAGGCATCACCCAGCGCCTCGACGTCTGCTTTGCCGCCGCCTCCCGCCGGAGCCCGAGTGCAGAGCCCGACAAGAACCAGACTCCCAGACCTCTCAGAGCCCGATCCACAGTCCCTGCAAAGAAGGGACCCGTGGAGGCACCGAGTGACGTGGGACCGGACCTCTTGGAAGACACTCGAAAAGCTGACTGCGCAGCTTCTGAGGCATCCTCGACGTTGTGCTTTGGGGATTGAGAACCCCCCACCACCGAGCAGTCCTTGCACCGAAGATCAGCCCTCCAGCATCTCCACGATCTGCGTGGGGCCCTTTTGCATTGTGCCACTCGACGCGCCATCCCGGCCACTAGCCACGTGGTCAGCGGCCATCTTGGCGACGAACCCGAAGATTTACACAGCAGGTCTGGTTGCTCCAGACCTACCCAAGCTCCTGTGAAAAGGAGCACCCGCTCTGACCTTGCTGGTCCGAGTGTTAAGCATCTTTCACCTTCTGCCTGGCTTGCCTTTGCCAAGGCCTGTTTGCTCCGATCGAGGTGCCGACACCGCCAACAGCGAGAAGCCTGCGTGGGACAGCTCGTGACCGACTCCTGGACGTCCTCGACCCCGGGTATCCACGTGGCTGCAGAAAGAAGCTACCAGACAACGCCTGTTTGCATCCGACATCGCCTGGTTCCAATCTGGTTCCACGGTAGTCACTGGCTAGTGACTTTGAACATTGTCCCCTCTGCTTTCAGGTCTTCAAATCTTCAGATCCACCCTTGGATACACCGGAACTCTTCTCATCGAGCCGCCTGCAGCATCTTCAGCTCCAAGCACCATCGACCAGCGTGACGAAACCCGACACTACTTCGACCCTGTGCACCCGCTTCCTGTGGGTGAGGTAACTCAGCTCCGCCGGTGCTCCTGCACTGGTACACATCCCAAGGGCCTGTGTTCTAAGTTTCAGCTCCGTAGGTCACTCGGAAGGTTCCTAACTTTCTAACTTTGTGCTTTTTACGCACCATAGACTTTGTATTGAAAAGTGCGTGCACTTTGAACACTGCACCCGAGTCCCGTGGGCCTTTCCCGACTTAGTTATTTCCAGTCTCGAATAGCTCCAGCGATTCCCAAGGCCCTAGGCCTCTTCACTTTCCCATTGGTATCTCTTATACCACTTTCTTAGTATATGGTTTAGGTGGCCCCTAGGGCTCATCCATATTGTGCAACTTTTGTGTATTTTAAACTGTCTTGTGATTTAACGCTTGTGCTTCTGTGCTCATAAAGAGTCCAGGGGATTTTATAGTTAATAAATCAATATATATTTTCAATATATATCTGTGTGGTGTCCCTTTCATTTGGTATTCAAGGGGGTTGTGTATGGTATAACAGCTGGCTTCACATGCCTTTCAGAATTTAGCCTAAGACTGCTTTGTCCACGTTACCACTAGGATAACTGGTCTACAAGGTTGAATTACAACCATCATCATAAGGGTTGCTTGGCATGGTACAAAGTGATCACTAAGAATTAGTGAGCATTATATACCAGGCCAACTTCTCACATTGGTGAGCAGCGGATTGGGATCTGAGCTTGCTGTTGTTTTACCATTACAATCTTTGAGATTATCATTTGAAAGATCATACAGGTACCTGCTAGGTACATATAAAACAAGACTAGTATACATAAGTTCTACTGAACTTAGTTGTTGTAGAGCAAAGGGAGTAGCACACCCTAGCTACAACTACTAGATAGGTTTAGTAGGTAAACACCAGTGTAGGTAGATTGCAACACATCCACCCACACTAGAGCAATGTCTGGAGCAGAGGGTTCCACTGGGAACATCCCTGTTGAGAGTGACCCTCCAAGGGCACCATCCAAATTTGCTATTTTTTCCTTTAAGGAATTAAGACAGCTTTGTGTCTTAAGGGGTCTGAAGACAGGGCCTTCCCCTACTACAGACCACCTAGGAGAGCTCTTAGACCAGTCTGAGACTCTAAAGCCCTCTAAAGCAAACCCCACAGGGAATGCTGAAGGAGGCCATCCTTCAGAGGATGACACTGTAGACACCCCTGCCCCTATCATCCTGGTAGATGAGGAAGCCTCCACCACTGGAGCTCCTCAGGTAGATGAGGAAGAAGAAGAGGAGGTGGAAAGCAGTGAGTCAGATGATGACAGAAATAGTCAGGTGCTGGTCAGTAGACTGAACCAGGCTAACTTAAGCCTATTTGGGACTGAATCAGGTAACAACCCATTCAGACCCCCAGGTGGACTTAACCAGAAGCCTAGGAGGAGAAGGACTCACTCAGGTGACTCTAACACCTCCCATGCTTCTAGAGGTTCTCATGGTCACTCCAGAAGGGAGATGACTAGCCCTCAGAGAAGGGAACATGAGGCCAAAATGAGAGAGGCTGAATTGAGGATCCAGAGACAAGAATTAGAAGTTGCCCTGGCCCAAGAGAAACTTGCTAGAGCAAGACAGCCTAGAGAGAGTGGATTAGGATCCACTGGTGGCAGCAATATCCATAAGGATAAAGACAGGTCTTTTGATACAAGAAACCTGAGTAAGATTGTGCCCCCCTACAAAACTGGGGATGATATCCACAAATGGATGACTGCACTTGAGAGAGCCTGCATGGTACAGCAGATCCCTCAGGAGCAGTGGGCAGCAATCTTGTGGCTCTCCTTTGAAGGTAGAGGCAGAGACAGACTCCTCACAGTTAGTGATGAGGATTCTAGAAACTACATGGTCCTGAAGAGTGCTCTGATTGATGGGTTAGGCTTAACCACTGAACAGTACAGGTTAATGTTCAGAGATACCCAGAAGACACAGACTCAGGACTGGTCTGAATTTGTTGAGTGTGCCACTAAGGCTCTGGAGGGCTGGTTGCTGGGAAGTAAGGTTACTGACTATACAGGATTGTATAATTTAATTATGAGAGAGCAAATCTTAAGTAATTGTCAAAATCAGCTTCTACATCAGCACCTGGTTGACTCTGATCTGACCTCCCCACAAGAATTGGGTAGGAGGGCAGACAAATGGGTCAGAACCAGGATCAGGCCTAAGAACCAGGGTGGTGACCGAAAGAAAGAGACTACCAAGCCTCAAGAGAAGGGTGGGGATAAAAGTAAGGAAAAGACTTCCCCAGGGCCCCAAAACTCCAAGAATGGGGGTGGGTCCCAAGACACTTCTACAACCCAGAAAAAGCCTTATTGTCATACCTGTAAACAGGTGGGGCATTACAAAACAGATAGCTGTTGTCCCAAGAATGGCAATAAGGAGAATATACCTCCAGGTAAGGCTCCAACACCTCCTGTCACTGTTAGCAGTGGTCCCCCAGGTGGTGGGAGCACCCCCAAGAATTTGGGTGGGTTTACTTTTGGAGGACAGGTGGACTCTGGCCTATCCAGGTCCCCTAACTCAGATACTCTTGTCTATGAGACTGGCATGGGGTTTGCCAATTTCACTGCTTGCCCAAACACTTTGAGCAAGTATAGACAGGAGCCCCTCATCAATGGCTTGAAAGTTGAGGCCTTCAGAGACACAGGGGCTAGCATCACCATGGTGGCTGAATGTCTAGTCCCCTCAAGGCAACTTTTACCTGAGGCCAGATATCAGGTGACAAACATTGATGGCATAGAATCCAATCATCCCATGGCAGTAGTCAATCTTAGCTGGGGAGGTGTCACTGGCCCAAAGAGAGTGGCAGTGTCAGCAAACTTGCCTGTAGATTGCCTACTGGGTAATGATTTGGAAATCTCAGCCTGGGCTGAGGTTGAACAGCAAACCCATTCTAGAATGGTAAATCTCCATGGAAAGGTTAGTGGGGCTGTAATGGCTACAGCCCCAATTCAAGATGTCCTTCCTGAAAAGGTTGGGAGGGCTCAGCAAACCTCAGCCCCATCTTTAGATAACTTCCCTCCTGAAGAGAGTAGCAGGGCTGTACTGATAACAGCCCATACCCAAACTGAGTCTCCTCCTGAAAAGGTTGGTGGGGCTGTGATGGCCACAGCCCAAACTCAAACTGATACATGGGTAGTGAAGCCTGAAATGATGGATCACTCCACCCAAACAGAGAGCATTGAGGAGGAAGAGAAATCTCCCTCCCACCAGACTTTAGGAAAGGATCAGCCTCCTCCGGGAACTGATCTTACCCCTGATGAAGGAACTGTCCCAGAGGTTGTTAGGCCTGGCCTGACAGAGCCTCTGATGGCAGTGGACCCTTCTCAGGTGGGACCCAGTCTGGAGCAGGTAACCTGCCCCTCTCTATCTTGCCTTACTCAGCCCAGGGCTGCAGAGGACAAGAAGGACAGTGAACCCCAAAGGGCCCCCTGTCAAATAAAGCACCCCCATCAACAGATTAGGGGCACCGAAACTAGTAGCCCTAGTGAGGTGAAAACTTTAAAAACTCCTGAGGGATCCCCCTTAAAAGTAGTTAGGGACCTCCCCCAGATGGATATTGTTGGGCACAGCCAAACCTGGGACCCTAAGGGCCCAAACCTGTCCTGTCCCTCCAGTAAGCCAAACAAAGGGACTCAGCCTCCAGCTGTAGGCAGCCAGAGGTTGACCCTGAGAGCACAGTGCAACTCAGTCAGAGAAAGAAAGGCACACGTGGTGGAGAGTGATTGGAGGAAGCTGAGCCCTACAAAGGAAACTCACTTCAGTACTCCATCTCAACACCAGCCTTTGACTTTGCAAAGACACACCACAGGTAGAGATTCCCTATGGTGGAGACCCTCAGATGCCCTTAGGGTGAGGGATTGCTTAGTGGACCATGAGACAGGGGGTTACCAAGCCCGAGCTGGTACTTCCTTATATGGCCACTTAGGCAATATAGGCTTACCTGGTCAAGGATAGCCTTATCTCCTTTCGTTTGGGGGGGAGGGGGTTATGTAGGAAGGTTGAAATCTGACTATGGTTACCCCCAAACTTTTTGCCTGGTGTTTAGCTGGTTTTTGACTTAGTTGGCCTGGGATCCTGCTATTCAGGGCCCCAGGCTGATTGCTCTCTCCTTAAAATGGACTCCATGTACCTTAGGTGCATAACACAATTGGAATTGGTTCACCTTATAGGCCCCTGTAACAGTGTACCATAGGTACCCAGGGCATAGGTGTAGCCAAGGCCTACCAGGGGCTGCAGCATGTATTGTGCCACCCCTGGCCTGGCATCCATATTTGACACAGCTGGCTGATCACTCAGCTGGGGTAAGTTGGGGTAATCACCTCTTACTTAGGTACAGTATGTCTGTGCCTAACCCTAAACTGGACACATATGTTCCTATCAGCCACTCCTATGGAAGGCCTCATCAATCCTGGAGGCAGAGTGCTTGGAAATATGTGAGATGGTGCTCTAGCATGAGCTGAGCCTGTCTGCAGCTGTCGGGAACCACTCCCTAAGCTGTTCCGGGATATTGCCATACCATATACTCTTAAGTGCATTATAATCCTCGCGGTTAAATGCTAGCGTTGGTTTGGCTTTATCAAAACATGTCGAGTAAGGTGTCATACGAATTGGAATACTATCCCCTCGCCAGTTCTGGCGACGGGGATAGCATTCCACCCTTCTAGAGGGACACGACATGTGTGTAGCCTTAACCCGGGTAAAGTTAAACAGAGCCTCAGCATCACAAAATGGATGCTGCCACCACAGACACATGTCTGACCTCCTGCTGCTGGGAGTCCTTCCAGCGAGGAGGGCCTGGACAAAGGGTTTCCTGCCTGGGGAGGTGCGAGCACCACCCCAGACAGGGTTTTGTGTATTGGGTAGGACAGGGCTGAATAGATTGAGACATGCCTGGGGCACACAAGGTGTCCCTGTCCATAAGCCAGCCCAAACCGGTTCTGGGGCTTTCCAGCCCCAGTCCTGGCGAGGAGCTGGACAAAGGAGAGGGGGTGTAACCACCCCCCTTCCTGGTCCCACCCATAGGGGAGGGACCTAGCAGGAGATCCACCCCTCAGATTGGAATAAGAGTGGGAGCAGTGCAATTGCACAGCAGATCATCCTGAAATCAACTTTAAACAAGAAGAAGACTGGACTTCGACATTCTGCTGCACAGAAGATTGAAGAGAATCTCCCTAGTGGCCTAGGAGGGGCCACCCTGTGAACACAGGCATCACCCAGCGCCTCGACGTCTGCTTTGCCGCCGCCTCCCGCCGTAGCCTGAGTGCAGAGTCCGACAAGAACCAGACTCCCAGACCTCTCAGAGCCCGATCCACAGTCCCTGCAAAGAAGGGACCCGTGGAGGCACCGAGTGACGTGGGACCGGACCTCTTGGAAGACACTCGAAAAGCTGACTGCGCAGCTTCTGAGGCATCCTCGACGTTGTGCTTTGGGGATTGAGAACCCCCCACCACCGAGCAGTCCTTGCACCGAAGATCAGCCCTCCAGCATCTCCACGATCTGCATGGGGCCCTTTTGCATTGTGCCACTCGACGCGCCATCCCGGCCACTAGCCACGTGGTCAGCGGCCATCTTGGCAACGAACCCGAAGATTTACACAGCAGGTCTGGTTGCTCCAGACCTACCCAAGCTCCTGTAAAAAGGAGCACCCGTTCTGACCTTGCTGGTCCGAGTGTTAAGCATCTTTCACCTTCTGCCTGGCTTGCCTTTGCCAAGGCCTGTTTGCTCCGATCGAGGTGCCGACACCGCCAACAGTGAGAATCCTGCGTGGGACAGCTCGTGACCGACTCCTGGACGTCCTCGACCCCGGGTATCCACGTGGCTGCAGAAAGAAGCTACCCGACAACGCCTGTTTGCATCCGACATCGCCTGGTTCCAATCTGGTTCCACGGTAGTCACTGGCTAGTGACTTTGAACATTGTCCCCTCTGCTTTCAGGTCTTCACATCTTCAGATCCACCCTTGGATCCACCGGAACTCTTCTCATCGAGCCGCCTGCAGCATCTTCAGCTCCAAGCACCATCGACCAGCGTGACGAAACCCGACACTACTTCGACCCTGTGCACCCGCTTCCTGTGGGTGAGGTAACTCAGCTCCGCCGGTGCTCCTGCACTGGTACACATCCCAAGGGCCTGTGTTCTAAGTTTCAGCTCCGTAGGTCACTCGGAAGGTTCCTAACTTTCTAACTTTGTGCTTTTTACGCACCATAGACTTTGTATTGAAAAGTGCGTGCACTTTGAACACTGCACCCGAGTCCCGTGGGCCTTTCCCGACTTAGTTATTTCCAGCCTCGAATAGCTCCAGCGATTCCCAAGGCCCTAGGCCTGTTCACTTTCCCATTGGTATCTCTTATACCACTTTCTTAGTATATGGTTTAGGTGGCCCCTAGGGCTCATCCATATTGTGCAACTTTTGTGTATTTTAAACTGTCTTGTGATTTAACGCTTGTGCTTCTGTGCTCATAAAGAGTCCAGGGGATTTTATAGTTAATAAATCAATATATATTTTCAATATATATCTGTGTGGTGTCCCTTTCATTTGGTATTCAAGGGGGTTGTGTATGGTATAACAGTTGGCTTCACATGCCTTTCAGAGTTTAGCCTAAGACTGCTTTGTCCACGTTACCACTAGGATAACTGGTCTACAAGGTTGAATTACAACCATCATCATAAGGGTTGCTTGGCATGGTACAAAGTGATCACTAAGAATTAGTGAGCATTATATACCAGGCCAACTTCTCACATTGGTGAGCAGCGGATTGGGATCTGAGCTTGCTGTTGTTTTACCATTACAATCTTTGAGATTATCATTTGAAAGATCATACAGGTACCTGCTAGGTACATATAAAAAAGACTAGTATACTTAAGTTCTACTGAACTTAGTTGTTGTAGAGCAAAGGGAGTAGCACACCCTAGCTACAACTACTAGATAGGTTTAGTAGGTAAACACCAGTGTAGGTAGATTGCAACACATCCACCCACACTAGAGCAATGTCTGGAGCAGAGGGGTCCAGTGGACTTACTCCTGTTGAGAGTGACCCTCCAAGGGCACCATCCAAAGTTGCTATTTTTTCCTTTAAGGAATTAAGACAGCTTTGTGTCTTAAGGGGTCTGAAGACAGGGCCTTCCCCTACTACAGACCACCTAAGAGAGCTCTTAGACCAGTCTGAGACTCTAAAGCCCTCTAAGGCAAACCCCACAGGGAATGCTGAAGGAGGCCATCCTTCAGAGGATGACACTGTAGACACCCCTGCCCCTATCATCCTGGTAGATGAGGAAGCCTCCACCACTGGAGCTCCTCAGGTAGATGAGGAGGAAGAGGAAGAGGAAGAGGAGACAGAAGGGGGGAGCAGTGAGTCAGATGATGACAGAAATAGTCAGGTGCTGGTCAGTAGACTGAACCAGGCTAACTTAAGCTTACTTGGGAATGAATCAGGTAACAACCCATTCAGACCCCCAGGTGGACTTAACCAGAAGCCTAGGAGGAGAAGGACTCACTCAGGTGACTCTGACAACTCCCATGCTTCTAGAGGTTCTCATGGTCACTCCAGAAGGGTGATGACTAGCCCTCAGAGAAGGGAACATGAGACCAAATTGAGAGAATCTCAAATTAGAGAGGCTGAATTGAGAGTCCAGAGACAAGAGTTAGAGATTGCCCTGGCCCAAGAGAAACTTGCTAGAGCAAGACAGCCTAGAGAGAGTGGGGTAATAGAACCCACTGGTGGCAGCAATATCCACAAGGATAAAGACAGGTCTTTTTATAACAGAAACCTGAGTAAGATTGTGCCCCCCTACAAAGCTGGGGATGACATCCATAAATGGATTACTGCAATGGAGAGAGCCTGCAGAGTACAGCAGATCCCTCAGGAGCAGTGGGCAGCAATCTTGTGGCTCTCCTTTGAAGGTAGAGGCCGAGACAGACTCCTCACAGTTAGTGATGGGATTCTAGAAACTACCTGGTCCTGAAGAGTGCTCTGATTAATGGGTTAGGCTTAACCACTGAACAGTACAGGTTAATGTTCAGAGATACCCAGAAGACACAGACTCAGGACTGGTCTGAATTTGTTGAGTGTGCCACTAAGGCTCTGGAGGGATGGTTGCTGGGAAGCAAGGTTACAGACTATGAAGGATTGTATAATTTGCTGATGAGAGAACAAATTTTAAATAATTGTCAGAACCAGCAGTTGCATCAACATTTGGTTGACTCAGATTTGACCTCTCCCCAAGAATTGGGAAAGAGGGCAGATAAATGGGTAAGAACCAGAGTTAAGCAAAAGAACCAGAACCAGAACCAGGGTGGTGACCAGAAGAAAACAGACCAGAAGGGTGGGGAGCAGAAAACTAAAGACCAGAAGTCTTCAACAGGGCCCCAAACTGAGACAGAGGGTGGGTCCCAAACTTCCAAGAAGAAGAAGAAAGAAGGTCAGAAGAAACCCTGGTGTAAAACTTGTAAGAACACCTCTCACTGGACAAGTGAGTGTAAAAAGGGTGGAGCCCCCAGCACTGCAGCCCCTAAGGCACCTGCACCCACTAGTACAGCTAGCAGTGCTGGTCCACAAACCAAGGGATTAGTGGGTATCACTTTGGGAACTGAAGGAGATTCTGACCTAGTCAGAACCCTTACACAGGCTGTTCTGATTTGTGAAGGGGACATAGAGTTGACCCCTGACATAAGTCCCAGTAATCTGGGAAAATACAGACAGACGCCTTTGATCAACAATAAAGTGGCTCAAGCTTACAGGGACACATGTGCCAGTGTCACTATGGTGACACCTAACTTTGTGGACCCTGGACAATACATGCCTGGTGATGATTACCTGGTGACCAATGCCAGCAATGTCACTACTACACATAGTGTGGCACTTGTTAACTTTTCCTGGGGAGGGGTAACTGGCCTAAAAAGAGTTGTGGTTAGTGCTGATCTCCCAGTAGAATGTTTGTTGGGCAATGACCTGGAGAACTCTCTGGTCAGAAGTTGAGTACAGGACTCATGCAGAGATGTTAGGGATATCATCACATGTCCTTGCTGTGACCAGGTCACAGGCCAAAAAGTGCCTCTCTGAACCTCAGGTCTTGGATCCTGGAACAATGGACCAAGCACCTTCCAAGAAGAAGAACAGGAGGGTTAAGGCTGCGCCTTCCCAACTGCCTACAAGTGAGGATCAGGCTTCACAGGAAACTGATCTTGAGACCCCTGAAGGAACTGTCTCTGAAGAACTTGAACCTGATCAGGTTGAGTTTCTGGGGACAGGGGGACCTTCTAGGGCAGACTTGGGGCAGGCTCAGTTAACCTGTCCTTCTCTTGAACCCCTCAGACAGCAGGCTGCTGCTGAGGCTGCTGGGAATGCTGAAGGTGCCCATAAAGTTTATTGGGATGAAGGACTCCTTTACACAGAGGGTAGAGACCCCAAGCCTGGTGCAACCAGGAGGTTGGTTATACCTCTGCAATTTAGGGGTTTCCTTCTCACCTTAGCCCATGATATTCCTCTAGCAGGACACTTAGGCCAGAACAAGACCTGGGACAGGCTTGTCCCTCACTTTCACTGGCCTCACATGTCTGAAGACACCAAGGAGTTTTGTCGCTCCTGTGAAACCTGCCAAGCCAGTGGTAAAGCAGGTGGAACAACAAAGGCCCCCCTGATACCACTACCTGTGGTGGGGGTTCCCTTTGAAAGAGTGGGGATTGATATTGTTGGTCCAATGGATCCCCCTACAGCATCTGGGCACAGATTCATACTGGTGGTAGTGGATCATGCCACCAGGTACCCAGAGGCAATTCCACTTAGGACCACAACAGCTCCTGTTGTGGCCAGGGCCTTACTTGGAGTTTTCTCCAGAGTGGGGTTTCCTAAGGAGGTAATATCTGATAGAGGTGCCAACTTCATGTCAGGATATTTGACAGCTATGTGGAAGGAATGTGGTGTTAACTACAAGTTCACTACTCCTTATCACCCACAATGCAATGGGCATGTTGAGAGATTTAACAAGACCCTAAAGGGCATGATTAAAGGATTACCTGAAAAGCTCCGGCGAAGATGGGACATCCTGCTGCCCTGCCTTTTGTTCGCTTACAGAGAGGTCCCTCAAAAGGGGGTTGGCTTCAGCCCCTTTGAATTGTTGTTTGGGCATCCTGTAAGAGGACCCCTGTGTCTAGTGAAGGAAGGATGGGAGTTACCTCTCAAAAAGCCTAAGCAAGACATAGTGGACTATGTACTTGGTCTCCGCTCCAGGATGGCAGAGTACATGGAAAAGGCATCCAAAAACCTTGAGGCTAGCCAAGAATTACAGAAAGCTTGGCATGACCAAAAGGCTGTCCTTGTTGAATTTCAGCCTGGACAAAAGGTATGGGTGTTGGAGCCAGTGGCCCCAGCAGCACTCCAAGACACATGGTCTGGACCCCATACAATTCTGGAGAAGAAGGGAGAGGTTACCTACTTGGTGGACCTAGGAACTCCCAGGAGCCCCCACAGGGTGCTCCATGTAAACAGATTGAAGGCATATGTCAGCAGGGCAGACATGGGCTTGCTCATGGCTACAGATGAGGGACAGGAGGACGAGAGTGACCCTCTCCCAGACCTGCTCACTCAGAACCCTGAGGATGGTTCAGTTGATGGTGTGGCCTTAGGTGGCAGCCTCACTGAGCATCAGCAACATGACTGCAGACAAGTTCTGCAGGCATACAGACATATGTTCTCCTTGACACCCAGTCAGACTAACTGGTGTACCCATGTGGTGGACACTGGTGACAGTCTTCCTGTAAAGAGCAAGATTTACAGGCAACCTGACCACGTCAGGGACTGTATAAAGACTGAGGTGCAAAAGATGCTGGAATTAGGTGTTATTGAGCCTTCAGAGAGCCCCTGGGCTAGCCCAGTGGTTCTGGTCCCCAAACCTCACACCAAAGATGGCAAGAGAGAGATGAGGTTCTGTGTGGATTACAGAGGACTCAATGCTGTCACCAGGACAGATGCACACCCTATTCCAAGGGCAGATGAGCTCATTGACAAGTTGGCTTCTGCCAAATATTTGAGCACATTTGACTTAACAGCTGGCTACTGGCAAATCAGGTTAGCTGAGGAGTCTAAAGCCAAAACAACATTTTCGACCCCTAGTGGGCATTATCAGTTTGTGGTGATGCCCTTTGGTTTGAAAAATGCACCTGCCACCTTCCAAAGGTTGGTGAATCAAGTCCTTACTGGGTTGGATGACTTTTGTGCAGCTTATCTGGATGATATTGCTGTCTTTAGCTCCACCTGGGAGGATCACCTGGTCCACCTGAAGGAAGTGCTTGAGGCTCTGCAGAAGGCAGGCCTCACTATCAAGGCAAAAAAGTGCCAGATAGGGCAGAGTAAGGTTGTATACCTGGGCCACCTTGTAGGTGGAGGCCAAGTTCAACCACTGGAGAGTAAGATCCAGACCATCAAGGACTAGTCCCCTCCAACCACCCAGACTCAGGTCAGAGCTTTCTTGGGCCTGACTGGGTACTACAGGAAGTTTGTTAAGAAATATGGGTCCATTGTGACTCCTCTTAATGATCTGACATCCAAGAAGATGCCCAAAAAGGTTCAGTGGAGAGAAATCTATCAAAAGGCATTTGATGACCTGAAGAAGGCCATGTGCTCTGCACCTATCCTGAAGAGTCCTGACTACTCAAGAGAGTTCATTGTCCAAAGAGATGCTTCTGAGTTGGGAGTGGGAGCAGTGCTTTCACAGCTTAATGTAGATGGCCAGGACCAGCCCATTGCTTTCATTAGCAGAAGGCTGACCCCCAGAGAGAAACGTTGGTCAGCTATAGAGAGGGAGGCCTTTGCTGTGGTGTGGGCCCTGAAGAAGTTGAGACCATACTTGTTTGGCACTCACTTCAAGATTCAGACCGACCATAAGCCCCTCCTATGGCTTAATCCGATGAAGTGTGAAAACCCCAAACTACTCAGGTGGTCCATTTCCCTACAGGGGATGGACTTTACAGTGGAGCACCGCCCAGGGACTGACCATGGCAACGCAGATGGTCTCTCCAGGTACTTCCACTTAGAACATGAAGACACAACTGGTCAAGGTTAGTCTAATGTCCCTGCGTTTGGGGGGGGGGTTATGTAGGAGAGTAGGGTCTGCTATCCTATGGTCACCCCAAATTTTTGCTTTTTGCTTCACTGGTTTCTGACTTAATGTGGCTGTGGGCCTGCTAATCAGACCCACAGCCTGCTGTTCTCTCTCTAAATTGCTGCCAATGCACTTTAGGTGCATTACGAATTGGAACTGGTTCACCTTATGAGCCCCTGTAAAAGTGTACCCTAGGTACCCAGGGCATAGGTGTATCCAAGGCCTACCAGGGGCTGCAGCATGTATTGTGCCACCCCTGGCCTGGCCTCCATATTTGACACAACTGGCTGATCACTCAGCTGGGGTAAGTTGGTGTAATCACCTCTTACTTAGGTACAGTATGCCTGTGCCTAACCCTAAACTGGACACATATGTTCCTATCAGCCACTCCTATGGAAGGCCTCATCAATCCTGGAGGCAGAGTGCGTGGAAATATGTGAGATGGTGCTCTAGCATGAGCTGAGCCTGTCTGCAGCTGTCGGGAACCACTCCCTAAGCTGTTCCGGGATATTGTCATACCATATACTCTTAAGTGCATTATAATCCTCGCGGTTAAATGCTATCTTTGGTTTGGCTTTATCAAAACATGTCGAGTAAGGTGTCATACGAATTGGAATACTATCCCCTCGCCAGTTTTGGCGACGGGGATAGCATTCCACCCTTCTAGAGGGACACGACATGTGGGTAGCCTTAACCCCGGTTAAATTTAAACAGAGCCTCAGCATCACAAAATGGATGCTGCCACCACAGACACGAGTCTGGCCTCCTGCTGCTGACCGAAACTCGGCAGATGGTGGCCTGGACAAAGGGTTTCCTGCCTTGGGAGGTGCGAGCACCACCCCAGACAGGGTTTTGTGTATTGGGTAGGACAGGGCTGAATAGAATCAGACATGCCCGGGGCACACAAGGTGTCCCCGTGCATAGGCCAGTCCAAACCGGTCCTGGGACTTTCCAGACCCGGGCTTGGCGCGGAACTGGACAAAGGAAAGGGGGTGTAACCGCCCCCCTTCCTGGTTCCTCCCAGAGGAGGGACCTAGTAGGTGATCCACCCCTCAGATTGGGAATAAGAGTGGGAGCAGTGCCATTGCACAGCAGATCATCCTGAATCAACTTTACACGAAGAAGAAGACTGGACTTCGACATTCTGCTGCACAGAAGACTGAAGAGAATCTCCCTTGTGGCCTAGGAGTGGCCACCCTGTGAACACAGGTACCAACCAGCCAATCAATGTCTGCTTTGCCGCCGCCTCCCGCCGGAGCCCGAGCCCAGAGCCCGACAAGAACCAGACTCCCAGACCTCTCAGGGCCCGATCCACAGTCCCTGCAAAGAAGGGACCCGTGGAAGCATCGAGTGACGTGGGACCGGACCTCTTGGAAGACACTCGAAAAGCTGACTGCGCAGCTTCTGAGGCATCCTTGATATTGTGCTTTGGGGACTGAGAACCCCCACCACCGAGCAGCACTTGCACCGAAGATCAGCCCTCCAGCATCTCCACGATCTGCGTGGGGCCCTTTTGCATTGTGCCACTCGACGCGCCATCCCGGCCACTAGCCACGTGGTCAGCGGCCATCTTGGCGACGAAACCGACGATTTACACAGCAGGTCTGGTTGCTTCAGACCTACCCAAACTCCTGTAAAAAGGAGCACCCGCTCTGACCTTGCTGGTCCGAGTGTTAAGCATCTTTCAACTTCTGCCTGGCTTGCCTTTGCCAAGGCCTGTTTGCTCCGATCAAGTTGCCGACACAGCCAACAGCGAGAAGCCTGCGTGAGACAGCTCGTGACCGACTCCTGGACGTCCTCGACCCCGGGTGTCCACGTGGCTGCAGAGAGAAGCTACCTGACAACGCCTGTTTGCACCCGACATCGCCTGGTTCCAATCTGGTTCCACGGTAGTCACTGGCTAGTGACTTTGAACATTGTCCCCTCTGCTTTCAGGTCTTCACAACTTCAGATCCACCCTTGGATCCACCGGAACTCTTCACATCGAGCCGCCTGCAGCATCTTCAGCTCCAAGCACCATCGACCAGCGTGACGAAACCCGACACTACTTCGACCCTGTGCACCCGCTTCCTGTGGGTGAGGTAACTCAGCTCCACCGGTGCTTCTGCACTGGTACACATCTCAAGGGCCTGTGTCTTAAGTTTCAGCTCCGTAGGTCACTCGGAAGGTTCCTAACTTTCTAACTTTGTACTTTTTACGCACCATAGACTTTGCATTGGAAAGTGCGTGCACTTTGAACACTGCACCCGAGTCCCGCGGGCCCTTCCCGACCTAGTCACTGCTAGTCTCGAATAGCTCCAGCGATTCCCAAGGCCCTAGGCCTGTTCCCTTTCCTATTGGTATCTCTTATACCACTTTCTTAGTATATGGTTTAGGTGGCCCCTAGGGCTCATCCATATTGTGCAACTTTTGTGTATTTTAAACTGTCTTGTGATTTAACGCTTGTGCTTCTGTGCTCATAAAGAGTCCACGGGATTTTATAGTTAATAAATCAATATATATTTTCAATATATATCTGTGTGGTGTCCCTTTCATTTGGTATTCAAGGGGGTTGTGTATGGTATAACAGCTGGCTTCACATGCCTTTCAGAGTTTAGCCTAAGACTACTTTGTCCACGTTACCACTAGGATAACTGGTCTACAAGGTTGAATTACAACCATCATCATAAGGGTTTCTTGGCATGGTACAAAGTGATCACTAAGAATTAGTGAGCATTATATACCAGGCCAACTTCTCACACACACCCCTCCAGCACCTATGCAGAGGGCCTCAAAGCACACACCCCTGCAGCGCCTATGCAGAGGGTCTCTAGCTGCACCTTTGAGGGCTCTCGTTGGCACACACCCCTCCAGCGCCTATGCAGGGGGCCTCTAGTTGCACCTTTGAGTGGCTTCGAGGCACACACCCCCAGCGCCGATGCAGACGGCCTAGCGGCACACAGCCCTCCAGTGCCTATGCTGAGGGCCTCATGGCACACACCCCTCAAGTGCCTATGCAGAGGGCCTCGTGGCACACACCCCTCAAGTCCCTATGCAGAGGGCATTAAGGCACACACTCCCTCCAGCGCCTATGCACCCCCCTCCGGCGCCTATGCAGAGGGCCTCTAGCTGCATCTATGAGGGACCTCGTGGCACCCCCCCTCCTGTGCCTATTGTGGTAAATAGTAATTTACCGTCTGAATTTCTATGCGGTAAAGTTCAATAATAATAACTCAATCGGAAATAAAGAGACACAAAGTCCGTGGCAGCTGAGTTTCAAAGTGGGTTTTATTCCATAAAATGGAATGGTTCGAACCTGGATATCATGTTCCTTTCACCATAAAGGATCAGGAAGGGATAGAGCATACTTTATTGACAGAACATAACTTTTATAGTTAATACACAGAATGGTGACCAATACAGAAGGCGTAACAGCTGAGAGAAAACGAGATAAGGACACATGTGCATAGCAATACGTAATCAGAAGGCGTGCACTAGGGCGTACACAGAGGCGTGTGCTAGAAAACGTCACATGAAGGTGGATACTTAGTGGAATCTTGTAGTGTCAGCAGAAATCTGTGGCAAGGATGCGCGCGCAGCAGCATGACGTGTGACTGACGTGAGGCTGGAGGGTGCAGGGGACTTGACATTTGGCCCTAGAGGGGAGAGACAGAAGTCTGGCATGTCAGATCAACTCGTTCCTAAGTCATATCTGATATCTTGTGTTTAGGGAACTATATTATCTAGAAGGAAAAGGTCTCTCGGGCAGAGACTATTCTATACTTAGGGCATATGTGCCTACGTGTCTGCGTGTAATGCGAGGGGCCATGGGCCTACCATGGTAACAGGAGCAATGAATTACTTGCATGGAGACAGAAAGGCCGGGCCCTTTGCTCTGCAGCCGGGGAATTGTTTATCTATTCTGCTAGACTGGAATGTGTTTTTGAGGAGCTGAACTCGGCTATACTGATAACTTGAAGGCAAAATACTGTCTTTGGCAGGCAAGCAGGCCGAGCCGGGTACCACTCGCCGCGCAGGGAGTAGGACAGAGGTCAGGGAGGCATCCCACGTTGCAGTTTTTCAGAAGGCAGAGAACAGAAAGGCTCGATGACAGGAATCAGGGCCTAGCCCTGCAAGACTAGGGAAAACGTGAGAGTGCACCATAAAAAGACGTTAGCAAGGCATACTTAGGAACTGAATTATCGATCCATTCATGGCGGATCTGAAAGAGGACATGTTAACGTTGGACGCAAATGTATTTGCGTCTTCATAGCTGGCACAGGAGGGAAGTTACATGCACTTTAAGCTCGTACATGGAGACGGTAGGGTACACGTTAGGGAACATTTCTGACCATAACATTTTATATTTCCTCATTCCCTCCTTGTTCCCTACAGACCCTTCATGATACATCAATCCTCATTAGTCCATCTATTTGTTCATATAACATCATTTGCTCTTCCTTTTTCAGGCGGGATTTAGAACGCGGACTTGGATGAGGAAAACAGGATGTTGCGCACAGGCCGCAAATCGCCGGCCCACATTGTATACATAGGCAACAACTGAATACTATGAGAAGGGCTTTTCCGAGGAAGGATAGGACCTTCCAACCCCAGGCGGACAACACACTCCAGAACCAACCGGACCAAGTCCAAGTACCTGGATTCTGGTGTATCTGACTTGCAATCTTATGGAGACGTGTAATGGCTTTATATACTGACGGTGCATTATTAGGAATGAAAACACAGCAGCTCGATCCGAGAACTTTACAGGCCCCGCCCCTATCGGCCAGGATGACGTCAAGGACGAGACGATTTTGAAGAACGACAAGTCTCATAGCAGACTGTTCCTCGGTCAAGTTACCTAGGGCCGAAGTAGTTTCATTCACTACTGCTTCGAGGGTTCTGGTCAAGTGACGTATAGATTTACTATTAAAGACAGCACCTAAATAGAGAAAGAAACCTTTATTGAAATCTGTGTATCGTTCCCATGCCGTTTCAGTATAGTCGACAAGCGGGAGATCTCTCTTGGGTCTGTTAGGTACTAGTCGGGAGTTTCTATGATAATCAGGTGGAGCTAGGAAAACAGGTGGCAGAAGGAATGCAATGTAACATGTCCCATCCCAATCTAGTGGCAAACGGATATAGGCTGTATGACCACAAATGAAATAGGAATGGCGGGTAGCTTTGAATGTAGACTTGCCTTTATCACTGAATTCGATCACAGTAGTACATTTACTATGACCTAAAGGTACTGAACCATTCTTTCTGACACATAATTCGCCTTTAACGGGTAGTACTGACATAGAGGGTAAGTTAGGTCCTGTATCGGACTGAACATTTAGAATCATGAGGTTGAGTGTATAATTACCTAATCCATATACTTCATTTTCTAGATCGGTCCCTGTCCTTTGTGGAAGACCCTCCTTGTTAGGGTAACATGCTTTATGCAGAACTGTGTTCAAATTTCCCCATATCCAACTGCCTTGGTAAACTATGGACTCAGAATCTAAAGAATTTATTAAACTAAACCATGCACCACAGGAACCATTATGTGTGAACGGATGCGGGAAAAGAGGCAAGACTCCCTTGTATTTCTGATAGGGAGGAAGTCGGCCACATATCCAACAATTGGTAGCATTGCTGGTCTGATGAGAATGATGTAACATACTGATGAAAGTATTGTTGCGCAGCGCAAGTCGGTAAGATAACTCATGAGGGGGTAGTTCACTGAAAGTATGCTCGACAGTGCTGTTTGAAAAGAAATGTGCGTGTATGGAGAGAGGGAAATACATATGTGATAGAATACTTGCAGCAATAATCGTAAGACTCAGAAAAAACATAATCAGTAATGTCACAATACAGTGACTACGAAGTGATTTACAATATTCTCGTTTCTTGAGCTGTTTCTGTCTATCTCTCTCTCTATTGGGGTCTAACGGATACATGTCAGAAACTGTCTAACCGATTCACCTAGGGGAGGACTTAAACAATTAAACTGTCTGACTTGCTAGACCTCAGCTTTAAACGATATTCTTGTTGAGGAGTTTTCTCTACCAGGGGGAGTTTAGAGTCACTGGAATCTGGGCAGTCCTTAGAGGGGGAGGATGAGTCAGTCTCTGGCGGTGTTCCGTAAAGCTTCTTAACATGACTCATATGGACCCATCCTTTTCGGCCCTCAAGTTTCACGGCCGTCCTCGTTGTCAATAAGACGCGCTTTGGCTCCTGCCAGCGGGGCTCCAGCGGGCTTTTCCTGTCGAAATTGCGCACAAAAACGAATGTTCCTGGTGTAATCTCGTGCGGCTTCACCTCGGTGTTGTCGGGAAAGGCTGCAGCTACCTGTGAACGACATGATTGTAGTGCAGACATCAAGGAGGCAAGGTAATCTGTCAACATATTACTATCAACATCAGTTAACTTTCTTGGTATAGGCGTCCCCCACATATTCGGTGGCCTACCGAAGACCACCTCATACGGGGATAGCCCTGTTCTCGAGTGCGCAACCATTCTCATGTAAAATAATGCAACTGGCAAGGCGACTATCCAGTCGACCCCTTTTTCGGCACATATTTTTGCAAGACGAGTTTTCAGTGTCTGATTGTGACGTTCCACAAGACCTGCTGCCTCGGGATGTCGGACGCAGTGGAATTTCCACTGATATCCTAGCAAGAGGGAAACCTGCTTCATTAATTCGGATGAAAATGTCTGGCCGTTATCTGAGTACACGACACGAGGCAAACCGTACCGTGGGAAGAATTCACGAACCAGCTGCTTGGCAGTGGTCGGAGCAGTGTAATCTGGGACTGGATATGCTTCTGTCCAACGGGATAGTGCACAAACAACTACGAGGACATATTTGAATCCTCGACATCGTTCCATCTGGATATAATCCATCTGGAGGACTTCAAAAGGGTAATCAGGAAGATTGAATCCACCTTGCTCTACGGGAATACTTTTGCCTGGATTGAACTGACAACAGATCATGCAAGTATGCTCTTTCTGTTTTGCTGCTGCTCGTAAATGTTTGTTGTACCAGAGATTCTGTAAACTGTCTAACATGGCTTTTTCTCCCAGATGTGCTGGACTATGTGCAGTGTTGATCATAACTTGAACCATAGAGTCGGGGAGAAACCATGTGGCTTTTCCCTTCGTCATCCATCCCTGATCTGTCTGGACCCCTCCTAGTTCAGTCCATTTCTTTATTTCGTCTGGAGTAGCATGTGTCTGTATGTCAATTATATCTAGTGCGGGATCCTTAACTGTCATGCAATGTGTCGATGTCGGAACTATTGTCTTTGTCATGTCAGCTGCAGATGTATGAGTCAGAGCTGTGTGTTTAGCGGTTTGATCTGCCAGGTCATTACCCTGGGAAATGGTATCGGTAACTTTAGTATGTGCTTTACATTTCATGATGGCTATGGCTGAAGGCAGATGTATTGCTTCTAAAAGTGCTTGAATGAGGGGACCATGCTGTATTTTTGCTCCGTGAGAGGTCAAGAAACCTCTTTCCTGCCAGAGCACACCGAAGTCGTGTACGACTCCAAAGGCATAACGTGAATCTGTGTATATGTTAACATTCCTGTTTTTGGCTATTATACAGGCTCGGGTCAGGGCAATAAGCTCTGCAGCTTGAGCAGACAATGTATCAATACGATGTCTTTCTTTGACTTCAGTTTCAGTGGTCACTGCATATGCGGCCACTAATTCTCCTGTGCTTGTTCTCATACATGAACCATCCACGTAAAGTGTCAGGTCTGGGTTAGTCAGTGCAACATCTGTTAAGTCTCGTCTGGGCTTTGTTACTGCATTAATGATCTCTATACAGTCATGTGGAGCTGGATCTGTAATGTTCGAAGGTAACAGTGTGGCAGGATTGAGTATGTTACAGCGTCTGATTTCTATGTGTGGTTGGAACAATGTCAATTCATAACCTGTCAGTCGTGCTATAGTCAAGTGTTGAGTCTGTGTTCGGTTTAAAAGATCTTCCACAGAGTGTGGAACTTGTACTGTCAGAGCATGTCCTAACACTATGGAATCACTTTGTCGGATTGCTAAGGCTGTTGCTGCAACTGATTTTAAGCACGCAGGCAGAGCCTGGGCTACTGGGTCTAGTGTACTTGAAAAATAAGCACAAGGCTTATGTGAACCTGCTTGATCTTGTGTGAGGACCGACAACGCTATACCATCACGTTCTGTAACAAAAAGTGTAAAAGGTTTGCTGTAACATGGTGTTGCTAAAACTGGTGCTTGACATAATGCTTTCTTTAATTCTTCAAAAGCCTGTGTATGTTCCTGAGTCCAAGGGAGGGCAGTCGAAGTCGCTGCCTCCTGTGTTGTCAACTGTATAAGTGGTTTGGCTAGAAATGCGTACTGGGGAATCCATTGTCGGCAGTAAGAGGTGAGGCCTATGAAGGCCCGCACTTCCTTTTGCGTCGTGGGTTGCGGTAAGTGTGCAATGAACTCGATGCGGTCAGGTGTTAGCTGTCTCCCCCTCTTGGACAGCAAGTGCCCAAGGTACACCACTTGCTGAACACAGAATTGTAACTTTGAAGGGGAAACCTTGTGTCCTTTGTCAGCTAGAAAATGTAAGACTGTCAGTGATGCGTGTTCACATTCAGGTTCGCTACGAGCGGTGATCAACAGATCATCGACGTATTGCAGCAGGGCGGGGTTAACTGGCATTTGAATACTGTCAAGTTGTCTTTTTAATGCTTGGCTGTAGATGCTGGGGCTTTCTGTGAATCCTTGAGGTGCGCGTGCAAATTTGAAGCTTCGGCCATTTAAACAGAATCCGAAGAGATATTGGCTTTCCGGATCAATGGGGACACTGAAGAAGGCGTTCTTAAGGTCAATTACAGTAAAGAACGTCGCCTCTGAATCAATAGCAGTCAATAAGGATGAGATGTCAGGGACCACAGGGTACTGTGGCACAATGCATTTATTTAGCTCTCGCAGATCAATCACCAACCGATAAACTGGTGGTGCATTTGGGTCAGTACGTTTAAGAATCGGAATGATAGGGGAATTACATAGATTGGAGTCGGTTTCGACAACCACTCCCTGGGCAATGAGCTCTTCAATGATTTCCAGTAAAGCCACTACAGCATCGGGTGGTAACTTGTATTGTCGGATTCGGGGCAGAACGACACCTGGCTTGAGTGTAACACGGTATGGTATAATGTGCATACAACCTACATCAGTTGGGCCTTTCGCCCACAAATGCTTTGGTACATTTTTCAATCTGTCATCAAAATCTCGTAACACATAGTGACCTTTAAAGTCAAGCAGAAATAATCTAACTCCTTCCGGAGAACAACATATGACCGCTCCTAGAGCCTTCAGTGTCTTGATACCTAACAAGTTTTCTGGACATGACTTCGTGAGTAATAAGTCTGTAGTACGTGACAATGGACCAACTGCTAGGGGAACGGGTTTCGATACTTCATTAACAATAGGCTGTCCTGAAAAACCAAGGGAAACATTCTGTGTGCCTGAGAGGGGTGCCCCTGGAACCTCATTGTGACTTATCGTTGTTCGACTTGCCCCTGTGTCAATTAGAAACTTTCTATCCTTTCCTAAAACTTGACTATGTACATAAGGACCATCTTGATCTACAGGTACTTCAATAAGAGGCAAGCCAACTTCCCTCTCTAGGCTGTTTCATGTGTATCGCTGATAATCGGGGTAATCAGTTTGTGCATACTGGTACATCTGTTGTGAAACTTGCTGTGCCGCAGCAATAGGCTGTGGCTGTGGTACCGCTACTGTCTGTACTGTCTGTTGGGGAGCATGCATTGGCTGTGTGTTCTGCGGAACATGTTGCTGGACCTGATGTTGGATCTGGTCCTGTCTAGGCTGACGGGGTCTCTCTTTGGTTTTACCTGTGGATATGTTGTGTTTCAGGACGGCACATTCATTTACATAGTGACCTAGTTGTTTGCAGTAGTTGCACGTCCCTTTGACGGGAGCTGCCGAATTATTAGACTGTGTCATACCCCTTTTCTGACCGTCAGCTGGGACTGACTGAGCCACTAGCATTTTCATTTTCGTGTCTTTCATACGTCTCTGTTCGTGATCTTGTTCTTCTCTAATTCTGTTCTGGTGGTACTGTAACATTTGTAACATTTGGGATGGTGAGTTTGCTTGCCATGTACTCTCGACCTTATATACCCGGTTCTTAACCTGGGGCAGAGAATTTTCGACTAATTTTGTTACAAAAAGGTGCGGGTATGACTCGCTACTTGGTTTCAGGCCACTGTTAATAATAAAACATTTTTCGAATCTAAAATAATAATCACTAGTGTCTTCATCGTGTTTCTGCTTACAGGCTGAGATTGCGTCCCAGTCTTCCTTTTTCGTTGTCAGTAATCTTGGCAGAACTTGTACAATTAATCCTGGTAATGCTTTAGCTTTTTCCCCAAGGCCTACCCCTGGAGTACGACCATTTTCCTCGTCATCTATTTCGGTCCAATTAATCTTTTTATCTCCCACCTCCCATTCTTTCTCTTTGAGTTTCTCGTAAATGCCGGCTGGCAACAGTACTTTTAACATTTTCATAATATCTGAATATGTATAGTCACCCATGAGTAGCATATCTTTGATTTCTCGGTGAAAACCTGCAGGGTCTTTATCGTGACAGGGTACTAGCTTCTTCATTTCTAGCAATTCTATTTTAGTGAGGGGTGTATATACATATACACGTTCTAGTGTGTCATCTTCTTTTCTCACTGGATGTACTTCTCGTAAGGGATTCTGTCTGTCGAAGTAATACATTTTTCTTTCTTGGGGTGGTGGAGCTGACATAAACTGTGGTTTCAGGAACGTATTATACTTGAGTCTCTGTTCTAGAATTTCTTTAATTAGATCGGTACCTAGACCTCTCCATCTATTAGAGAGCAGTTCTACCAATATGTCCGGTAAGGGGCCTGGATCAGAATGTTGGCTTTTAAACAGACTAATGAGATGCTGAATCATGTATACACTAGCTAATTTTTGTTCATCAGGGGAAAGGCTCAAAAACGTCTGAGCTACTACATCATCATTATACATACTAGAATTGTCCGCCCATTGTACGGCGGACCGAGCTAGTTCTTGTTCATCCATTGAATTGAGTACATGGTACCCCATTCGATCTTGAAGTATTTTATCGGTAGCCTGAAACAAATGTTCAGGAGTCCTTGGATTTGACATGGCTGCTTGAAAAACTCTCTTACTTTCTGGACGTACCGGACGCATATTATTATTAAAGGGTCTTCCCTTGCCTACATAAGCTATCATTTCTTTAGCTGGTAATTGCAATGTTTGTGCTGTGGTCTCAGGTTGCTCCTCCTCCCCCGAGGATTCATTCTTGTCTGAATCTATTCCTATTTCAGGCTGTCTTCTTTCGTGTATTTGTACCACTGCTTTCCGGATCTTCCTGTACATGCTTTTTATACAATTCTGTTTATCATGCTTTCCGTCTGCTATATTCTGACCCCATTTGTTAAGTCCGTTCATCTCTTCCTGGTCTACGCCAGGCCTATCTTGATCTCTTATCAAGCAGTTTATGAAGAAACGTAATATCATACCTTGAGTGTCAACTTTCTGATATGCCAGGGCCTCGCCAATACTTTCAGGACCTTCCCCCGTTTGGACAAAATGATATATTCTGTCTAGATGATCAATCATTCCTGGTAGTAACATTAAATGGTTGGCAACTCGTCGTAGACGTACTGATGCTAGCAACATTCTGTCGTCTTTACCGGGTACTGGATCATATCTACAGTCTGAGAGAGGTTCTTTAAGTAAGTCGTAACTCACTGTTAGAGGTGTACGTTGTTGTGCTAAATCCCTATAAGTCAATCTATGTGTTCGTGGCGGTGTTTGGAAACCTCCTGTCGCACCTCCTGAGGTGCCAGGTAAAAAGGGATTCAGTGGATTCATGCCAGGAATAATAGGTGCAGGAAGAACTGGGGCTGGGGGAACAGGCGCGGGATGTGGAACGGGAGGAGGAGTTTGTTGTTGCGGAAGTGGCTGGTCATTTCGGGGCGGGGTGCCATCAGCAGGTGGCGCCTGGACACGTGGATTTGTATATGCGGGAGCTACATCGTCTAAATAGGAAGAAAGGAATATGTCCTTTGCGGTCTTGTGGCGTACTTTAGTCGGAACTAATGGAGGGGGCAGATCTTTCGGTATTTCCGGGGTGGCCTTAGGTAAACCCTCGGCCAAGAGAGGATACATACCATTCGCAAGAGTGTTTCGCTGTCGGTCTACTTGTTCTGCTTTGACTCGTATACCTTCCTCAACTAATTCATTTTCTCGGGCTTTTTCTGAATCCTCCCTATGTTTCTCTGCTTTTCTGAATTCTTTTTCTGTTCGTTTATGCGATTCTTTACGCCACAATTCTATGGCATCTTTCTGGGATTGTCTGGCTTTCTTTTTCCATAGCGCTTCTTCTACTCTCATGATGCAATCTGCATCCCATGTCCCTGTAACAGGCCATCTATTTTTCTCTTCCAGGTGCTTAGTATAATCGGCCCATAAATCTAGGTACAGTATGGCCTCGAAGCCATGTTTGTGGTACATAAAATTTCCGGGAGTGTCCATTGGGGGGACAGGAATTGCTTCCTCTAATATCCCTTTTCTAGTTCCTATTTGTTTTAATTTGCTGAACAGCGGCATTTTGATATTCGGTACTTGATACTTACTTGAACCTGAACACACTTCTAACGCAGGAACACAGTATTGTATATCAAACAGTCACTCATACCACGACATTAATCACATAAAACATTTTGAACACATATTGACTACCCTTGAATTCTAAAAACGAAAACAAAAATCGAACCCTTGAATGTCTGAATTTCTTGATATACTGCTAAACAGTACAGATACACAGCTAAAACAGTGCAGACCGGGTCTGTGTACCCAAACCCGTCTTTACCGGATACATAGCAATGCACCCATCTAGATGCGTCCCCAGCAACGGTACTCACCGGGAAGCACGGAACAGAAGGCCTCGGAAACTCGACTGGACTGGACCGGACTGGACTTGACTCGACTCGTGACGTAGGTACTTCGGAACTGGTGGGCCTCTAGATACCTTGGACCTTGTTCTCTTTGGCTGGGCTCTGGTCGGGATCCTCCGCACTCCTCACCGCCTCGTCTGGGTGCTGATCGCAGTCTCCGTCACCTCCGTAGGCCTGAGGGAGACACAGGAAATCCTGCGGGTACGCGTAATTGTCCGTCTTGGCTGGAGCAGGGGGCGAAACCTGCAACGCACCTACCGGCGCGTGGGGTGGGGGAGGGGTCCCTATTCGGGCGCCAAAATTATGTGGTAAATAGTAATTTACCGTCTGAATTTCTATGCGGTAAAGTTCAATAATAATAACTCAATCGGAAATAAAGAGACACAAAGTCCGTGACAGCTGAGTTTCAAAGTGGGTTTTATTCCATAAAATGGAATGGTTCGAACCTGGATATCATGTTCCTTTCACCATAAAGGATCAGGAAGGGATAGAGCATACTTTATTGACAGAACATAACTTTTATAGTTAATACACAGAATGGTGACCAATACAGAAGGCGTAACAGCTGAGAGAAAACGAGATAAGGACACATGTGCATAGCAATACGTAATCAGAAGGCGTGCACTAGGGCGTACACAGAGGCGTGTGCTAGAAAACGTCACATGAAGGTGGATACTTAGTGGAATCTTGTAGTGTCAGCAGAAATCTGTGGCAAGGATGCGTGCGCAGCAGCATGACGTGTGACTGACGTGAGGCTGGAGGGTGCAGGGGACTTGACATTTGGCCCTAGAGGGGAGAGACAGAAGTCTGGCATGTCAGATCAACTCGTTCCTAAGTCATATCTGATATCTTGTGTTTAGGGAACTATATTATCTAGAAGGAAAAGGTCTCTCGGGCAGAGACTATTCTATACTTAGTGCATATGTGCCTACGTGTCTGCGTGTAATGCGAGGGGCCATGGGCCTACCATGGTAACAGGAGCAATGAATTACTTGCATGGAGACAGAAAGGCCGGGCCCTTTGCTCTGCAGCCGGGGAATTGTTTATCTATTCTGCTAGACTGGAATGTGTTTTCAAGGAGCTGAACTCGGCTATACTGATAACTTGAAGGCAAAATACTGTCTTTGGCAGGCAAGCAGGCCGAGCCGGGTACCGCTCGCCGCGCAGGGAGTAGGACAGAGGTCAGGGAGGCATCCCACGTTGCAGTTTTTCAGAAGGCAGAGAACAGAAAGGCTCGATGACAGGAATCAGGGCCTAGCCCTGCAAGACTAGGGAAAACGTGAGAGTGCACCATAAAAAGACGTTGGCAAGGCATACTTAGGAACTGAATTATCGATCCATTCATGGCGGATCTGAAAGAGGACATGTTAACGTTGGACGCAAATGTATTTGCGTCTTCATAGCTGGCACAGGAGGGAAGTTACATGCACTTTAAGCTCGTACATGGAGACGGTGGGGTACACGTTAGGGAACATTTCTGACCATAAAATTTTATATTTCCTCATTATGCAGAGGGCCACTAGCTTCATCTGTGAGGGGCCTCGTGGCACACACCCCTCCAGCGCCTATGCAGAGGGCCTTGCGGGACACACCCCTCCAGTGCCTATGCAAAGGGCCTCTAGCTGCATCTGTGAGGTGCATCGAGGCCCCCCTCTAGCGCTTATGCAGAGGGCCTCGCAACACACACCCCTCCAGCGCCTATGCAGAAGGCCTAGAGGCACACACCCCTCCAGCGCCTCTGCAGAGGGCCTCTAGCTGCATCTGTGAGGGGCCTCGTGGCACCCCCCCTCCTGCGCCTATGCAGAGGGCGACTAGCTTCATCTGTGAGGGGCCTCGTGGCACACACCCCTCCAGCGCCTATGCAGAGGGCCTTGCGGGACACACCCCTCCAGTGCCTATGCAGAGGGCCTCTAGCTGCATCTGTGAGGGGAATCGAGGCACACACCCCTCCTGTGCCTAGCAGAGGGCCTCAAGGCACACACCCCTCCAGCGCCTATGCAGAGGGCCTCGTGGCACACACACTCCAGCGCCTATGCAGAGGGCCTCGAAGCACACACCCCTCCAGCGCCTATGCAGAGGGCCTCTACTTGCATCTGTCAGGGGCCTCGTGGCACACACCCCTCCAACGCCTATGCAGAAGGCCTCTAGCTGCATCTGTGAGGGGAATCGAGGCACACACCCCTCCTGTGCCTAGCAGAGGGCCTCAAGGCACACACCCCTCCAGCGCCTATGCAGAGGGCCTCGTGGCACACACCCCTCCAGCGCCTATGCAGAGGGCCTCGAAGCACACACCCCTCCAGCGCCTATGCAGAGGGCCTCTACTTGCATCTGTCAGGGGCCTCGTGGCACACACCCCTCCAACGCCTATGCAGAAGGCCTCTAGCTGCATTTGTGAGGGGCCTCGAGGCACACACCCCTCCTGCGCCTATGCAGAGGGCCTCTAGCTGCATCTGTGAGGAGCCTCGTGGCACCCCCCCTCCAGCACTTATTCAGAAGGCATCTAGCTGCATCTGTGAGGGGCCTAGAGGCACACACCCCTCCTGCGCCTAGCAGAGGGCCTCGAGGCACACACCCCTCCAGCACCTGTGCAAAGGGCCTCTAGCAGCATCTGTGAGGGGCCTAGAGGCACTCCCCCCTCCAGCACCTATGCAGATGTCCTCTAGCTGCATCTGTGAGGGGCCTCGAGGAACACACCCCCACCGGCGCCTATGCAGAATGCCTCACGGCACACACCCCTCCAGCACCTATGCAGAGGGCCTCAAAGCACACACCCCTGCAGCGCCTATGCAGAGGGTCTCTAGCTGCACCTTTGAGGGCCCTCGTTGGCACACACCCCTCCAGCGCCTATGCAGGGGGCCTCTAGTTGCAACTTTGAGGGGCTTCGAGGCACACACCCCCAGCGCCGATGCAGACGGCCTAGCGGCACACAGCCCTCCAGTGCCTATGCTGAGGGCCTCATGGCACACACCCCTCAAGTGCCTATGCAGAGGGCCTCGTGGCACACACCCCTCAAGTCCCTATGCAGAGGGCATCAAGGCACACACTCCCTCCAGCGCCTATGCACCCCCCTCCGGCGCCTATGCAGAGGGCCTCTAGCTGCATCTATGAGGGACCTCGTGGCACCCCCCCTCCTGCGCCTATGCAGAGGACCACTAGCTTCATCTGTGAGGGGCCTCGTGGCACACACCCCTCCAGCGCCTATGCAGAGGGCCTTGCGGGACACACCCCTCCAGTGCCTATGCAGAGGGCCTCTAGCTGCATCTGTGAGGTGCATCGAGGCCCCCCTCTAGCGCTTATGCAGAGGGCCTCGCAACACACACCCCTCCAGCGCCTATGCAGAAGGCCTAGAGGCACACACCCCTCCAGCGGCTCTGCAGAGGGCCTCTAGCTGCTTCTGTGAGGGGCCTCATGGCACCCCCCCTCCTGCGCCTATGCAGAGGGCCACTAGCTTCATCTGTGAGGGGCCTCGTGGCACATACCCCTCCAGCGCCTATGCAGAGGGCCTTGCGGGACACACCCCTCCAGTGCCTATGCAGAGGGCCTCTAGCTGCATCTGTGAGGGGAATCGAGCCACACACCCCTCCTGCGCCTAGCAGAGGGCCTCAAGGCACACACCCCTCCAGCGCCTATGCAGAGGGCCTCATGGCACACACCCCTCCAGCGCCTATGCAAAGGGCCTCGAAGCACACACCCCTCCAGCGCCTATGCAGAGGGCCTCTACTTGCATCTGTCAGGGGCCTCGTGGCACACACCCCTCCAACGCCTATGCAGAAGGCCTCTAGCTGCATTTATGAGGGGCCTCGAGGCACACACCCCTCCTGCGCCTATGCAGAGGGCCTCTTGCTGCATCTGTGAGGAGCCTCGTGGCACCCCCCTCCAGCACCTATTCAGAAGGCCTCTAGCTGCATCTGTGAGGGGCCTAGAGGCACACACCCTCCTGCGCCTAGCAGAGGCCCGCTAGGCACACACCCCTCCAGCACCTATGCAGAAGGCCTTGTGGCACACACCCCTCCAGCGCCTATGCAGAAGGACTCGAGGCCCACCCCCCTCCAGCGCCTATGCAGAGGGCCTCTAGCTCCATCTGTGAGTGGCCTCGTGGCACACACCCCTCCATCGCCTATGCAGAGGGCCTCTAGCTGCATTTGTGAGGGGCCCGAGGCATACACCCCTCCTGCGCCTAGGCAGAGGGCCTCTAGCTGCATCTGTGAGGGGCCTCTAGGTCCCCCCCTCCAGCGCCTATGCAGAAGGCCTCACAGCACACACCCCTCCAGCACTTATGCAAAGGGCCTCGTGACACACACACTCCAGCGTCTATGCAGAGGGCCTCGCGGCACACACCCCTCCAGCGCCTATACAGAGGGCCTTTAGCTGCATCTCTGAGGGGCCTCATGGTACCCCCCCTCCAGCGCCTATGCAGAGGGCCTCGCAGCACACACCCCTCCAGCGCCTATGCAGAGGGCATCTAGCTGCATCTGTGAGGGGCCTCGAAGCACACACCCCTCCTGCACCTATGCAGAGGGCCTCTAGCTGCATCTGTGAGGGGCCTCGTGGCACCCCCCTCCAGTGCCTATTCAGAGGGCCTCTAGCTGCATCTGTGAGGGGCCTAGAGGCACACACCCCTCCTGCGCCTAGCAGAGGGCCTCGAGGCTCACACCCCTCCAGCACCTATGCAGAGGGCCACATGGCACACACCCCTCCAGCGCCTTTGCAGAAAGACTCGAGGCACACACCCCTCCAGCGCCTATGCAGAGGGCCTCTAGCTGCATCAGTGAGGGGCCTCGTGGCACAAACCCCTCCAGCGCCTATGCAGAGGGCCTCTAGCTGCATCAGTGAGGAGCCTCGTGGCACAAACCCCTCCAGCGCCTATGCCGAGGGCCTTTAGCTGCATTTTTGAGGGGCCTCGAGGCAAACACCCCTCCTGCGCCTATGCAGAGGGTGTTGGACGTGGCCCTTAGGGCGGGTTCCCCCCTAATCTTTTTGCTTTTATTTGTGACCCTGTGTTAGTGATTTTTGGGTCTCTGCGTACTTGTCCCTGGGTCCCAGAGTGAAAGTGCGTGCCTGTAGTATGGCTGGCCTGCCATCCCATAGGAATGCATGGGGAATGTGTGTGTCTCTGGTAGTTCTTGATGCGTGGGGAGTGCAGGCTCGAATTTAGTATGTGTAAACTTGTGAGAGTGAATGCTGCGAGATGGTGTATGCGGCATGTATGTGTCTAGAAGGGAAGTGCTACTTCTGGACATTGAGATATGTGTGCAGTGAGGGTGCTGGAGCGTGATTGGCTCGAGGTGGCTGGCACTTGGACTGTCTCCCTGCCTGGAGACCCAGTGTGCTGGCTCTGGCCCAGCCTTGCCCCCCTACCTACCTCCAGCCCCTGCTGAAGCTGGTGCTGTGCCTACAGCACTGAGAGCGCTGCTCTCTGCCCTTCAGCGCTAGGGAGCGCTGAGATTCATTGCCTAGCGCTTGAGAGCGCTTTAATTGGCCCACAGCGCTGTGAGCGCTTCATCTTTTCCCCTGGTGATTGGGAGCGCCTTTCTCTCGCTGCTAGCGCTTCCAGCGCTGTGATTTTTCTCATCGCGCTGAGAGCGCTGCTCTCCTGTCCGTGGCGCTTGAGAGCGCTTCATTTTACCCGTTTTGAGGATTTCTTTGGAAGCCGGTGCCCACCCGGCATTGCCCCGTCCTGGGATTGTAATTGACCACGAGGGAGCCCACTCCTCGGATCATGGGACCCCGCCTGCCTATCTGAAGCGAGCCGCCGCGCTGCCCACGGCGACCCGGAAGTGTTCCGGCCGGCTGGCCAATCACAGCGCGGCCCCGGGAGAAGCAACCGGAAGTCCCGCCTCGCCGCCGGGAGAGAAGCGCCCAGCAGCGAGGAGAGGCGGCGAAAAGGTACAGGCGGGGCTCCATTGCGGTGAGGAGAGCCCCGCCGCCCAAGAAGAGCCCCGGACCGTCTCTACAGGACCCGGTGAGTGTGGCAGTGCTGGAGGGAGGGGCGCCGGGACACATTGTCGTGTCCGCCCCCCCCCCCCCGTTTCCGGTATCGCGAGAATGCGCTAAGTTGCAGAGTGAAGCCACGAGAGGCTCTTGGGGCTGTGGCCCCTGCTCTGAGTCCCCCGTGCGGGACTCCAACAAAGCCCCCGTCAGTGTTGAGGAGCCCCGAGGCTCCTGGGGGCATTCCGTTCATCGAGCCTGAGAGACTCGAGGCCATTCCTTTGTTCTGGAGCCCGTAGAGTCTCCAACCCGGCCTCATTGTTCGTCGAGCCCCGAGTGGCTCTCCAGTTGTTCTGGGGTCCCCCGAGAGGGGCCCCCCCTGCCCACATTCGTGACGAGCCCCGAGAGGCTCAGGGGCACCCCTGGTCTTCGAGCCCAGAGAGGCTCTTGCCCCCACAGTCATTTTAAGAGCCCAGAGAGGCTCTGAGAGTGCCATTTGCTTTGCGAGCCCTGAGAGGCTTGGGTGCCCATTCTTGTCTGAGAGCCTGAGAGAGGCTCAGGAGGGCCAGTTCGTTGTTCTAGAGCCCAGAGAGGCTCCAACGTTGCCCTAACTTTCCCTGCAACAGTTGCCCAGCACTTTGTGGGCAACTGCCACGTTTAGGCCCCCTGACTTTGGACACAGGGCGTCCTAGCCCTAGAGAGGCCAGTTGGCCTAGGGACAGTCACAGGTGGTGACTTATGTGATTCTGGCGCATTTATGAGTGATGTGCCAATGTGAGTTTTGCGCAATTGTTATTGCTACACCTCTGAATGTGTTGATAAATCATGTGTTTTGCTTCTTTCCCTTTGCTATGTGTTTATGCTTAGGTGAGTGCTTTTCCTCCCATAGGTCCTGAGACTAAGGTCCTAGTTACCTGCGTGATTTGCCTAGAGTGATTAGGGTTACGTAGGAGGGGTTTACCCCCTTACCAGGAAGTCCTGGTTGTGTGCTACATGCGCTATTTTGATGCTAAAGTCATTTTATGATTTATGTGCTGAGTATTGTTTTTGCTAAGTATTCTTTCTAAAGTGCTATTTCTAAAAGTGTTACTTCTACAAGTGCTGATTCCTGACAGTGGTCCAGGTGGCTCTGTCTTGTAAATATCCCCTGTAAATTCTGCCCGTGCCCCTGGCACATTGTAAAGTGTGTGTTTTATCTAATGTGTTTTGGTAATACAAAGGCTATTTTTATATATAACCTTGTGTGGAGTCTCCTTTGTGGTGGGCCTTGGGTGTTGTTGCTGGGGTGCGTGCGCAAATACTTAACTCATATCGCCTCCAAGTTTAGCCTTGCTGCTCGCGCCACGTTACCTAGAGGGTGAGTAGGGGTTATCTTGGCGTGTAACTCCCTTGCCCTGACTTAGGAGTGGTGGTCTCTGACTGACTTTGGCGAAAGCCCTTGCCAGCCAGGGATCCCATTTCTAACATTGGCGGCAAGCGGTGAGGATAAGGATTTGTGTTTGCGCTGTACCACAGTGGCGACAGGCCGCACTTCAAAACTGCATTTTAGATGACCACATTTTTGGGGATTATTGTGTTGTTGGTGAAGTTCCATTATTGCTTCTCCTGAAGAGTGTCATTTTATAATTGTGTCCCGTACATTTGTCCCCCGCCCTGATCCAGAGTTTGGTACCTGTGTCACTTGTGGTCAGGTTGAGAAAATCAGGGGTGGTAGAAACTGCCTTACCGGTCTGAGGGGAGGGTGTGTGTGGATGAATGGTGTGTTTTCCTGGACACATGAGTATGAGTTCTCTTTGATAAGGAGATTGTTGAAATTTTGGAATTGTGTACTTTTACTTCAGATTGCTAGGTCCCTTGTGTTGCACGTGTCTGTGAGCATCCTGTCAAGATGGAATCTCCTTTTAACCTCTGTGGCCTGTTTAAGTACAGTGTGCATGAGTTGGTACGGTTTTGTGAGGAGAGAGACATCCCAGTGAGTGAGTCGGACACCCAGTCCAAGCTTAGGGATAACCTGATCCTATGGCAGAAGGATGACTGGGAGCGTGAGCACAATAAGAGAGAGAGAGCCCGGGCTGCACACCATGAGGGTGACGGGTCTGAGGGGAGCCCTGAAGAGTCTGAAGTGGAGAGTGAGTTTGACAGTGGATGGGCGCCAGCAGAGAGCGAGGACCCCATAGATAGGGAGTCCCTTGCTGGGTCCAGTGTCAGATGTAGCTCCCCATCCCTTTCCCTGTCCCCAGAGGAGTGGGTGGATAGGAGAGAAGAGAGGGAGCACCAGCTGGCCATGGAGAAGCTCAGGTTAGAGCATGCCAGAGAGATGGCGCAGCTGGGTGTGAATGAGCGGACTGTAGAGGCTATGTGGGCCTTGGCCAGGGAGAAGATAGCCCTAGAGTGTAGGTTATCCCCTGACTGCAGTCATAATGTTCTGGATTCCCCAGGGAGGGTTGAGTCCAGTGGTGGCAGCTGTTTAGACTTCAGTGCAGGAAGTCCCCTACCCCGTGCCCAACGTATGGTCCCTTGTTCCCAAGAGGAGGAGTTAAGGTTGAAGTTCAGGGGCAGTAGGAAACTGTCTCACCAGAGTTGGGGTTTTTTTTGTGGATGACTGTTGGGAGGCAATGTGGGAGTGGCTGGCAGCTAGCTCGGATGATGCGAGGGACGGAGTACTGGATATGTTTCTCAAAGAGCAGTTGCTCAGTGTTGTTATACAGAGTTGCGCCAGCACGTGTTGAAGTCTGAATCCCTTAGTCCTTGGGCGCTTGCTGAGGAAGCAGAGCGCTGGGAGAGTGCTAGAGGTTCTCTAGAGTCATTGGTGAGTGATTCCAAAAGTAGTGGTTCAGGGATCTTCCAGCCCAGCGTGGTGGAAGAGGCTCAGTGTAGCCCAGCTAGGTCCCAGTATAGTGAGAAGGGTGGAGGGGCTGACTACCTGGCTCAGTGGAGCAGGAGTCAGTGGGTGGCTGAGAGCCCCCAGAGGCCCGAAGCCCTGTCTCAGAACCTGGGTGGTTTCTTGAGGGAACACCAGGTTGGGGACCTAGGCTGTCCTGTTAGCCCATTTGAGGAGGATCTCCCAGTGAGTAGAGGACCTGGAGCGTCTGTAACCAGAGCTCCTGTGGTTCTAGAGGCTGGCAGTACCGCTCCGGTTGTGGTAAATAAATATTTACCGTCGGAATTTCTATGCAGTAAAATTCAATAAAATACCTCAGTCGGAAATGAGAGGCAGAATCTGTGATATCTGAGTTTATAAGGGTTTTATTCCATAAAATGGAATGGTTCGAACCAGGGTATCATGTTCCTTTCACCATTAAGGATCAGGAAGGGATAGACAATACTTTATTAACAGAGTACAATATATATAGTAAATGCATATAATGGTGATGGATACAGAAGGCGTAACAGCTGAGAGAAACGAGATAAGAACACATGTGCGTAACAGAAAGGCGTGCACGAGGGCGTACACAGAGGTGTGTGCTAGAAACGTCACATGAAAGTGTCACAAGTGGGTGGATACATAGTGGAATCTTGCAATGTCAGCAGAAATCTGTAGCAAGGATGCGCGCGCAGCAGCATGACGTGTGACTGACGTGAGGCTGGAGGGTGCAGGGGACTTGACATTTAGCACTAGAGGAAGAGACAGAAGTCTGGCATGTCAGATCGACTCGTTCCTAAATCATATCTGATATCTGGTGTTTAGGGAACTATATTATCTAGAAGAAAAGGTCTCTTGGGCAGAGGCTACTCTATACTGACTATTAATGCGTGCATATGTGACTACGTGTCTGCGTGTAATGCGAGGGGCCAAGGGCCTACCATGGTAACGGGAGCAATGAATTACTTGCATGGAGACAGAGAGGCCGGGCCCTTTGCTCTGCAGCCGGGGAATTGTTTATCTATTCTGCTAGACTGGAATGTGTTTTCGAGGATCTGAGCTCGGCTATACTGATAACTTGAAGGCAAAATACTGTCTTTGGCAGGCAAGCAGGCCGAGCCGGGCACCGCTCGCCACGCAGGGAGGAGGACAGAGGTCAGGGATGTATCCCACGTTGCAGCTTTCAGGAGGCAGAGAGCAGAAAGGGCTCGATGGCAGAAATCAGGGCTTAGCTCTGCAGGGCTAGGAAAACGTGAAAGTATACCATGAAAAGATGTTGGCAAGGCATACTTAGGAACTGAATTATCGATCTATTCATGGTGGATCTGAAAGAGGACATGTTAACGTTGGACGCAAATGTATTTGCGTCTTCATAACTGGTCGAGGAGGGAAGTTACATGCACTTTAAGCTTGTACATGGAGACGGTGGGGTTCGCGTTAGGGGACACAATTGACCATAAAAATTCATATTACCTCATTCCCTCCTTGTCCCCTACGGACCCTTCATGATATATCAATCTTCATTAGTCCATCTATTTGTTCATATAACATCATTTGCTCTTCCTTTTTCAGGCGGGATTTAGAACGTGGACTTGGATGAGGAAAACATGATGTGGCGCACAAGCCGCTAATCGCTGGCCCACACTGTATACATAGGCAACAACTGAATATTATGAGAAGGGCTATTCCGAGGAAGGATAGGACTTTCCATCCCCAGGATGATACACGCTCCAGAACCAACCGGACCAAGTCCAGGTGCCTGGATTCTGGTGTATCTGACTTGCAATCTTATGGAGACGCGTTATGGCTTTATATACTGACGGTTTGTTTTCTGGAATGAAAACACAGCAACTCGATCCGATGACTCTACAGGCTCCGCCCCTATCGGCCAGGATGACGTCAAGAACAAGACGATTTTGAAGAACAACAAGTCTCATAGCAGACTGTTCCTCTGTTAATTTGCCTAGGGCGGAAGTAGTTTCATTTACCACTGCTTCAAGGGTTCTGGTCAAGTGACGTATTGATTGGCTATTGAAGATAGCTCCTAAATAGGGAAAGAAACCTTTATTGAAATCTGTATATCGTTCCCATGCCGTTTCAGTATAGTCGACAATCAGGAGTTCTCTCTTGGGTCTATTAGGTACTAGACGGGAGTTCTTATGATAATCAGGTGGAGCTAGAAAAACAGGTGGCAGAAGGAATGCAATGTAACATGTCCCATCCCAATCTAGTGGCAAACGTATATAGGCTGTATGACCACAAATGAAATAGGAATGATGGGTAGCTTTGAATGTAGACTTGCCTTTATCACTGAATTCGATCACAGTAGTACATTTACTATGACCTAGGGGTACCGAACCATTCTTTCTGACACATAATTCGCCTTTGACTGGTAATACTGACATAGAGGGTAAGTCTGGTCCTGTATCGGACTGGACATTCAGAATCATGAGGTTAAGTGTATAATTACCTAATCCATATACTTCATTTTCTAGATCGGTCCCTGTCCTTTTTGGAAGACCCTCCTTGTTAGGGTAACATGCTTTATGCAGAACTGTGTTCAGATTTCCCCATACCCAATTGCCTTGATAGACTATGGAATCAGAATTTAAAGAATTTATCAGACTAAACCAGGCACCACAGGAGCCATTATGTGTGAACGGATACGGGAAGAGGGGCAAGACTCCCTTGTATTTCTGATAGGGAGGGAGTCGACCACATATCCAACAATTGGTAGCATTGCTGGTCTGATGGGAATGATGTAACATACTGATAAAAGTATTGTTGCGCAGCGCAAGCCGGTAAGATAACTCGTGCGGGGGTAATTCACTGAAAGTATGCTCGACAGTGCTATTTGGAAGAAAATGTGCATGTATGGAAATAGGAAAGTACATGTGTATTAATAAACTTGCAGCAATAATCGTAAGACTCAGAAAAAACATAATCAATAATGTCACGATGCAGTGACTACGAAGAGATTTACAATATTCTCGTTTCTTGAGCTGTTTCTGTCTATCTCTCTCTCTATTGGGGTCTAACTTGTACATGTCAGGAACCTGTCTAACTGCTTCACCTAGGGGAGGACTTAAACAATTAAACTGTCTGACTTGCTAGACCTCAATTTCATGCGATACTCCTGCTGAGGAGTTTTCTCTACCATGGGGAGTTTAGTATCAGTCTCTGGAATGGGGCAGGGCTGGGAGTCTGACTCCGGCGGCAGTCCATGATATTTTTTATATGACTTGAGTGGAGCCAGCCCTTGCGGCCCTCCACCTTCACTGCTGTCCTTGTAGTTAATAAAACAAGCTTCGGCTCCTGCCAGCGGGGCTCCAGCGGACTCCTCCTGTTGAAATTCCGAACAAAGACGTGATCCCCAGGGACGATCTCGTGTGGCTTCACCTCGGTATTGTCGGGAAAGGCTGCAGCCACCTGTGAACGACAAGATTGTAGTGCAGACATCAAGGAGGCAAGGTAATCTGTCAGCATATTACTATCAACATCTGTGATCTTACGAGGCAGAGGCGTCCCCCACATATTCGGTGGCCTACCAAAGACCACCTCGTACGGGGATAGCCCTGTTCTAGAGTGTGCAACCATTCTCATGTAAAACAATGCAACTGGCAAGGCGACTATCCAGTCTACCCCTTTCTCGGCACAAATCTTAGCAAGACGTGTTTTCAGTGTCTGATTGTGGCGTTCCACGAGGCCTGCTGCCTCGGGATGTCGGACGCAGTGGAATTTCCACTGATAACCTGCTTCATTAGCTCGGACGAGAATGGCTGGCCATTATCTGAGTACACGACACGAGGCAATCCGTACCGTGGGAAGAATTCACGAACCAACTGTTTGGCAGTGGTCGGAGCAGTGTAATCTGGGACTGGATATGCTTCTGTCCAACGGGAAAGTGCACATACAACTATGAGGACATATTTGAATCCTCGACATCGTTCCATCTGGAGGAGAAGTGTGGCTCAGGGGTTAGAGGCGGCAGACCCGGAAGCTGAGATCGGCCCTGGACCAGGGTTCAATTCCCCGCCTCGGCGGGTCTTGGGCTCAAAAATTCCACGGACTCGATAATTCTCGCTCCGGTGCCTTCTCAACTCACAGGTTCACACTCTGCGACTCTGGGCAATAGCTTGCTTAATCTCCACAACGGCCCCTCGCGGCGGGATGCCTGGCTTTCACCTTGTGGATACCCTGCCGGGGTTATCTCACAGGGGAATACCAGGACGGGTTCCCTAAGCAAGCGCCGGGAAACCCTTTGTGGGTAGCTGTGCGCTATATAAGCTCAAATACATTTACATTTACATAATCCATCTGGAGGACTTCAAAAGGGTGATCGGGAGGATTGAATCCACCTTGCTCTACCGGAATGCTTTTACCTGGGTTGAACTGACAACAGATCATGCAAGTACGCACTTTCTGTTTTGCTGCTGCTCGTAAATGTTTGTTGTACCAGAGATTCTGTAAACTGTCTAACATGGCTTTTTCTCCTAAGTGTGCTGGACTGTGTGCGGTGTTAATCATAACTTGAACCATAGAGTCGGGGAGAAACCATGTGGCTTTTCCCTTCGTCATCCATCCCTGGTCTGTCTGGATCCCTCCTAGTTCAGTCCATTTCTTTATTTCGTCTGGAGTAGCATGTGTCTGTATGTCAATTACATCTAGTGCGGGATCCTTAACTGTCATGCAATGTGTCGGTGTCGGAACTATTGTCTTTGTCATATCAGCTGCATGTGTATGAGTCAGAGCTGTGTGTTTCGCGGTTCGATCGGCCAGGTCGTTACCCTGGGAAACAGTATCTGTAACTTTAGTATGTGCTTTGCACTTCATGATAGCTATGGCTGATGGCAAATGTATTGCTTCCAATAATGCTTGAATGAGGGGACCATGTTGGATCTTGGCTCCGTGAGAGGTCAAGAAACCTCTTTCCTGCCAGAGTACACCGAAGTCGTGTACGACTCCAAATGCATAACGTGAATCTGTGTATATGTTAACATTCCTGTTCTTGGCTACTATACAGGCTCGAGTCAGGGCAATGAGCTCTGCAGCTTGAGCGGACAGTGTATCAATATGGTGTGTTTCTTTGACTTCAGTTTCAGTGGTCACTGCATATGCGGCCACTAATTCTCCTGTGCTTGTTCTCATACATGAACCATCCACGTAAAGTGTCAGGTCTGGGTTAGTCAGTGCAACATCTGTCAAGTCTCGTCGGGGCTTTGTTACTGCATTAATGATCTCTATACAGTCATGTGGAGCTGGATCTGTTATGTTCGAGGGTAACAATGTGGCAGGATTGAGTATATTGCAGCGTCTGATTTCTATGTGTGGCTGGAACAATGTCAATTCATAACCTGTCAGTCGTGCTATAGTCAAGTGTTGAGTCTGTGTTCTGTTTAAAAGAACTTCCACAGAGTGTGGCACTTGTACTGTCAGGGGATGTCCTAACACTATGGAATCACTTTGTCGTATTGCTAAGGCTGTCGCTGCAACTGATTTTAAGCACGCAGGCAGGGCCTGGGCTACTGGGTCTAATGTACTCGAAAAATAAGCACAAGGCTTATGTGAACCTGCTTGGTCTTGTGTGAGGACAGATAATGCTGTGCCATCACGTTCTGTAACGAAAAGTGTAAAAGGTTTGTTGTAACATGGTGTTGCTAAAACTGGTGCTTGACATAATGCTTTCTTTAATTCATCAAAAGCCTGTGTGTGTTCCTGAGTCCAAGGGAGGACAGTCGAAGTCGCTGCCTCCTGTGTTGTCAACTGTATAAGTGGCTTGGCTAGAAATGCGTACTGGGGAATCCATTGTCTGCAGTAAGAGGTGAGGCCAATGAAGGCCCGCACTTCCTTTTGTGTCTTGGGTTGTGGTAAGTGTGCAATTAACTGAATGCGGTCAGGTGTTAGCTGTCTCCCCCTCTTGGACAGCAAGTGCCCAAGGTACACCACTTGCTGAACACAGAATTGTAACTTTGAAGGGGACACCTTGTGTCCCTTGTCAGCCAAGAAATGCAAAACCGTCAGTGATGCATGTTCACATTCAGGTTCGCTACGGGCGGTGATCAACAGATCATCGACGTACTGGAGTAGGGCAGTGTTAACTGGCATGTGAATACTGTCAAGTTGTCTTTTCAATGCTTGGCTGTAGATGCTGGGCTTTCTGTAAATCCTTGAGGTGCGCGTGCAAATTTGAAGCTACGGCCATTTAAACAGAATCCGAAAAGGTATTGGCTCTCCGGATCAATGGGGACACTGAAGAAGGCGTTCTTGAGGTCAATTACAGTAAAGAACGTCGCCTCTGAATCAATAGCAGTCAATAATGATGAGATGTCGGGGACCACAGGATGCTGTGGTACAATGCATTTATTTAATTCTCGTAAATCAATCACCAACCGATAAACTGGAGGTGCATTCGGGTCAGTACGTTTAAGAATCGGAATGATAGGGGAATTACATAGATTGGAGTCGGTTTTTACAACCACTCCCTGTGCAATGAGCTCTTCAATGATTTCCAGTAAAGCCACTACAGCATCGGGTGGTAACTTGTATTGTCGGATTCGGGGCAGTACAACTCCTGGCTTGAGTGTAACTCGGTATGGTGTAATGTGCATACAACCTACATCAGTTGGGCCTTGCGCCCACAAATGTTCTGGTACATTTTTCAATCTGACATCAAAATCTCGTAATACATAGTGACCCTTAAAGTCACGCAAAAACAGTCTAACTCCTTCCGGAGAACAACATATTACAGCTCCTAGGGCTTTCAGTGTCTTGATACCTAACAAGTTTTCTGGACATGACTTCGTGAGCAATAAGTCTGTAGTACGTGACAATGGACCAACTGCTAGGGGAACAGGTTTTGATACTTCATTAACAATAGGCTGTCCTGAAAATCCAAGAGAAACATTCTGTGAGCCTGAGAGGGGTGCCCCTGGAACCTCGTCGTGACTTATTGTTGTTCGACTTGCCCCTGTGTCAATCAAAAACTTTCTATCTTTTCCTAATACTTGACTATGTACATAAGGACCCTCTTGATCTACAGGAACTTCAATGAGAGGCAAGCCAACCTCCCTCTCTAGGCTGTTTCATGAGTATCGCTGATAATCGGGGTAATCAGATTGTGCGTATTGGTACATCTGCTGTGAAACTTGCTGTGTCGCGGCAATGGGCTGTGGATGTGGTACTGCTACTGTCTGTACTGTCTGTTGTGGAGCAGGCATAGGTTTTACGTTCTGTGGAATATGTTGCTGAACCTGGTGTTGGACCTGGTCCTGTCTAGGCTGACGTGGTCTCTCTTTAGTCTTTCCTGTTGCTATATTGTATTTCAGAACCGTACATTCATTCACATAGTGCCCTGGCTGTTTACAATAGTTGCATGTCCCTTTAACGGGAGCCGCCGTATTATTTGACTGTGTCATACCCTTTTTCTGACCGTCAGCTGGAACTGTCTGAGCAACTAACATTTTCATTTTCGTATCTTTCATACGTCTCTGTTCGTGATCTTGTTCTTCCCTAATTCTATTCTGGTGGTACTGTAACATTTGTAACATTTGGGACGGCGTATTTGCTTGCCATGTACTTTCTACTTTCAAAACACGGTTCTTAACTTGAGGCAGGGAATTCTCGACTAATTTTGATACAAAGAGGTGTGGGTATGACTCGCTACTTGTTTTCAGGCCACTGTTAATAATAAAACATTTCTCGAATCTAGAATAAAAATCACTAGTGTCTTCATCGTGTTTCTGCTTACAGGCTGAGATTGCGTCCCAGTCTTCCTTTTTAGTTGTTAACAGTCTAGGCAAAACCTGTACTAATAAACCTGGTAATGCTTTAGCTTTATCCCCAAAGCCTAAACCTGCGGTACGACCATTTTCTTCGACTTCTAATGCAGCCCAATCAATCTTTGTGTCTCCCGCCTCCCATTCTTTCTCCTTTAGTTTCTCGTAAATTCCAACAGGCAACAGTACTTTTAACATTTTCATAATATCTGTATACGTGTAATCGCCCATGAGTAACATATCTTTAATCTCTCGGTGAAAACCTGCAGGGTCTTTATCATGACTGGGCACTATTTTCTTCATTTCCAATAATTCCATTTTAGTGATGGGTGTATATACGAATACACGTTCTAGTGTGTTATCGTCTTTTCTGACCGGATGTACTTCCCGTAAGGGATTCTGTCTGTCAAAGTAAAACATTTTTCTTTCTGAGGGTGGTGGAGCTGACATAAATTGAGGTTTCAGAAAAACACTATATTTGTGTCTATGTTCTAGAATTTCTTTAATTAAATCAGTACCTAGGCCTCTCCATCTATTCGAGAGCAGTTCTACTAATATATCCGGTAAGGGACCTGGATCAGAATGTTGGCTTTTAAACAACGTAATGAGATGCTGAATCATGTACATACCAGCTAATTTCTGTTCATCAGGGGAAAGGTTCAAAAACGTCTGTGCTACTGTATCATCATTATATGTACTAGAATTGTTAGCCCATTGTACTGCGGACCGGGCTAGTTCTTGTTCATCCATGGAATTGAGTACATGGTACCCCATTCGATCTTGAAGTATTTTATCGGTAGCCTGAAACATATGTTCAGGAGAACTCGGATTTGATATAGCAGAGAGAAAAAGTCTTTTGCTTTCTGGACGTATTGTTTTCTTAAGGTATCTTCCCTTACCTACATATGCGATCAGCTCTTTGTCTGACTGTTGTGAGGTTTCTGCTAGATCCTCTATATCATCCTCCTCTTGCGAGGAAGTTGGATCGTCTAATTCAAATTCTTCTTCAGGTGCTCGCTGGGCATGTATATCTATTATTTCTTTACGGATCTTTCTAACCATATGATGTACACTCTTCTCCTTATCATGTTTACCCTCCGACATATTCTGGCTCCATCTAATCAGTCTATTCATCTCACTTTGCGGAAAGCCTGCCTGATCTTGTTCTCTTATTAAACAATTAACCAAAAATCGCATTATTAAACCTTTAGTCTCAACTTTCTGACGTGACATGGCTTCAGCAACAGACTCCGGTCCTTCTCCTGTTCTAATAAAATAATACAATTTGTCTAGATGTTCTGGCATTTCTGGTAGTAATATCAAATAATCTGTAACGCGTCTCAAACGTATGGACGCTAACAACATGGGTCCTGACGTACCAGGCACTGGGTCATATCTGCAGTCTGTAAGTTCTCTTCTAAGTAGTTCGGCCGGAACGCCTTTCGGTGTCCGAGCCTTTGCTAAATCTCTCATTGTAACTCGGTGTAACTGTGGGGGTGTTTGATAACCTCCTGTAGCACCTCCTGAAGCGGAGGCTTGAGCATAATCTGGCTGTAGGGTCGGTACCTGCTGTAGCTGGGTTGGGTCCTGGACCACGCCAGTCCCAAAAGGATTTAATGGATGCAGTTGTTGAATACCGGGGGGGACAACGGGAACGGGTGCGGGTAGCGGGCCTGGAGGGATCTGCTGTTGCGGACCTGAAGGCGGATGATCATGGGGTAGGAGGCCGTCAACGGGTACAGGTGGTGCGGGTACATGGGCAGGTGCAGTAGTATATGTAGGAGCTACATTGTCTAAATAGGAAGAAATAAAAATGTCTGCTGCAGTCTTGTGACATAATTTAGTCGGAACCAATGGAGGGGGCAGATCTTTTGGTATTTCCGGAGTGGCCTTAGGTAAACCCTCGGCCAAAAGAGGATACATACCATTCACAAGAGTGTTTCGTTGTCGGTCTACTTGTTCTGCTTTAACTCGTATTCCTTCTTCAACTAGTACGTTTTCTCGGGCTTTATCTGAATCTTCACTATGTTTTTCTGCTTTTCTTAATTCTTTCTCTGTACGTCTATGCGATTCTTTACGCCACAATTCTATGGCGTCTTTCTGAGATTGTCTGGCCTTCTTTTTCCATAGCGCTTCTTCTACTCTCATGATGCAATCTGCATCCCATGTCCCTGTAACGGGCCATCTATATTTTTCGTCTAGGTTCTTAGTATAATCGACCCATAAATCCAGATATAATATGGCATCTAAGCCGTGCTTATGGTACATGAGTGTCCCTAGGTGGGACAGGAATCGCTTCCTCTAGTATCCCTTTCCTAGTTCCTAACTGTCTTAACTTTGAGAACAATGGCATCTTGATATCTGGCACTTGACACTTACTCGAACCTGAACACACTTTTTTACACAGAAACACAGTAATGTATATCAAACAGTCACTCATACCACGACATTAATCACATAGAAACATTTTGAACACATATTGACTATACATGAATTCTATAACGAAAACAAAATCGAACCGTTGAAGACACGAATTACTTGATATACTGCTAAACAGTACAGATACACTGCTAAAACAGTGCAGACCGGGTCTGTGTACCCAAACCCGTCTTGACCGGATACATAGTAATGCACCCGTCTAGATGCGTCCCCAGCAACGGTACTCACCGGGAAGCACGGAACGGAAGGCCTCGGAAAACTCGTCAGGACTGGACCGGACTGGACTCGACTCGACTCGTGACGTCACAGACACGTCGGAACTGGTGGGCCTCTAGACACCTCGGATCTTGCTCTCTCGGCTGGGCTCTGGTCGGAATCCTCCGCACTCCTCACCGCCTCGTCTGGGTGTCGATCGCAGTCTCAGTCACCTCCGTTGGCCTGAGGGAGATACAGGAAATCCTGCGGGTACGCGTAATTGTCCGTCACGGCTGTGGCAGGGGGCTAGGCCTGCAACGCACCGCCGGCGTGTAAGGTGGGGGAGGGGTCCCTATTCGGGTGCCAAATTAATGTGGTAAATAAATATTTACCGTCGGAATTTCTATGCAGTAAAGTTCAATAAAATAACTCAATCGGAAATGAGAGGCAGAATCCGTGATATCTGAGTTTATAAGGGTTTTATTCCATAAAATGGAATGGTTCGAACCAGGGTATCATGTTCCTTTCACCATTAAGGATCAGGAAGGGATAGACAATACTTTATTAACAGAGTACAATATATATAGTAAATGCATATAATGGTGATGGATACAGAAGGCGTAACAGCTGAGAGAAACGAGATAAGAACACATGTGCATAACAGAAAGGCGTGCACGAGGGCGTACACAGAGGTGTGTGCTAGAAACGTCACATGAAAGTGTCACAAGTGGGTGGATACATAGTGGAATCTTGCAATGTCAGCAGAAATCTGTAGCAAGGATGCGCGCGCAGCAGCATGACGTGTGACTGACGTGAGGCTGGAGGGTGCAGGGGACTTGACATTTAGCACTAGAGGAAGAGACAGAAGTCTGGCATGTCAGATCGACTCGTTCCTAAATCATATCTGATATCTGGTGTTTAGGGAACTATATTATCTAGAAGAAAAGGTCTCTTGGGCAGAGGCTACTCTATACTGACTATTAATGCGTGCATATGTGACTACGTGTCTGCGTGTAATGCGAGGGGCCAAGGGCCTACCATGGTAACGGGAGCAATGAATTACTTGCATGGAGACAGAGAGGCCGGGCCCTTTGCTCTGCAGCCGGGGAATTGTTTATCTATTCTGCTAGACTGGAATGTGTTTTCGAGGATCTGAGCTCGGCTATACTGATAACTTGAAGGCAAAATACTGTCTTTGGCAGGCAAGCAGGCCGAGCCGGGCACCGCTCGCCACGCAGGGAGGAGGACAGAGGTCAGGGATGTATCCCACGTTGCAGCTTTCAGGAGGCAGAGAGCAGAAAGGGCTCGATGGCAGAAATCAGGGCCTAGCTCTGCAGGGCTAGGAAAACGTGAAAGTATACCATGAAAAGACGTTGGCAAGGCAAACTTAGGAACTGAATTATCGATCCATTCATGGTGGATCTGAAAGAGGACATGTTAACGTTGGACGCAAATGTATTTGCGTCTTCATAACTGGTCGAGGAGGGAAGTTACATGCACTTTAAGCTCGTACATGGAGACGGTGGGGTTCGCGTTAGGGGACACAATTGACCATAAAAATTCATATAACCTCACTGTAGGGAGGGTACAGGAGTCCAGCGTGAGGAGTGATTGGGGGATGACTTTACCAGTGGATGCACCAGTGGACCAGAGACTAGCCAGTTGGGCTAGATCTTCTTGGGGGGACCCGGGTGGCGCCACTTCTGGTCTGGGGGATCGTCACGCACTGTCAGGTGGACAGGGGACGGGAGATCTGCGCCAGACAGACAGTCACACAACAGATTTGTCATTTGTTAGCCTCAGGGGGATTGTGTGTGCATCCCCAGAAGTCCTGGAGTGCCAGGCAATTGTTCCACCAAAGGTTTTAGACCGGCGGGTGGATGGCCAGGTTCAGGATCAGCCTGACCTGAAGGGTAGGACGACTGTAACCAGTGTCCTGACCGGTTCTTCTTCCAGAGGAACTTCTCCAGTTGGGAGAGGGCAGACCTCTGGAAGGGGGTGCAGAGGGTGGGAGAGCCCACCTCTGACCCCGGTGCAACCTGAGGGGTTAAACCCTGGTTTGGAATGGTGTGCTAGGTGTACCCCTCGCCGGAGGAGGAGGAACCCTAGGAGAAGAGGTAGGGGGAGGAGAGCCTTCCCTGAGACTCCTGGTCCGCCTGAGGTTGTAGACCCTAGGCTGGAGAACCAGTGGCAGTCTGGCCCTGTCTTGCAGACAGGAAGAGTGGAGAGTGGCTACTATGTACCAGGGGTTACTACCCCCCACTTCGTGAGTAGGCAGGAACCAGTGGCACCTGGGTGGCCTAGGGCCTGGTCTTGGCGACGGACAGCTGAGGAGTACCAGTGGGGTAGCCCAGTTGGTCCTTACAGTAGCTTTAGAAGGAACCCTAGGGGTTCACCGTGGCATAGAACAGGAGGGTGTCCCGGCAGTGGCGGGCCTGCGTCCGTGTTCTATCGCCCCAAGCAGGGAAGTCCATCATGGTGGTGATTGTTCTCCCCTGCATTTTGGCTGGAAGGGGGTTGTGTTGGACTTGGCCCTTAGGGCGGGTTCCCCCCTAATCTTTTTGCTTTTATTTGTGACCCTGTGTTAGTGATTTTTGGGTCTCTGCGCACTTTTCCCTGGGTCCCAGAGTGAAAGTGCGTGCGTGTAGTATGGCTGGCCTGCCCTCCCATAGGAATGCATGAGGAATGTGTGTGTCCCTGGTAGTTCCTGATGCGTGGGGAGTGCAGGCTCGAATTTAGTATGTGTAAACTCGTGAGAGTGAATGCTGCCAGATGGTGTATGCGGCATGTATGTGTCTAGAAGGGAAGTGCTACTTCTGGACATTGAGGTATGTGTGCAGTGAGGGTGCTGGAGCGTGATTCGCTGAAGGTGGCTGGCATGCCAGGCTCCAGGAAGTCTGGATGGGTCTGCCCGGTGGTGAGTGGGAGATTAGCATGAGTGATGTGTGGGAGGAGTGTACCTGTGTCATGGATGGGCTGGGTTTTCCCCACACAATGCTGGCTCCACCCCCCTGTGGTGTGTCTAACGACCCTAGCCTCCCCAGTGAAGGAAAGGGGTGGTTGGACCATCAAGAGTGCTCCAGAACCAGCTGCGACTGGTTTCTTCCCCACCCTGCACCCTTAGACAAAGGATTTACAGTATAAAATGGGGCTGTGTCCCCATGAATGTGTTCTGCTTTTGGATCCTGCCAGAGGGGGCTGTTGCTGCTGCTGGGGCCAGGAGGACCGCCACTTGGACTGTCTCCCTGCCTGGAGACCCAGTGTGCTGGCTCTGGCCCAGCCTTGCCCCCCTACCTACCTCCAGCCCCTGCTGGAGCTGGTGCTGTGCCTACAGCACTGAGAGCGCTGCTCTCTGCCCTTCAGCGCTGGGGAGCGCTGAGATTCATTGCCTAGCGCTTGAGAGCACTTTAATTGGCCCACAGCGCTGTGAGCGCTTGATCTTTTCCCCTGGCGCTTGGGAGCGCCTTTCTCTCGCTGCTAGCGCTTTGAGCGCTGTGATTTTTCTCATCGCGCTGAGAGCGCTGCTCTCCTGTCCGTGGTGCTTGAGAGCGCTTCATTTTGCCCGTTTTGAGGATTTCATTGGAAGCTGGTGCCCACCCGGCATTGCCCCGTCCTGGTATTGTAATTGACCACGAGGGAGCCCACTCCTCGGATCATGGGACCCCGCCTGCCTATCTGAAGCGAGCCGGGAGAAGCAACCGGAAGTCCCGCCTCGCCGCCGGGAGAGAAGCGCCCAGCAGCAAGGAGGGGCGGCAAAAAGGTACAGGCGGGGCTCCATTGCGGTGAGGAGAGCCCCGCCGCCCAAGAAGACCCCGGACCGTCTCTACAGGACCCGGTGAGTGTGGCAGTGCTGGAGGGAAGGGCGCCGGGACACATTGTCGGTGTCCGCCCCCCCCCCTTTCCGGTAGCGCGAGATAGCGCTAAGTTGCAGAGTGAAGCCAGGAGAGGCTCTTGGGGCTGTGGCCCCTGCTCTGAGTCCCCCGTGAGGGACTCCAACAAAGACCCCGTCAGTGTTGAAGAGCCCCAAGGCTCCTGGGGGCATTCCGTTCATCGAGCCTAAGAGGCTCGAGGCCATTCCTTTGTTCTGGAGCCCGGAGAGGCTCCAACCCGGCCTCATTGTTCGTCGAGCCCCGAGTGGCTCTCCAGTTGTTCTGGGGTCCCCCGAGAGGGGCCCCCCCTGCCCACATTCGTGACGAGCCCCGAGAGGCTCAGGGGCACCCCTGGTCTTCGAGCCCAGAGAGGCTCTTGCCCCCACAGTCATTTTAAGAGCCCAGAGAGGCTCTGAGAGTGCCATTTGCTTTGCGAGCCCTGAGAGGCTCGGGTGCCCATTCTTGTCTGAGAGCCTGAGAGAGGCTCAGGAGGGCCAGTTCGTTGTTCTAGAGCCCAGAGTGGCTCCAACGTTGCCCTAACTTTCCCTGCAACTGTTGCCCAGCACTTTGTGGGCAACTGCCACGTTTAGGCCCCCTGACTTTGGACACAGGGCGTCCTAGCCCTAGAGAGGCCAGTTGGCCTAGGGACAGTCACAGGTGGTGACTTATGTGATTCTGGCGCATTTATGAGTGATGTGCCAATGTGAGTTTTGCGCAATTGTTATTGCTACACCTCTGAATGTGTTGATACATCATGGGTTTTGCTTCTTTCCCTTTGCTATGTGTTTATGCTTAGGTGAGTGCTTTTCCTCCCATAGGTCCTGAGACTAAGGTCCTAGTTACCTGCGTGATTTGCCTAGAGTGATTAGGGTTACGTAGGAGGGGTTTACCCCCTTACCAGGAAGTCCTGGTTGTGTGCTACATGCGCTATTTTGATGCTAAAGTCATTTTATGATTTATGTGCTGAGTATTGTTTTTGCTAAGTATTCTTTCTAAAGTGCTATTTCTAAAAGTGTTACTTCTAAAAGTGCTGATTCCTGACAGTGGTCCAGGTGGCCCTGTCTTGTAAATATCCCCTGTAAATTCTGCCCGTGCCCCTGGCACATTGTAAAGTGTGTGTTTTATCTAATGTGTTTTGGTAATACAAAGGCTATTTTTATATATAACCTTGTGTGGAGTTTCCTTTGTGGTGGGCCTTGGGTGTTGTTGCTGGGGTGCGTGCGCAAATACTTAGCTCATATCGCCTCCAAGTTTAGCCTTGCTGCTCGCGCCACGTTACCTAGAGGGTGAGTAGGGGTTATCTTGGCGTGTAACTCCCTTGCCCTGACTTAGGAGTGGTGGTCTCTGACTGACTTTGGCGAAAGCCCTGGCCAGCCAGGGATCCCATTTCTAACAGAGGGCGTCTAGCTGCATCTGTGAGGGGCCTCTAGGCCCCGCTCCAGCGCCTATACAGAGGGCCTCGTGGCGCACACCCCTCCAGTGCCTATGCAGAGGGCCTCTAGCTGCATCTGTGAGGGGCCTCGTGGCACCCCCCTCCAGCGCCTATGCAGAGCTCATCTAGCTGCATCTGTGAGGGGCCTTGACCTATGCAGAGGGCCTCGAGGCACATTCCCTCCAGTGCCTATGCACCCCCCTCCAGTGCCTATGCAGAGGGCCTCTAGCTGCATCTGTGAGGGGCCTCGAGGCCCCCCTCCAGTGCTTATACAGAGTGCCTCGTGACACACACACTCCAGCATCTATGCAGAGGGCCTCGCGGCACACACCCCTCCAGCGCCTATGCAGAGGGCATCTAGCTGCATCTGTGAGGGGCCTCGAAGCACACACCCCTCCTGCAACTATGCATAGGGCCTCGAGGCACACACCCCTCCAGCGCCTATGCAGAGGGCCTCTAGCCGCATCTGTGAGGGGCCTCGAGGCACCCTTCTCCAGAGCCTATGCAGAGGGCCTCTAGCTGCATCTGTGCGGGGCCTCGAGGCACACACCCCCACTGGCGCCTATGCAGAGGGCATCTAGCTGCATCTGTGAGGGGCCTCTAAGCACACACCCCTCCTGCACCTATACATAGGGCCTCGAGGCACACACCCCTCCAGCGCCTATGCAGAGGGCCTCAAGCCGCATCTGTGAGGGGCCTCGAGGCACCCTTCTCCAGCGCCTATGCAGAGGGCGTCTAGCTGCATCTGTGAGGGGCCTTGAGGCACACACCCACACCGGCGCCTATGCAGAGGGCCTCTAGCTGCATCTGTGAGGGGCCTTGAGGCATCCCCCCTCCAGCACCTATGCAGATGTCCTCTAGCTGCATCTGTGAGGGGCCTCGAGGCACACACCCCCACCAGCGCTATGCAGAACGCCTCGCGGCACACACCCCTCCAGCGCCTATGCAGAGGGCCTCGAGGCACATACCCCACCAGCGCCTATGCAGAGGGTCTCTATCTGCACCTTTGAGGGGCCTCCTTGGCACACACCCTTCCAGCGCCTATGCAGGGGGCCTCTAGCTGCACCTTTGAGGGATTTCGAGGCACACACCCCCAGCGCTTATGCAGACGGCCTAGCAGGACACACCCCTCCAGTGCCTATGTAGAGGGCCTTGTGGCACACCCCTGCAGGGCCTATGCAGAGGGCCTCATGGCACACACCCCTCCAGTGCCTATGCAGAGGGCCTCGTGGCACACACCTCTCCAAGGCCTGTGCAGAGTGCCTCGTGGCACACACCCCTCAAGTCCCTATGCAGAGGGCCTCAAGGCACACACTCCCTCCAGCGCCTATGCACCCCCTCCAGCGCCTTTGCAGAGGGCCTCTAGCTGCATCTGTGAGGGGTCTTGAGGCCCCCCTCTAGCGCTTATGCAGAGGGCCTCGCAACACACACCCCTCCAGCACCTATGCAGAAGGCCTCGAGGCACACAACCCTCCAGCGCCTCTGCAGAGGGCCTCTAGCTGCATCTGTGAGGGGACTCGTGGCACCCCCCCCTCCTGCACCTATGCAGAGGGCCACTAGCTTCATCTGTGAGGGGCCTCGTGGCACACACCCCTCCAGCGCCTATGCAGAGGGCCTCGAGCTGCATCTGTGAGGGGCATTGTGGCCACACACCCCTCCTGTGCCTAGCAGAGGGCCTCGAGGCACACACCCCTCCAGCGCCAATGCAGAGGGCCGTGTGGCACACATCTCCAGCGCCTATGCAGAGGGCCTCCAGGCACACACTCCTCCAGCGCCTATGCAGAGGGCCTCTACCTGCATCTGTGAGGGGCCTCTTGGCACCCCCCTTCCAAGGCCTATGCAGAGGGGCTCTAGCTGCATCTGTGAGGGGCCTAGAGGCACACACCCCTCCTGCGCCTAGCAGAGGGCCTCGAGGCACATACCCCTCCAGCACCTATGCAGAGGGCCTCGTGGCACACACCCCTCCAGCGCCTACGCAGGAGGACTCGAGGCACACACCCCTCCAGCGCCTATGCAGAGGGCCTCTAGCTGCATCTGTGAGGTGCCTCTAGGCCCCCCTCCAGCGACTATGCAGAGGGCCTCGTGCCGCACACCCCTCCAGTGCCTATGCAGAGGGCCTCTAGCTGCATCTGTGAGGGGCATTGAGGCCCACCTCCAGTGCTTATGCAGAGGGCCTCACAACACACATCCCTCCAGCGCCTATGCAGAGGTCCTCTAGCTGCATCTGTGAGGGGCCTCATGGCACCCCCCCTCCAGCGCCTATGCAGATGGCTTCTAGCTGCATATGTGAGGGGCCTCAAAGCACACACCCCTCCTGCGCCTATGCAGAGGGCCACGAGGCACACACTCCTCCAGCGCCTATGCAGAGGGCCTCTAGCTGCATCTGTGAGGGGCCTCTTGGCACCCCCCTCCAGCGCCTATGTAGAGGGCCTTTAGCTGTATCTATCTGTGAGGGGCCTCGTGGAACACACCCCTCCAGTGCCTATGCAGTGGGCCTCGCAGCACACACCCCTCCAGTGCCTATGCAGAGGGCATCTAGCTGCATCGGTGAGGGGCCTCGAGGCACACATCCCTCCTGCACCTAGCAGAGGGCCTTGAGGCACACACCCTTCCAGCGCCTATGCAGAGGGCCTCGTGGCACACAGCCTTCCAGTGCCTATGCAGAGGGCCTCGAGGCACACACCCCTCCAGCACCTATGCAGAGGGCCGCTATCTGCATCTGTGAGGGTCCTCGTGGCACACACCCCTCCAGTGCCTATGCAGAGGGCCTCTAGCTGCATTTGTGAGGGGCCTCGAGGCACACACCCCTCCTGCGCCTATGCAGATGGCCTCTAGCTGCATCTGTGAGAGGCCTAGAGGCACACACCCCTCCTGCGCCTAGCAGAGTGCCTCGAGGCACACACCCCTCCTGCACCTATGCAGAGGGCCTCGTGGCACACACCCCTCCAGCGCCTATGCAGGAGGACTCGAGGCACACACCCCTCCAGAGCCTATGCAGAGGGCCTCTAGCTGCATGAGTGAGGAGCCTTGTGGCACAAACCCCTCCAGCGCCTATGCAGAGGGCCTCTAGCTGCATTTGTGAGGGGCCTCGAGGCACCCACCCCTCTTGCGCCTATGCAGAGGGCCTCTAGCTGCATCTGTGAAGGGCCTCTAGGCCCCCCTCCAGCGCCTATGCAGAGGGCCTCGCAGCCCACCCCCCTCCAGTGCCGATGTAGAGGGCCTCGTGCCGCACACCCCTCCAGTGCCTATGCAGAGGGCCTCTAGTTGCATCTGTGAGGGGCCTCGTGGCACCCCCCTCCAGCGCCTATGCAGAGGGCATCTAGCTGCATCTGTGAGGGGCCTCGAAGCACACACCCCTCCTGTGCCTAGGCAGAGGGCCGCAAGGCACACTCCCTCCAGCGCCTATGCACCCCCTCCAGTGCCTATGCAGAGGGCCTCTAGCTGCATCTGTGAGGGGCATCAAGGCCCCCCTCCAGTGCTTATGCAGAGGGCCTCACAACACACATCCCTCCGGCGCCTATGCAGAGGACCTCGCGGCACACTCCCCTCCAGCACCTATGCAGAGGGTCTCTAGCTGCATCTGTGAGGGGCCTCATGGCACCCCCCTCCAGCGCCTATGCAGAGGTCCTCTAGCTGCATATGTGAGGGGCCTCGAAGCACACACCCCTCCTGCGCCTATGCAGAGGGCCTCGAGGCACACACCTCTCAATCGCCTATGCAGAGGGCCTCTAGCTGCATCTGTGAGGGGCCTCATGGCACCACCCTCCAGCGCCTATGTAGAGGGCCTTTAGCTGTATCTATCTGTGAGGGGCCTCGTGGAACACACCCCTCCAGTGCCTATGCAGTGGGCCTCACAGCACACACCCCTCCAGTGCCTATGCAGAGGGCATCTAGCTGCATCGGTGAGGGGCCTCGAGGCACACACCCCTCCTGCACCTAGCAGAGGGCCTTGAGGCACACACCCCTCCAGTGCCTATGCAGAGGGCCTCGAGGCACACACCCCTCCAGCACCTATGCAGAGGGCCACTATCTGCATCTGTGAGGGGCCTCGTGGCACACACCCCTCCAGCGCCTATGCAGAGGGCCTCTAGCTGCATTTGTGAGGGGCCTCGAGGCACACACCCCTCCTGCGCCTATGCAGTGGGCATCTAGCTGCATCTGTGAGGGGCCTCGTGGCACCCCCCCTCCAGCGCCTATGCAGAGGGCCTCTAGCTGCATCTGTGAGGGGCCTCGAGGCACACACCCCACCTGCACCTATGCAGAGGGCCTCCTGGCACACACCCCTCCAGCACCTATGCAGAGGGCCTCGAGTCACACACCCCTCCAGTGCCTATGCAGAGGGCCTCCAGCTGCATCTGTGAGGGTCCTCATGGCACACACCCCTCCAGAGCCTATGCAGAGGGCCTTTAGCCGCATTTGTGTGGGGACTTGAGGCACACACCCCCCCTGTGCCTATGCAGACGGCCTCTAGCTGTATCTATGAGGGGCCTCGTAGCACCCCCCTCATGCGCCTATGCAGAGGGCCTCTACCTGCATCTGTGAGGGGCCTTGTAGCACACACCCCTCAAGTGCCTATGCAGAGGGCCTGTGGCACACACGCCTCCAGTGCCTATGCAGAGGGCCTCTAGCTGCATCTGTGAGGGGCCTCGAGGCACACACCCCTCCTGTGCCTAGCAGAGGGCCTCGAGGCACACACCCCTCCAGCGCCTATGCAGAGGGCCTCGTGGCACACACCCCTCCAGCGCCTATGCAGAGGGCCTCAAAGCACACACCCCTCCAGCACCTCTGCAGAGGGCCTCTGGCTGCATCTGTGAGGGGTCTCGTGGCACACACCCCTCCAACGCCTATGCAGAGGGCCTCTAGCTGCATTTGTCAGGGGCCTCGAGGCACACACCCATCCTGCGCCTATGCAGAGGGCCTCTAGCTACATCTGTGATGGGCCTCATGGCACCTCCCCTCCATCGCTTATGCAGACGGCCTCTAGCTGCATCTGTGAGGGGCCTCGAGGCCTACACCCCTCCTGCGCCTTGCAGAGGGCCTCGAGACACACACCCCTCTAGCGCCTATGCAGAGGGCCTCGTGGCACACACCCCTCCAGCACCTATGCAGAGGGCCTTGAGGCACACACCCCTCCAGCACCTATGCAGAGGGCCTTGATGCACACACCCCTCCAGCGCCTATGCAGAGAGCCTATAGCTGCATCTGTGAGGGGCCTCGTAGCACACACCCTCCAGCGCCTATGCAGAGGGCCTCTAGCTGCATTTGTGAGGGGCCTCGAGGCACACACCTCTCCTGCGCCTATGCAGAGGGCCTCTAGCTGCATCTGTGAGGGGCCTTGTGGCACTCCCCCCTCCAGTGCCTATGCAGAGGGCCTCTAGCTGCATCTGTGAGGGGCCTCGTGGCACCCCCCTCCAGCGCCTATGCAAAGGGCCTCTAGCTGCTTCTGTGAGGGGCCTCATGGCACACACCCCCATCAGCGCCTTTGTAGGGGACTCGTGGCACACACCACTCCCTCCAGCGCCTATGCAGAGGGCTTCGAGGCACACACCCCTCCAACGCCTATGCAGAGGGCCTCGCGGCACACACCCCTCCAAAGCCCATGCAGAGGGCCTCCAGCTGCATCTGTGAGGGGCCTGTGGCACACACCCCTCCAGCGCCTTTGCAGAGGGCCCGTGGAACACACCCCTCCAGCGCCTATGCAGGGAACTCGTGGCACACACCACTCCCTCCAGCGCCTATGCAGAGGGCCTCTAGCTGCTTCTGTGAGGGTCCTCGCGGCACACCCCCTTCCAGCGCCTATGCAGAGGGCCTCTAGCTGCATCTGTGAGGAGCCTAGTAGCACCCTGTTGGACTTGGCCCTTCTGGCAGGTTCACCCCTAGACTTTTTGCTTGTAATGGTGACCTGGTGATGGTGATTTTTGGGTTCTGCGCACTTTCACTGTGTCCCAGTGGAAAGTGCGTGCACACTCTGAGTGCATGTGATGAGATAGGCCTGCCCTCCCGTAGGAATGCATGGGGAATGTATGTGTCCCTGGTAGTTTCTGATGCGTGGGGTGTACAGGTTCGAATTTGATATATGAGAACTCGTGAGAGTGAATGCTTCGCAATGATGTATGTGGCATGAGTGTGTCTTGTGTACAAATGCCACTTCTAGGAGTTGGCATACATTAGTGTAAAATATGCCTGGCATGTGATTGGCTGGAGCTGGCTGGTGAGCCTGGCTCCAGGAAGGCTGGATGGGTCTGCCCGGTGGTGAGTGGGAGATTAGCATGCTGATGGCTGGGGAGGAGTGTACCTGTGTCCTGCATGAGGCTGGGTTTTCCCCAGACAATTCTGGCTCCACCCCCTGGGGTGCGACTGATGACCTAAGCCCTGCCAGTGAATGAAATTGGTGGTTAAGCCATCAAGAGTACTCCAAAACCAGCTGCAACTGGTTTCCCCCCACCCTGCACCCTTAGATAAAGGAATGTGGTGCATAAAAATGGGGCTGTGTCCCCACAGATGTTGTTCTCTTCCAGGATCCCACCTGAGGGGGCTGCTACTGTTGCTGGGCCAGAGAACCGCTACTTGGATTGTCTCCCTGCCTGGAGACCCAGTGAGCTGGCTCTGGGCCCAGCCTTGCCCCCCACTGCCTGCTTAGAAGGAGTTTTGCTGGGCTTGTTGGCCCCTAGTGCCTGGTAGCGCTTTATTTGGGCCTCTAGCGCTTGAAAGCGCATTATTTTCGCCATAGAGCGCAGGGAGTGCTTTATTTTTGACTAGCGCTTGAGAGCGCTTTATTTTGCTGAGGCCGGTGCCCACCCGGCATTGTCTGCCCTGATCGAGTGCCACCTCTATCTATTCCTTATTTTAAAGGAGCCGGTGCCCACCCGGCATTTGCCCCGTAAATAGCGCAAAATCGTCACTGCCGCCAGGAAGTCAGGCGGGCCGGGGGCGGGCCTCCGGGACGACCGGAACCGGAAGTAGGAGGACGGGAGCCTACCCCGCCTCCCACGTAAGAGCCGTAGCTGAGCACCGGAGCAGGCAGGAGCCTACCCTGCGCCCCGGTGCACTCGCCCTGAGAAGAAGGGTGGAAGAGTCCTGCTGCCAGCGTCTTCCACGGGGCTCCTGAAGGACTGGGTTATTCTAAGACCCAGCGGTGCCAGGGATAACACCTAAAACCTTCGTGGGTAACCTCTTCCGGCGTACAAATGACAGAGACACAGGACACTTCCTTCGGCGTCAAAGATTCGAGGTTTATTTACTGCAGGGAACACAGAAGTCACGAGACGTACATAGCATGTAAGTTCACGGAGTCTGATTCAAATTGTATCTGTGGATCGCTCTTTTTATACAGTTTTCTCTCATAGGTTAACATGACAGACAAAAGGTTACAACCGAGTTCCCATAGTAAAATATCATAGGGGGTCGCTTTCATGTATTCAGGGCCCGGAACATAATTACAGTAGCATTTGGCGGTTCCCAACTGTAAAAGTACATCTTCCCACCATTAGTACATTCCGTCCGGCTGTAAACGAATCAAGGAAGAGACAGAAACAGGTGCAGAGGAAGACGAGGATAGCGAACAGATCGAAAAGGGTATAGAAGGGGTGGTATCAGGAAACACGATTGCAGGCATCAAAGGAGACGTGCCTAATGAATGCACAACTGAGACAATAGACCGGCACGACAAGATGAGCCCCGAGCGGGGCCATCTGCCTTACAGTATCATCCCCCTCATAATAAAGACACCTTCAAAGGAACACGTGTCTTCCGCTGGAGTTTTTGGGAATCCCAGGGTCGCGAAGCGGACAGCGTCCGTTCGCTGGCTACTTGAGGGCAAGAAACAAAATGGATGCCGTATCTAAGATGGAACCCGTGGGTTCAGATGAAGAAACCCACGAAACAAACGAACGGTTTAGGCTAGCATAGCGAAAACGCATACACCCACTAAACTCGTCATTTGCGGTTCATAGATACCAGACTCGACCATATTCGTGCGAGTCGAAAACACCACTTACAATTGTCACGGAACCTCAGACGCTCCTTTTGCCCTCATGTAGGCAAGCACTAGTCGGAGTCATAATCGATCTCGATATTCATCAGACCATCTAGATGGTGCTGCAACATAATTCTATCCATCAGAGTTCCTGTAGTAACAGTCGGCCGCCTTATACACGTCCTAGCACAGAGGCCACATAAGGCAGGACCACACTGCACACAAAGACAACACGTGAACAGGAATGCTACAACAACCCCAATGATCATCAGAATCTTCCAACCCCAAGTCGACATTAGGCCCCAAAACCATCCTAGTAGCGTCCAATCCCCTACGTCCACGTGTATGGACTCAGAGATCTTATGCAACTTCGAGATGGCTTGATAGACAGTTGGAGCGTTGTCTGGAATGAATATACAACAACTCGAATGGATCACCTTACATACTCCACCTCGATCTGCTAAAACAACGTCTAAAACCATACGATTTTGTAACGTCATAAGCCTGTCCGCCTGAAGCTCTGCTGTAATATTGCCAAGGGCACTGGCAGTGATATTAGCGGTCGATTCCACCACTCGAGTCAACTGTCTCAGGTTCCTACTATTGACCATAGGTCCCCAAAACGGCAAGAAACCCTTGAAAAAATCTCCTGCCTCTTGACCGGCAGTGTCCTCTTTGCTAATCACGCCTCTCACAACTCTGGTCTTGTGATAATCGGAGGCTACTGTAAAAGTCGGAGGCAACAAATTAGCAATATAACAGGTACCCGAGAAGTCAAGGGGCAACCATGTATATGCACGGTCATAACAGACAAAGTACGTACCCTTAGCAGTCAGGAAAACAGGGGAAGAGAGCATTGGTAAAACATATGTTTCAGTGCAAGCACTCTCCCCAAGGTGAGCTCTCGGGCTTTGGCCACGACCTTTCAAACAGAAATTACCAAGGTGGGGTACGATCGATATTGGAGACGAGCTTCTAAGCTGTCTATCGCCCACGAGCACACTATATTCAGCCTCACTCAGATCCCTATAGGCTCGCACCTCTTCATCTGGGATAAGCGATGAATCATAGATATCCCCATCTAAATCAGCAATCGCTATTACCAAAGACTTATGGTATGGACCGGGACCAAAGTGTGGAGAACGTGGCTCTCGATTGGGGTAAGAATCTAGTGCGCTTCGAAACATTGTTTGAAATGCTTGAGCTGAACCCTGGGAACTGTAAGGAAGGACCAAGTACGGAATTCCTTTATCGGTGGTATGTGGCATTAACCCACACACCCAACAGTTGGTAGTGTTCATTACCAACTGATGCTGATGAAGGAGCTGAACGAAGGAATTGCTCATGAATTCCACACGTCTAACCTGCTAGTGTTGTGGTAAGATGTGGAAGGAATGAGGAGAGACAGTGGAGGTAGGTTTAGGTTCAGAAGAAGGGGTAGGTGAGGCTGAAGGCAACAGCGACTGTATCATGTAATACACCCCACCCACCAATAACGAAGAAACAGTTAGAAACAGAAGGAACACCTGAAACATGAAGCATTTTGTTCGTGCGATTCTATGCAATTCGAATCTTTGAGATTGAGTCTTTTCCAATTCCGACAGCTTCGAGAAAGCCATCCTCTAAAACCGTCCGCAACGTTCTTGACGCACTTCGTTCTGTGTAGCAATGGTCAATCCCCAGGAGTTCCTAGGAACCGACGGTCTCCAACCTAGTGTCAGGACCTACTAACCAGAAGGAAGTACCCACACGGCCCTACGGTTCACCCGGATGTAAGGTACTTTAATCAAACAATATATACAAAATCTCCTAGCTGTGGAAACAAATACACATATGCAGAAAAGAACTCAGAATTTACGAAAATTGCAGTTATTCAAAAATGTTCAAAGTGAAAAGTGATAATGGGGTAACGTGAACGTCAGGGGAGGAAGCAAAAATATTTTTTTATTAGTCTCTAGTGTTGGAGCGAAGGAAATATCTGCTCCTCCCAGGTCGTGTCTGATCTTCAATCAGTTGATCCGATGAGGAAACAGAATCCTGTCGACCAGACAATTGTTCAGATCTTGAGTTCTTTGATGACAAATGTTCAACAATATCATTCTGCTGCACCGAGGTATCTCCGACAGGCTGAGCGTCGCTGAATGGAACAAAGTTCGGCAAGACCTCACCCTCAGACGAGGCGATGCCCCTCCTCACCCACGAGTCCGCTGGCAAAGGGATCAGCACCTTCTTGGTGTGGGTGGCATGCACCCAATGCTTACGCCCCTCCAAACGAACAGCAGTCCTCGTGGCAAGGAGCACCTGGTAGGGTCCGGTGAACCTTGGCTCCAAATTTCTTTTGCGGCCAAAATTCCTCGTAACCACCCAGTCTCCTGGCTGGAGCTGGTGGCCTGGACCCTCCGTCTGCGTCGGCAGTGCTTCAAAGACCTGTTGGTGAATTAACCTCAGTTTAGCAGTCAGATCATGAAGATAATCGATCAACATTGGGTACTCAAGATCAGAAAACACACTGGGTCTAGGGACACCCCAAACATTGGCAGGGCGGCCGAACACAATCTCGTAGGAGCTGAGCCCTACTCGGGAGTGCACAGTCGCCCTGGTTGACAGAAGAGCTAAGGGCAAAGCGTCAGGCCATGAGAGACCAGTCGTAGCCTGAATCTTCGCGAGTTTAAGTTTAAGAGTTCCATTGTATCCCTCAACTAAACCTGCTGACTGGGGATGATTGGCGCTGTGGAATTTTTGTGTAATTCCAAGGCCCTTACACACACTCTTCATCACGCTCCCCACAAACTCACTTCCGTTATCAGACCATACAATCCGTGGCATTCCATACCGAGGAAAGTACTCCTTCAGTAGGACTTTCGCTGTGGACAGAGCAGTATTGTCTTTAAGAGGGTAGGATTCAATCCATCGGGAGAATGCGCAAACCACAACTAAAACGTACTTCAGGTTATTGCATCGCTCCATATGGATGAAGTCTAACTGAATCACTTCAAAGGGACATTGAAGGGGGAGCAAAGTGGCCAGGGGGTGTAGGAGTTCCCTTACCAGGATTGTACATCATACATACCATACAATTCTTGACCAATCTCTCAGCACACTTAGTAATACCATCATTCTTCCATACAGGGGACAACAACTTACAGATACCTTTCGCGCTAATATGTGACAAGCCGTGTGCCATCGTCACTACAGCTAGCACATATGCATCCGGCAACATCCACCTCTTATTCTCGGAAAAATCAATCCAACAGCCACTCGCATCCAGCTTTCCCGTACTTTCTTTCCACTTAGTCTTTTCAGTCTCAGTGGCCTCATTCTGAATCGCTTTCACACTCTCTATAGTGTCTTCACACATACCAGTTTCTGCAGGCCACCTTACCGAACTCGTCACATACATTCTAGTTGTAAGGTTCCTGGCATTCTCCTTAGCAACTTCATCAGCGAACGCATTGCCACGACCAACATCATCCGTCACCTTACTGTGTGCACTACATTTAATAATTGCCACCTGCTTGGGCAATGTAAGTACATCTAAAAGATCATTCACAAGCTGTCCATGCTGGATCTTCGAACCATGCGATGTCATAAAACCTCTCTCTCTCCACAAACGTCCAAAACTATGCGCAACGCCAAAAGCATACTGGCTGTCCGTAAACACATTCACCCGTTTCCCTTTCGACAAAACACACGCTCTAGTCAAGGCAATCAGCTCTGCTGCCTGTGCAGAATTCTGATTCAATCTCGCAGTCTCCACAACCGTACTCAACGTTACCACAGCATACGCTGTCGTCACATCACCATTCGGCAACTTAAAACACGAACCATCCACATACAAGGTACCATCAGGCTCTGCCAAAGGAGTGTTTTTTAGGTCCACACGACCTTTTGTTTCCTCCTCAGTTCGTAAGTAGCAATCGTGTGCAGCTACCTCATCTGATTCCATATTGGTTGGCAACAAAGTCGCCGGGTTCAGGACATTACAGCGCTTTATTTGAATGTGACTTGCCAGAAGCGTCAACTCATAACCAGACAACCTTGCACTCGTCAGATGTTGAGTTTTCGTACGATTTAAGAGAGTATCAACTGCGTGCGGAACCATCACCGTAAGCATATTATCCATGACCAATCCTGCAGATTGTCGATTGGACACCGCAGCTGCCGCTGTTGCTCTCAAACAACTCGGCAATGCTCTAGCTACCGGGTCCAAGGTCGAGGAAAAATATGCACATGGACGCTGCTTACCACCGAATTGTTGCGTCAAAACACTCAACGCACAACCTTCCCTCTCGTGAACGTATAGTGTAAACGGCTTACTGTAGTCAGGAGTACCTAACACAGGGGCCGAACACAACGCATCACGTAGTTCAGAAAAACTTTTCTGACATTCTTCCGTCCATGGCAAAGGAGCTGGAACATCCTTGCACGTAAGGGCTACCAATGGTTTCGCTAGCAACAGCTTCAGCACCCAACCGACGCACGACACGACCACAGCAACGCCACCCACCGCCGCCCTCCGAACCTGGACACCGATCAGCACCGAAGACACCGTCCGCATGATGAACTCCGTCCACTCCGGATCTCCGACCGACCCCTGCCCTCACCACGTCTTCAACAAGGCCGACGCTGTCATCGCACCCCACCTGCGGGACATCTTCAACACCTCCTTCGACACCGCCACCGCCACCTTCCCCGAGAGCTGGAAGCACGCAGAACTCAGCGCTCTTCTCAAGAAACCTACAGCAGACCCCACTGAACTCAAGAACTACCGCCCACTCTCGCTCCTCCCGTTTCCAGCCAAAGTCATCAAGAAGACCGTCAACAAACAGCTGGCCGCCTTCCTCGAGACGAACGGAACCCTCGACCCCTCGCAGTCCGGCTTCCGAGCCAACCATAGCACCGAGACCGCCCTCATCGCCGCCACCGACGACATCCTAGCCCTGATGGACAACGGAGAAACAGCGGCCCTCATCCTCCTAGACCTCTCCGCGGCCTTCGACACTGTCTGCCACCGCACCCTAGTGCAACACCTCAGCAACGTCGGAATCCAGGAGAAGGCACTGGAATGGATCGTCTCCTTCCTCGACGGAAGAACACAGAGAGTCCGCCTACCACCGTACAAGTCAGAAGCCACCGAAGTCATCTGCGGCGTCCCTCAAGGATCCTCGCTGAGCCCTACCCTCTTCAACGTCTACATGAGCCCCCTGGCGGCCATCGCACGCCAACACAACCTCAACATAATCTCCTACGCCGACGACACCCAGCTGATCCTCTCCCTGACCAACGACCCCGCCGCCGCCAGAGCCAACCTGCACGAAGGGATGAAGGAGGTCCTCATCCTGGGCTCCACGCCCACCGCCTGGGACGACTCCTGGTGGCCCCCCGCCCTGGGCACCGCACCCAAACCAACTAACCATGCACGCAACCTGGGCTTCATCCTGGACTCCTCCCTCTCCATGACCAAGCAAGTCAACGCCGTCTCCTCGGCGTGCTTCAACACCCTGCGCATGCTACGAAAGATCTTCTGGTGGATCCCTACGGAGACCAGGAAGACCGTCACCCAGGCCCTCGTCACCAGCCGACTGGACTACGGCAATGCCCTCTACGCCGGAACCACCGCCAAGCTCCAGACGAGACTTCAGCAGATCCAGAACGCCTCAGCCAGACTCATCCTCGACATCCCACGTAACAGCCACATCTCCGGACACCTGAGAGACCTGCACTGGCTCCCCGTCAACAAAAGAATCACCTTCCGTCTCCTCATCCACGCACACAAAGCCCTACACGATCAAGGCCCGAGCTACCTCAACAAGCGAATCAACTTCTACGCTCCCAAACGCCACCTCCGATCAGCCAGCCACGCCCTCGCCGCCGTCCCACGCATCCGTAGAGCGACAACGGGAGGAAGGTCCTTCTCCTACCTGGCCGCCAAGACCTGGAACTCCCTCCCGACTGACCTACGCCTGACCCAAGACCACCTCTCCTTCAGGAAGAAGCTCAAGACCTGGCTGTTCGAGCAGTAACGGAACCCCCCCCCCCAAGCGCCTTGAGACCCTACGGGTATGTAGTGCGCTCTATAAATGTCTTTGATTGCTTTGATTGATAGCAATGAAAAATTTTGAATCCATTGCCTGCAGTATGACGTGATACCCAAAAAGGCACGCACATCTCTCTGAGTTGTTGGCACAGTCATTCGAGCAATCGCCGCAATTTTCTCTGGGGTCAACCTTCTTCCCTCCTTTGACAATAAGTGACCTAGTAGTTACTTCTTGGCAACAATATTGCAGTTTAGAAGGTGACACCTTGTGATGTAAGTCACAGAGATGCTGTAACAGAGACACCGTAGCAATTTTGCAAACGTCCTGAGTGTCCGCAGCCACCAATAAGTCATCGACATATTGGATCAAAGCCGCACCAGCCGGCAACACAAATGCGTCAAGTTGGCTCTTCAAGGCTTGACTGTATATCGATGGACTCTCACAGTAGCCCTGAGGAGGATGTTTAAACCTAAAGCTGTGGCCACCTAGTACGAAACCGAAAAGGTCCCTACTCTCCTCAGCAATCGGAATGCTAAAGAAAGCATTCTTCAGATCGATCACTGTGAACCAGGACGCGGATGCTGGAATCAGAGTCAGTAGAGCCGTGATGTCAGGCACCACAGGGAACTGAGGAATCACAATTTTATTCATCTCCCGTAAATCGATAACAAAACGATAAACAGGAGGCTTTGATGGATCAGTGCGTTTCAGAATGGGCAGCACAGGGCTATTGCACACATTTCCCTGAGTCTCCTCAATAACATTTTTCTCGATCAAGTCGTAGATGATCGCTAAGAGCGCTCGCTCACCATCAAGGGAGATACGATACTGGGGAATACGTGGCCTGCAGTATGACGTGATACCCAAAAAGGCACGCACATCTCTCTGAGTTGTTGGCACAGTCATTCGAGCAATCGCCGCAATTTTCTCTGGGGTCAACCTTCTTCCCTCCTTTGACAATAAGTGACCTAGTAGTTACTTCTTGGCAACAATATTGCAGTTTAGAAGGTGACACCTTGTGATGTAAGTCACAGAGATACCCAAAAAGGCACGCACATCTCTCTGAGTTGTTGGCACAGTCATTCGAGCAATCGCCGCAATTTTCTCTGGGGTCAACCTTCTTCCCTCCTTTGACAATAAGTGACCTAGTAGTTACTTCTTGGCAACAATATTGCAGTTTAGAAGGTGACACCTTGTGATGTAAGTCACAGAGATGCTGTAACAGAGACACCGTAGCAATTTTGCAAACGTCCTGAGTGTCCGCAGCCACCAATAAGTCATCGACATATTGGATCAAAGCCGCACCAGCCGGCAACACAAATGCGTCAAGTTGGCTCTTCAAGGCTTGACTGTATATCGATGGACACTCACAGTAGCCCTGAGGAGGACGTTTAAACCTAAAGCTGTGGCCACCTAGAGAGAAACCGAAAAGGTCCCTTCTCTCCTCAGCAATCGGAATGCTAAAGAAAGCATTCTTCAGATCGATCACTGAGAACCAGGACGCAGATGCTGGAATCAGAGTCAGTAGAGCCGTGATGTCAGGCACCACAGGGAACTGAGGAATCACAATTTTATTCATCTCCCGTAAATCGATAACAAAACGATAAACAGGAGGCTTTGATGGATCAGTGCGTTTCAGAATGGGCAGCACAGGGCTATTGCACACATTTCCCTGAGTCTCCTCAATAACATCTTTCTCAATCAAGTCGTAGATGATCGCTAAGAGCGCTCGCTCACCATCAAGGGAGATACGATACTGGGGAATACGTGGCAAACGCACATTAGATTTCAAATGAACAACATAAGGGGAGATGTCAAGCAGGCCCACGTCATTGGGACCTGTTGCCCACAAAGATGCAGGAAGAGAACTCAATTCCGGTGGAAGCTTATCGAGAGACAAGTACATAGGAGAGATAACTCTCTCACCCAAAGTAAGCTTCACTCCCGCAGGAGAACAGTACAAAGTCACATATAGTCGTTTCAGCAAATCCAAGCCCAAAAGATTTTCACCACAACCAGTAGTCAAAATCAAAGGAGCTTCCAGCTCGCATGGCCCAATTGTAAGGGGCAAAGGGCGCGAAACCGGATTGCTAACAGGGGCGCCAGAGAATCCAACGGAAACATTTGTTAAGCCAGACAAAGGTGCGCCAGGGAGTTTCGAATGCATGATGGAACTTTTCGCTGCACCAGTGTCCAACAGAAAAGGTTCAACTACGCCTGAGGTGGCAACTGTGACGTAAGGCCCTCTCTGATCAACCGGAACTGATACTACTCCCTCTCCTTGTCTATGGCTGTCCTAGTAATTACCGTCGTCAGTACTCTGATCGACGTAATAATCATCCACATTGTACTGTGCGGATCGGCCTTGCGACGATGATCCTCGCTGATCGAAACAATTGTTAGAATCAGAGAAATCATTAGAACGATCATTTTGCACACCACGACCTCTACCTCGTGAGGCCTGTTGAGGACCACTACGGCCTCCTCTAGATGAATTACCACTATTTCGATCACGCAAAACTGGACAATCAAATTTCAAATGACCCTCTCCCCTACAATAGGCACACTGATTGTACTCCAACGTAGATCTCTGCGAAGAGGAGTCATTTCGTGATTGCGACCTGTTCGACTGAGACTGCGATCGATTCCGCTGTTGCGAATCGTTCTGATTCGAACGTGGAGGATACGCTTGTTGCAACAACACCTTAGTTTTGAGCTCTTTCGTCTTTTTATCTGCTCGATCATTTTCCTCTTTCTCTCTATTCTCATAATATTGGGCCGTAGCCAATATCTGAGCAGAAGTGGAAACGGCCCACGCACTCTCTGAATTTCTCAATTTGTTGCTGAGGTCCGGCAACAAATTCGACACAAATTTGTCCACAAACAATCTCTGACCTCCCTGAGTACCCATATCTTGACCACTATGATCAATGAACGCCTCCTCAAATCTGGTAAAGAAATCAGAGACACTCTCATCCTTCTTTTGCTTGCAAGCAGACAATTTGTCCCAATTCACTTTCATAGCTGGCATAAGCGTCTTCATAAGGGTAATTATTCTCTGAGGCAAAGCCGTAATTAACTGTTCAGGCTTAGCCCCACCAACTTGTCGTGTATCCACCGCTATAAGAGCAGCCCAATCACCACCTAACTCTGCTGCATGATTTTCTTGACGGATTTTCGCCCAAACCGGTTGCGGAACTACGTTACCGAACAACATATCGGTGTCAGCAAGATTCATGATAGTAGCATCTACTAACTGAGATAATTCTTTATAGTACCCTGCAGGATTCTTTCGAGGGTCAGGCACAGATTGCTTCACCTGCAAGACTTCTGATCGTTTCCATGGGAGGTGTATCCACACTCTCTGGAAATGTTGCAGGATCGGCGGGGCAGCACCAGGGTTACCTGGCATCCACACTGATGGAACTTCACGCATGGGAAACTGACCAGGCGCTGCTGGCGGTTCCTCAATGTCTTCTAAAAACAATGCCCGAGGCATTATGGAAGGACGAAAAGATAGCAACTGCTCGACAGCACGCCGAACATTGCTACCCACCATTATTCTGCTCGCAAACTGAAGCTGAAGATTAGTGAGAGCAGCCAATACACCATCAGTCGCATTGGCTGATATTTGATCACGTAAAAGCTTGCACATTTCCTCAAACACGAACCTCTGTGTCGGTTCGTTGAATTGAGAGGACGTATCAAGCACCACACGCGGAGGATTCCTAAGGGGGTATCTAATCCAACTCATCGCCATATTATATAGCGAGTCACGTTCCCTACCCCCAGGAAGCTGACTTCGTCTTTGGGGAGCATCAGAACCAGCGGACTCAAGAATCGGTCCAAGAGAAGTGAAGAAGTTAGCAGCAACAGAAGGGACACGACGTCGAGCAGATGGGGTAGAAGAGTAACTCAACGGGGTAACAAGAGACGTGTCAGTGACAGAAGGGGCAGCAGGAGTAACCAAAACAGTAGAAGTAGCGGGAACAGGAGTATGAGGAAGCACAAGCGGGAGAGCAGTAGGGACAGGAGCAGGTAAGGAAGCAGGAACAGATTGGGGAACAGGAACAGGATGGGGAACAGGAACAGGAGCGGGTTGAGGAACAGGGACAGGGGGGACCACAGAAGCTACGGTACCCTGTGCATACGGAGGTGGTGACTTCAAGAGATAGGACAACAAAGGATCCTCTTCCGCTTCCTCTCCCTTCTTATCCTCCCTTCTTATCCGTACCCGTCGGTAAAGCGGGGTAACACTTATCCACTGACATGCGCTGCAATCTATCAAAAACTTCCTTTTCCTTCTCCTCCTTATCTCGCTGAAATTGATCTGCATTTCTCATCGTTGTAACGATACCTTCTCTCTTATTACGTTTAAGCTGCTTGATTTCTCTCTGCTTGGCTTCTTTACGCCACAACCGAAAGGAATCAAACATGGCCGGCCTTGCTTTTCTTTGGAACAATTTAGCTTCAAGATTATCTAAAATCGGGGCCTCAAAACTACCATGAGGTGGCCAACTAAGGACACCGTCTTTTTTAGTGTAACAAACCCAACACTCATTGAATGTGATCGGACCCAAACCATGTCGACTGTATAACTCGTAAGTTGGAGTTTCAACCGGAGGTATCGGACACGAGTCCTCCAGCCGGGAATCTGTACCACAACCTTTAAAGCAACTGAACAAAGTACTACGGCCAGGCATCGTGCACACTAACCGAGTTTCACAAACGTCAAGGGTTATAGGAGTACAATGTCCCTGCAAAGAGCGAAAACCCTCGGGTTTGGCGACTGCAGACGTCAAATAGTACAACTAAGAACAAAATACCAAGAACCACAAATGCAATGGAACCATGCAACAACTAAGCACCCACAACAACAAAGGACTCTGGGAGCGACCCACAAATACTTAACTCAAAGATCGATGGCGTCACCAGGAAGGCCCGTCAATCGTCTCGCTGTACCAAGGTCTACGCCAGGCGCCAAAACAGGTCTACAGTCAGGGCAGCAGTCCGTCGCAGCCGTCAGGAGGCGGGAATCTTCGCGGGAAAAGTCGTCGGGCCACTTGTTTCGACAACAGGATCGATGAAGCGGGGTGCACCTTCCCTCGGAGATTTCACACGAAGTTCCTCACGATCGTCGGGCTTTGGACCGGTACCACTGATGCAGCCCCACGTTGGGCGCCAACTGAAGGACTGGGTTATTCTAAGACCCAGCGGTGCCAGGGATAACACCTAAAACCTTTGTGGGTAACCTGTTCCGGCGTACAAATGACAGAGACACGGGACAGTTCCTTCGGCGTCAAAGATTTGAGGTTTATTTACTGCAGGGAACACAGAAGTCACGAGAAGTACATAGCATGTAAGTTCACGGAGTCTGATTCAAATTGTATCTGTGGATCGCTCTTTTTATACAGTTTTCTCTCATAGGTTAACATGACAGACAAAAGGTTACAACCCAGTTCCCATAGTAAAATATCATAGGGGGTCGCTTTCATGTATTCAGGGCCCGGAACATAATTACAGTAGCATTTGGCGGTTCCCAACTGTAAAAGTACATCTTCCCACCATTAGTACATTCCGTCCGGCTGTAAACGAATCAAGGAAGAGACAGAAACAGGTGCAGAGGAAGACGAGGATAGCGAACAGATCGAAAAGGGTGTAGAAGGGGTGGTATAAGGAAACACGATTGCAGGCATCAAAGGAGACGTGCCTAATGAATGCACAACTGAGACAATAGACCGGCACGTCATGATGAGCCCCGAGCGGGGCCATCTGCCTTACAGTATCATCCCCCTCATCATAAAGACACCTTCAAAGGAACACGTATCTTCCGCTGGAGTTTTTGGGAAACCCAGGGTCGCGAAGCGGACAGCGTCCGTTCGCTGGCTACTTGAGGGCAAGAAACAAAATGGATGCCGTATCTATGATGGAAACCGTGGGTTCAGATGAAGAAACCCATGAAACAAATGACCGGTTTAGGACGCATAGCGAAAACGCATACACCCACTAAACTCGTCATTTGCGGTTCATAGATACCAGACTCGACCATATTCGTGCGAGTCGAAAACACCACTTACAATTGTCACGGAACCTCACTCCCAGGAGTGAGGGAGAGCCCTGTGGTAACAGGCATAGAGAAGCCTCACAGCTGCCGGTGAGGAGGAGGACGCGGCCTTTGCAGAAGAGCAGCACCAGAAGACATCCGGTGAGTGACCGGGAGGGAGCCCGCTGAGAGGCAGAGCCCTCGAGGACTCCGTGGCACTTTCCCCCCTTGAGTTCCCTAGAGGGAGGGGCCCCACCCACGCCGCAGTTGCTGCCAGAGCCTCTTGAGGCTCCACGATCAAAGGCGCCATTTGTTTGTTGGAGCCACGAGGCTCCGGGGCAGTTTTCCTTTCACCGTTGAGCGGCCCCATTTGGCAGAGGGCCGCTCCAGCATCTCCAGGGGCAGTTGTTTCTCTTGAGTCCCCAGAGGGGGGACTCCACAGTAGGCCCCAGGGGCCTATTTGTTTCACGAGCCCGGAGAGGCTCCAGAGACGGCCGCATTTTGTGTTTGAGCCTGAAAGGCTCCAGGGGGCATTTTTGATTTACTGAGAGCCCACGAGTGGCTCAGGCACCACAAGTATCTTTGAGAGCCCAGAGAGGCTCAGGGGCCATTTGTTTATTCGGAGGCTGCGAGGCTCCCACGTTGGCCCATCCTTGCTTGCACCAGTTGCCCAGCACTTTGTGGGCAACTGCCACGTTTAGGCCCCTGACACTGGGACAAAGGGCGCCCTAGCCCCAACAAGGCCAGAAGGCCTATAGACAGTCCCAGGTGGTGACTTGTGTGAGTTTGGCGCAATTGTGTTCTTTTTCTGCACCTCTGAATGTGTTTTTATGCATCATGTGCCTTGTTCTACACCGCTGAATGTTTTTATGCCTCATGTGCCTTGCTCTTACACCGCTGAATGTATGTTATGCATCATGTGTTATCTGCACCTCTGAATGTGTTTAGGCGTCATGTGTTTTCTCCTACACCTCTGAATGTATGTTATGCATCATGTGTTATGTGCTTATACCCCTACAGGTATTGTGATACTTAGGTGGTTGTTTTCTTGCTAGTACAGGTGGTGCTTGTGAGGTCCTGGTTCCCTGCGTGACCTGTTCCTAAGGTGGTTAGGATTGCGTAGGTGGTACTTACCTGATTACCAGTAGTTACTGGTGGTGTGCTATTTTGTGCTACAGTGATTTATATTCTATGTTCTAAGTACTAATTCTACCTAGTGCTAAGTTCTAAAAGTGCATATTCCTGACAGTGGTCCATGTGGCCCTGTCTTGTACATATCCCCTGTAAATTCTGCCCGTGCCTGTTGGCACATTGTAAAGTGTGTGTTTTATCTAATGTGTTTTGGTGTAATACAAAGGCTATTTTTACATATAACCTTGTGTGGAGTTTCCTTTGTGTTGGGCCTTGGGTGTTGTTGCTGGGGTGCGTGCGCAAATACTTAACTCACATCACCTGCAAGTTTAGCCTTGCTGCTCGCGCCACGTTACCTAGAGGGTGAGCAGGGTTATCTTGGCGTGTAACTCCCTTGCCCTGACTTAGGAGTGGTGGTCTCTGACTGACTTTTGCGCAAGCCCTGGCCAGGCAGGGATCCCATTTCTAACACACCCCCCCTCCTTCACCTATGCAGAGGGCCTCTTGCTGCATCTGTGAGGGGCCTTGTGGCACACACCCCTCCCACGCCTATGCAGAGGGCCTCGCGGCACACACCCCTCCAGTGCCTATGCAGAGGGCCCCTAGCTGCATCTGTGAGGGGCCTCGAGGCACACAACCCTCCTGTGCCTAGCAGAGGGCCTCAAGGCACACACCCCTCCAGCGCCTATGCAGAGGGCCTTGTGGCACACACCTCTCCAGAGCCTATGCAGAGGGCCTCAAAGCACACACCCCTCCAGCACCTCTGCAGAGGGCCTCTAGCTGCATCTGTGAGGGGCCTTGTGGCACACACCCTCCAGCGCCTATGCAGGGAGCCTTCAGCTGCATTTGTGAGGGGCCTCGAGGCACACACCCCTCCTGCGCCTATGCAGAGGGCCCTTAGCTGCATCTGTGAAGGGCCTCATGGCACCTCCCCTCCAGCGCCTATGCAGATGGCCTCTAGCTGCATCTGTGAGGGGCCTCAAGGCACACCCCCCTCCTGCACCTAGCAGAGGGCCTCCAGGCACACACCCCTCCAGCACCTATGCAGAGGGCCTCAAGGCACACACCCCTCCAGCGCCTATGCAGAGGGCCTCTAGTTGCATTTGTGAGGGGCCTCAAGGCACACACTCCACCTGCGCCTATGCAGAGGGCCTCTAGCTGCCTCTGTGAGGGGCCTCGTGGCACCCCCACTCCAGCGCCTACGCAGAGGGCCTCTAGCTGCATCTGTGAGGGGCCTCGTGGCACCCCCCTCCTGCACCTATGCAGAGGGCCTCTAGCTGCTTCTGTGAGGGGCCTCGTGGTACACCCCCCTCCAGCGTCTATGTAGGGGACTCGAGGCATACACCCCTCCAGTGCCTATGCAGAGGGCCTCGAGGCATACACCCCTCCAGTGCCTATACAGAGGGCCTCGTGGCACACACCCCTCCAGCGCCTATACAGAGGGCCTCGAGGCATACATCCCTCCAGTGTCTATGCAGAGGGCCTCAAGGCATACACCCCTCCAGTGCCTATACAGAGGGCCTCATGGCACACACCCCTGCAGCGCCTATACAGAGGACCTCGAGGCATACACCCCTCCAGTGCCTAGCAGAGGGCCTCCAGGCACACACCCCTCCAGCGCCTATGCAGAGGGCCTCGAGGCATACACCCCTCCAGTGCCTATGCAGAAGGCCTGTAGCTGCATTTGTGAGGGGCCTCAAAGCACACACCACTCCAGCACCTCTGCAGAGGGCCTCTACCTGCACCTGTGAGGAGCCTCGTGGCACACACCCCTCCAGCGCCTATGCAGAAGGCCTGTAGCTGCATTTGTGAGGGGCCTCAAAGCACACACCACTCCAGCACCTCTGCAGAGGGCCTCTAGCTGCATCTGTGAGGGGCCTCGTGGCACACACCCTCCAGCGCCTATGCATAGGCCCTTCAGCTGCATTTGTGAGGGGCCTCGAGGCACACACCCCTCCTGCGCCTATGCAGAGGGCCCCTAGCTGCATCTGTGAAGGGCCTCATGGCACCTCCCCTCCAGCGCCTATGCAGGTGGCCTCTAGCTGCATCTGTGAGGGGCCTTGAGGCACACACCCCTCCTGCGCTTAGCAGAGGGCCTCCAGGCACACAACCCTCCAGCACCTATGAAGAGGGCTTCGTGGCACACACCCCTCCAGCGCATATGCAGGAGGACTCGAGGCACACATCCCTCCAGAGCCTGTGCAGAGGGCCTCTAGCTGCATGTCAGGCACCCACCCCTCCTGCGCCTATGCAGAGGGCCTCTAGCTGCATCTGTGAGGGGCCTCTAGGCCCCCCTCCAGCGCCTATGCAGAGGGCCTCGCAGCCCACACCCCTCCAGTGCCTATGCAGAGGGCCTCGTGCCGCACACCCCTCCAGTGCCTATGCAGAGGGCCTCTAGTTGCATCTGTGAGGGGCCTTGTGGCATCCCCCTCCAGCGCCTATGCAGAGGGCATCTAGCTGCATCTGTGAGGGGTCTTGAAGCACACACTCCTCCTGTGCCTAGGCAGATGGCCGCAAGGCACACTCCCTCCAGCGCCTATGCACCCCCTCCAGTGCCTATGCAGAGGGCCTCTAGCTGCATCTGTGAGGGGCATCAAGGCCCCCCTCTAGTGCTTATGCAGAGGGCCTCACAACACACATCCCTCCAGCGCCTATGCAGAGGTCCTCGCGGCACACTCCCCTCCAGCGCCTATGCAGAGGGCCTCTAGCTGCATCTGTGAGGGGCCTCATGGCACCCCCCCTCCAGCGCCTATGCAGAGGGCCTCTAGCTGCATATGTGAGGGGCCTCGAAGCACACACCCCTCCTGTGCCTATGCAGAGGGCCTCGAGGCACACACCTCTCCAGCGCCTATGCAGAGGGCCTCTAGCTGCATCTGTGAGGGGCCTCATGGCACCCCCCCTACAGCGCCTATGTAGAGGGCCTTTAACTGTATCTATCTGTGAGGGGCCTCGTGGAACACACCCCTCCAGTGCCTATGCAGTGGGCCTCACAGCACACACCCCTCCAGTGCCTATGCAGAGGGCCTCGAGGCAAACACCCCTCCTGCACCTAGCAGAGGGGCTTGAAGCACACACCCCTCCAGCGCCTATGCAGAGGGCCTCGTGGCACACAGCCCTCCAGTGCCTATGCAGAGGGCCTCGAGGCACACACCCCTCCAGCACCTATGCAGAGGGCCACTATCTGCATCTGTGAGGGGCCTCGTGGCACACACCCCTCCAGCGCCTATGCAGAGGGCCTCTAGCTGCATTTGTGAGGGGCCTCGAGGCACACACCCCTCCTGCGCCTATTCAGAGGGCCTCTAGCTGCATCTGTGAGGGGCCTCGTGGCACCCCCCTCCAGCGCCTATGCAGAGGGCCTCTAGCTGCATCTGTGAGGGGCCTCGAGGCACACACCCCACCTGCACCTATGCAGAGGGCCTCGTGGCACACACCCCTCCAGCACCTATGCAGAGGGCCTCGAGGCACACACCCCTCCAGCGCCTATGCAGAGGGCCTCAAGGCACACACCCCTCCAGCGCCTATGCAGAGGGCCTCTAGCTGCATCTGTCAGGGGCCTCGTGGCACAGACCCCTCCAGAGCCTATGCAGAGGGCCTCTAGCTGCATTTGTGTGGGGCCTCGAGGCACACACCCCTCCTGCGCCTATGCAGAGGGCCTCTAGCTGCATCTGTGAGGGGCCTTGTGGCACTCCCCCCTCCAGTGCCTATGCAGAGGGCCTCTAGCTGCATTTGTGAGGGGCCTCATGGCACCCCCCTCCAGCGCCTATGCAAAGGGCCTCTAGCTGCTTCTGTGAGGGGCCTCGTGGCACACCCCCCTCCAGCGCCTATGTAGGGGACTCGTGGCACACACCACTCCCTCCAGCGCCTATGCAGAGGGCTTCGAGGCACACACCCCTCCAACGCCTATGCAGAGGGCCTCGCAGCACACACTCCTCCAACGCCTATGCAGAGGGCCTCGAGGCTCACACCCCTCCAAAGCCCATGCAGAGGGCCTCTAGCTGCATCTGTGAGGGGCCTGTGGCACACACCCCTCCAGCGCCTTTGCATAGGGCCCCGTGGAACACACCCCTCCAGCGCCTATGCAGGGGACTCGTGGCACACACCACTCCCTCCAGCGCCTATGCAGAGGGCCTCTAGCTGCTTCTGTGAGGGTCCTCGCGGCACACCCCCTTCCAGCGCCTATGCAGAGGGCCTCTAGCTGCATCTGTGAGGAGCCTAGTAGCACCCTGTTGGACTTGGCCCTTCTGGCAGGTTCACCCCTAGACTTTTTGCTTGTAATGGTGACCTGGTGATGGTGATTTTTGGGTTCTGCGCACTTTCACTGTGTCCCAGTGGAAAGTGCGTGCGCACTCTGAGTGCATGTGATGAGATAGGCCTGCCCTCCCATAGGAATGCATGGGGAATGTATGTGTCCCTGGTAGTTCCTGATGTGTGGGGTGTACAGGTTTGAATTTTATATGTGAGAACTCATGAGAGTGAATGCTTCGCAATGATGTATGTGGCATGAGTGTGTCTTGTGTACAAATGCCACTTCTAGGAGTTGGCATATTAGTGTAAAATATGCCTGGCGTGTGATTGGCTGGATCTGGCTGGTGAGCCTGGCTCCAGGAAGGCTGGATGGGTCTGCCCCGTGGTGAGTGGGAGATCAGCATGCTGATGGCCAGGGAGGAGTGTACCTGTGTCCTGAATGGGCTGGGTTTTCCCCCAGACAATGCCGGTTCCGCCCCCTGTGGTGCGACTGAGGACTCTAGCCCTGCCAATGAATGAAATGGGTGGTTGAGCCATCAAGAGGGCTCCAAAACCAGCTGCAACTGGTTTCCCCCCACCCAGCACCCTTAGACAAAGGAATGTGGTGTATAAAATTGGGGCTGTGTCCCCACAGATGTTGTTCTCTTCCAGGATTCTACCTGAGGGGGATGCTGCTGTTGCTGGGCCAGAGCACCGCCACTTGGATTGTCTCCCTGCCTGGAGACCCAGTGAGCTGGCTCTGGGTCCAGCCTTGCCCCCCCCCTGCCTGCTTAGAAGGACTTTTGCTGGACGTGTTGGCCCCTAGCGCCTGGGAGCGCTTTATTTGGGCCTCTAGCGCTTGAAAGCGCATTATTTTCGTCATAGAGCGCAGGGAGCGCTTCATTTTTGACTAGCGCTTGAGAGAGCTTTATTTTGCTGAGGCCGGTGCCCACCCGGCATTGTCTGCCCTGATCGAGTGCCACCTCTATCTATTCCTTATTTTAAAGGAACCGGTGCCCACCTGGCATTTGCCCCGTAAATAGCGCAAAATCGTCACTGCCGCTGCCCGGCGCCCGACCAGGAAGTCAGGCGGGCCAGGGGCGGGCCTCCGGGACAACCGGAACCGGAAGTAGGAGGACGGGAGGCTACCCAGCCTCCCACGTAAGAGCCGCGGCTGAGCACCGGAGCAGGCAGGAGCCTACCCTGCGCCTCGGTGCACTCGCCCTGAGAAGGAGGGAGGAAGAGTCCTGCTGCCGGCGTCTTCCACAGGGCTCCCAGGAGTGAGGGAGGGCCCCGTGGTAACAGGCATAGAGAAGCCCCGCAGCTGCCGGTGAGGAGGAGGACGCCGCCTTTGCAGAAGAGCAGCACCAGAAGACAGCCGGTGAGTGACCGGGAGGGAGCACGCTGAGAGGCAGAGCCCTTGAGGTCTCCGAGGCACTTTCCCCCCTTGAGTTCCGAAGAGGGAGGGGCCCCACCCACGCCGCAGTTGCTGCCAGAGCCTGTCGAGGCTCCACGATCCAAGGCGCCATTTGTTTGTTGGAGCCACGAGGCTCCGGGGCAGTTTTCCTTTCACCGTTGAGCGGCCCCATTTGGCAGAGGGCCGCTCCAGCATCTCCGGGGGCAGTTGTTTCTCTTGAGTCCCCAGAGGGGGGACTCCACAGTAGGCCCCAGGGGCCTATTTGTTTCACGAGCCCGGAGAGGCTCCAGAGACGGCCGCATTTTGTGTTTGAGCCAAAAAAGGCTCAAGGGGGCATTTTTGATTTACTGAGAGCCCACGAGTGGCTCAGGCGGCACAAGTATCTTTGAGAGCCCAGAGAGGCTCAGAGGCCATTTGTTTATTCAGAGCCTGCGAGGCTCCCACGTTGGCCCATTCTTGCTTGCACCAGTTGCCCAGCACTTTGTGGGCAACTGCCACGTTTAGGCCCCTGACACTGGGACAAAGGGCGCCCTAGGCCCAACAAGGCCAGAAGGCCTATGGACAGTCCCAGGTGGTGACTTGTGTGAGTTTGGCGCAATTGTGTTATTTTTCTGCACCTCTGAATGTGTTTTTATGCATCATGTGCCTTGTTCTACACCGCTGAATGTTTTTATGCCTCATGTGCCTTGCTCTTACACCGCTGAATATATTTTATGCATCATGTGTTATCTGCACCTCTGAATGTGTTTAGGCGTCATGTGTTTTCTCCTACACCTCTGAATGTATGTTATGCATCATGTGTTATGTGCTTATACCCCTACAGGTATTGTGATACTTAGGTGGTTGTTTTCTTGCTAGTACAGGTGGTGCTTGTGAGGTCCTGGTTCCCTGCGTGACCTGTTCCTAAGGTGGTTAGGATTGCGTAGGTGGTACTTACCTGAATACCAGTAGTTACTGGTGGTGTGCTATTTTGTGCTACAGTGATTTATATTCTATGTTCTAAGTACTAATTCTACCTAGTGCTAAGTTCTAAAAGTGCATATTCCTGACAGTGGTCCATGTGGCCCTGTCTTGTACATATCCCCTGTAAATTCTGCCCATGCCTGTTGGCACAATGTAAAGTGTGTGTTTTATCTAATGTGTTTTGGTGTAATACAAAGGCTATTTTTACATATAACCTTGTGTGGAGTTTCCTTTGTGGTGGGCCTTGGGTGTTGTTGCTGGGGTGCGTGCGCAAATACTTAACTCACATCGCCTCCAAGTTTAGCCTTGCTGCTCGCGCCACGTTACGTAGAGGGTGAGCAGGGTTATCTTGGGGTGTAACTCCCTTGCCCTGACTTAGGAGTGGTGGTCTCTGACTGACTTTGGCGCAAGACCTGGCCAGCCAGGGATCCCATTTCTAACACACCCCCCTTCCTTCACCTATGCAGAGGGCCTCTAGCTGCATCTGTGAGGGGCCTTGTGGCACACACCCCTCCCACGCCTATGCAGAGGGCCTCGCGGCACACACCCCTCCAGTGCCTATGCAGAGGGCCCCTAGCTGCATCTGTGAGGGGCCTCGAGGCACAAGCCCCTCCTGTGCCTAGCAGAGGGCCTCGAGGCACACACCCCTCCAGCGCCTATGCAGAGGGCCTTGTGGCACACACCCCTCCAGCGCCTATGCAGAGGGCCTCAAAGCACACACCCCTCCAGCACCTCTGCAGAGGGCCTCTAGCTGCATCTGTGAGGGGCCTTGTGGCACACACCCTCCAGCGCCTGTGCAGGGGGCAGCCTTCAGCTGCATTTGTGAGGGGCCTCGAGGCACACACCCCTCCTGCGCCTATGCAGAGGGCCCCTAGCTGCATCTGTGAAGGGCCTCGTGGCACCTCCCCTCCAGCGCCTATGCAAATGGCCTCTAGCTGCATCTGTGAGGGGCCTCGAGGCACACACCCCTCCTGCGCCTAGCAGAGGGCCTCCAGGCACACACCCCTCCAGCGCCTATACAGAGTGCCTCTTGGCACACACCCCTCCAGCGCCTATGCAGAGGGCCTGAAGGCACACACCCCTCCAGCGCCTATGCAGAGGGCCTCTAGCTGCATTTGTGAGGGGCCTCAAGGCACACACCCCACCTGCGCCTATGCAGAGGGCCTCTAGCTGCCTCTGTGAGGGGCCTCGTGGCACCCCCACTCCAGCGCCTACTCAGAGGGCCTCTAGCTGCATCTGTGAGGGGCCTCGTGGCACCCCTCTCCAGCACCTATGCAGAGGGCCTCTAGCTGCTTCTGTGAGGGGCCTCGTGGTACACCCCCCTCCAGCGCCTATGTAGGGGACTCGAGGCATACACCCCTCCAGTGCCTATACAGAGGGCCTCGTGGCACACACCCCTCCAGCGCCTATACAGAGGGCCTCGAGGCATACACCCCTCCAGTGCCTATGCAGAGGGCCTCGAGGCATACACCCCTCCAGTGCCTATACAGAGGACCTCATGGCACACACCCCTCCAGCGCCTATACAGAGGGCCTCGAGGCATACACCCCTCCAGTGCCTAGCAGAGGGCCTCCAGGCACACACCCCTCCAGCGCCTATGCAAAGGGCCTCGAGGCATACACCCCTCCAGTGCCTATGCAGAGGGCCTCTACCTGCATCTGTGAGGGGCCTCGTGGCACACACCCCTCCAGCGCCTATGCAGAAGGCCTCTAGCTGCATTTGTGAGGGGCCTCAAAGCACACACCGCTCCAGCCCCTCTGCAAAGGGCCTCTAGCTGCATCTGTGAGGGGCCTCGTGGCACACACCCTCCAGCGCCTATGCAGAGGCCCTTCAGCTGCATTTGTGAGGGGCCTCGAGGCACACACCCCTCCTGCGCCTATGCAGAGGGCCCCTAGCTGCATCTGTGAAGGGCCTCGAGGCACACACCCCTCCTGCACCTAGCAGAGGGCCTCCAGGCACACAACCCTCCAGCACCTATAAAGAGGGCCTTGTGGCACACACCCCTCCAGCGCCTATGCAGAGGGCCTCAAGGCACACAACCCTCCAGCGCCTATGCAGAGGACCTCTAGTTGCATCTGTGAGGGGCCTCGAGGCACACACCCCTCCTGCACCTAGCAGAGGGCCTCCAGGCACACAACCCTCCAGCGCCTATAAAGAGGGCCTTGTGGCACACACCCCTCCAGCGCCTATGCAGAGGGCCTCAAGGCACACAACCCTCCAGCGCCTATGCAGAGGGCCTCTAGCTGCATTTGTGAGGGGCCTCGAGGCACACACCCCACCTGCGCCTATGCAGAGGGCCTCTAGCTGCGTCTGTGAGGGGCCTCATTGCACCCCCTCCTGCGCCTATGCAGAGGGCCTCTAGCTGCGTCTGTGAGGGGCCTCATTGCACCCCCTCCTGCACCTAGCAGAGGGCCTCCAGGCACACAACCCTCCAGCGCCTATAAAGAGGGCCTTGTGGCACACACCCCTCCAGCGCCTATGCAGAGGGCCTCAAGGCACACAACCCTCCAGCGCCTATTCCGAGGACCTCTAGTTGCATCTGTGAGGGGCCTCGAGGCACACACCCCTCCTGCACCTAGCAGAGGGCCTCCAGGCACACAACCCTCCAGCGCCTATAAAGAGGGCCTTGTGGCACACACCCCTCCAGCGCCTATGCAGAGGGCCTCAAGGCACACAACCCTCCAGCGCCTATGCAGAGGGCCTCTAGCTGCATTTGTGAGGGGCCTCGAGGCACACACCCCACCTGCGCCTATGCAGAGGGCCTCTAGCTGCGTCTGTGAGGGGCCTCGTGGCACCCCCACTCCAGCGCCTACGCAGAGGGCCTCGCGCTGCATCTGTGAGGGGCCTCATTGCACCCCCTCCAGCACCTATGCAGAGGGCCTCTCGCTGCTTCTGTGAGGGGCCTCGTGGTACACCCCCCTCCAGCGCCTATGTAGGGGACTCGTGGCACACACCACTCCCTCCAGCGCCTATGCAGAGGGCCTCGAGGCACACACCTCACCAAGGCCTATGCAGAGGGCCTCGAGGCACACACCCCTCCAAAGCCTATGCAGAGGGCCTCTAGCTGCATCTAGGAGGGGCCTTGTGGCACACACCGCTCCAGCGCCTATGCAGAGGGCCTCGTGGCACACACCCCTCCAGAGCCTATGCAGGGGACTCATGGCACACACCACTCCTTCCAGTGCCTATGCAGAGGGCCTCTAGCTGCTTCTGTGAGGGTCCTCGTGGCACACCCCTTTTAGACGGGGACCCGGAGGGTCGGCCGAGTACAGGGGGAGAGGCCTCCGGTGAGGGCCGTCTCCGGCGATCGTACAGACAAGTAACTTCCCCCCCACAGATGGACACCACACAAGGATGAGTTCAACACACTTTATATAGGAATCTTGAGGCGAGGTGATAACGATACAGTGGAACCAGGATACGAGGATCCTGCCAATTCTAGTCTCTGTAGGGAAAAGGGCTAGCGGGACAGTCTTAGTACCGATCCGGTACAGGTGCGGTAAGAGGGAAGCTCACAATCCTCGAGCTTGGGGGTCCGCAAAAATGAGCCGCGGCAGCGCCAGCAGGCTAGGACGATGGTTCACAGCGAGGAGGGCCACGGCAGCGCCAGCAGGCTAGGACGATGGTTCACTGCAATGAGAGCCGCGGCAGCGCCAGCAGGCTAGGACGATGGTTCATAACGAGGAGGGCCGCGGCAGCGCCAGCAGGCTAGGACGATGCTAGGACGATGGTTCACAACAAGGAGGGCCGCGGCAGTGCCAGCAGGCCAAGACGATGGTTCGCGTTGCAGAGGGCTGCGGCAGTGCCAGCAGGCTTCGAAGATGGTTCGCAAGAAAAGGCCGCGGCAGCGCCAGCAGGCCTTCAAGTATGAGTTCCTCACGGTGTCTCTCGACTCCAAGATACAACTAACTTCCTGCTCTGGAGCTGCCCCAGTTATAGGTCTGGTCTCCTTTGATGTCCGGACCCTCGCACTCGGAGGTCGGGAGGTCCGTGATGAGGCATTCCAGACACCCAGCAGGGGGTGGAGCCAGCGCCCGGGGAGGCCGGGGGCGATCGACACCTGGCGGAGGGGAGCCATTGACACTCCTTCTCCCATTGACCTGCCAAGTGGTCTCTTCACCCACTAGGTGGATGGTGGTGCCTCGATGTCGGGGCCTGGCCAGGCCCAGGGTTGGGGTCGAGCCGAGGCCACGCGGCCTTGTTACGTAGGGTCCAAAGATGGCGGCTGGGCCGGGGCAGTGGTGCTGACGGGGGCCCGGGCCAGCCGATACCGGGGTGTTCGGGGGCTGGAGTTCAGTTGTGGACGGGTCGTGGGTTGCCCCCGCGGGTGTCCGGGGTGGTTCTTGTCGGGGATACAGGGAGAGCAGGGGTCTGGTCCCCGTCGTGCGGGGAGGAAGCGGGCCTTCCCCGAGGCCTGTCCAACAACCCCCCTCAGCACCTATGCAGGGGACTCGTGGCACACACCACTCCCTCCAGCGCCTATGCAGAGGGCCTCGAGGCACACACCCCTCCAATGCCTATGCAGAGGGCCTCTAGCTACATCTGTGAGGGGCCTTGGGGCACACACCCCTCCAGCACCTATGCAGAGGGCCTCGTGGCATACACCCCTCCAGCGCATATGCAGGGGACTCGTGGCAGACACCACTCCCTCCAGCGCCTATGCAGAGGGCCTCGAGGCACACACCCTTCCAACGCCTATGAAGAGGGCCTTGAGACACACACCCCTCCAGCACCTATGCAGAGGGCCTCTAGCTGCACCTGTGAGGGGCCTTGAGGCACCCCCCCTCCATCACCTATGCAGGGGGCCTCTAGCTGCATCTGTGAGGGGCTACGAGGCACCCCCCCTCCATCGCCTATGCAGGGGGCCTCTAGGTGCATTTATGAGGTGCTTGGAGGCCCCCATCCAGCGTCTATCCAGAGGGCCTCGAGGGACACACCCCTCCAGCTCCTATGCAGAGGGCCTCTAGCTGCATTTGTGTGGGACTTCGAGGCACACCCCCCTCCCGCGCCTATGCAGCGGGCCTCTAGCTGCATCTATGAGGGGCCTCGAGGCACACCCCATTCCAGCGCCTATGCAGAGGGCCTCGTGGCACACACCCCTCCTGCGCCTATGCAGAGGGCCTCGTGGCACACACCCCTCCAGCACCTATGCAGAGGGGCCTCGTGGCGCACACCCCTCCTGCGCCTATGCAGAGGGCCTCATGGCACACACCCCTCCAGCGCCTATGTAGTGTGGATCCCTCAGGATCCAACACTTTCATCCTCAATTACCCACCCAACCTATCGAAAAACACAGCCAAAAAACACAAGCATCACATACTTAGGTCTAGGCCCAAAACCTTAATCTCGAATGTCTACTTTTGCACAAACAAAGGCAGTAGAGCTAACAGCCTTGTTTTCTACACCAGGAAAAGAGCATGTTGGCGAAAAGTCCTCTACTCGATGCTCCGAGTATCAGGTACCATAAAAACACCTCGTGGTCTCAAACTTACTACGTTGCCCTCATCCACGCTCAATGCCAATGCCACCATCACCCTCTATAACAATGGTATCATCCTAATCCAAGCGTCCAATGTCAATCTAATTAAGAAAGACATTATCTTCACGTTACTCAAAACGCGGTCTCAGCTAAAGCCATTGACACCCTATCTCAGCCGTCCATCACTCAGGTCACCACTAGTCCTCCCACTACCACTCGGGAAAGGCCCTCACTCTCTCTAAATAAGTCTTCACCTTTAGATGATCACAGAGTGGTGTTGTCCCCTGTTGGCGTGTCCCAACCTTCCAGACTCCCGACTCAGAACGTGAGAGACACTAAGGGTTCACCCGTCACTACGCCAGCCAATCCGATTTGATCTATTCCTCACTCTGAGAGATCCCCATGCGACCTACTATCATCACCTTCAACGACTGATCCCTCTTCCTTCATCCCTCTCCCCACGCCTCTTAATTTGTTGGTGAGTGGGCAAGTGCCCCCCCGACCATGATTGGTCAAACCCAATCCTTCTAGTCTTGACCGTATACGACCCTCAGCTCCCTTGCCCGTTCGCTTTCTCAACACACACTTTACCCCTTTACGACTTGGTTATGCGCCTGGACAATATATCTCTCCAGCTGCACCTCCTCACTATTGAACTAAATGACCTGAAAGCTCTCTCAAATGATCTTTTCCGCGTGTTCAGCTCCTTCCTCTGCACTGCGAACCTGTCCAGAGCCTCCCCTAGCATGAGTGAATGCATGGGCCAGTTTTTAGCCCCCCCCCTGTCTTGCAAACTATTCCCTTAGCTATCGCGCCCTCCCGCCCCGGAAGATGTGAGACCTTATTGGCTCCCAATGATATCAATGAGTTTCATACTTTACTCCACTGGGTCCAATTCAACATGATCCCGACAAGCAAAATACAAACCATCCATTCCAACCTTTACAGAGAACCTCCTCACAATCCTAGTCATCAATAAAGACAACCTCAAGAGAGTGAACGTCACCCACTCTCCGTCTCAAACTAATCCACCACGTCTTATATGTGTACTACTCAATTGTAGGTCAGCCAGAAAACATGCCACCGACATCTTCAACCTCATCCAACACAATAATTTAGGCATTATTATCCAACAACTCGACCATCTACAACATCATGGACAACTTCGCACTGCTCCAACAAAACAATATCTCAATGTGAGAAATGGGATCCCTGGCCGGCCAGGGCTTGCGCCAAGGTCAGTCAGAGACCACCACTCCCAAGTCAGGGCAAGGGGGTTACAGGCCAAGATAACACCTGCTCACCCTCTAGGTAACGTGGCGCGAGCAGCAAGGCTAAACTCGGAGGCAATGTTGGTTAAGTATTTGTGCACGCACCCTCAGCAACAACATCCAGGGCCCCCCACAAAAGGAACTCCACACAAGGTATATATGAAAATAGTCTTTGTATTAAAAAGGACACGTAGGAACACACACTGTACAAGGTGCCAGAGGCACGGGCAGGATTTACAAGGGACTATGTACAGGGCAGGGTCAAGGGACCACTGCTAGGAATATGCACCTGATGGAATTGGCATTTTGAACATATAACAACTGGAAGCTTCATAGAACTAGCAACATACATGAGGCACTGGATATTCACCAGGGGAAAATTAGCAAGGCACATAACGCATTTGAAGCACCTGCAGGGAGGAACCACAGAATAACTCTCATGAAGCAAATTTAACATTAGCTAATACTTTCAACAAGCCAACTGGCCTCTCTGGGCTAGAACACCCAAGGTCTCAATGTCAGGATAGCTAATAAGTCGCCAGGGACGAACCTACACGTGGCAGCTGCCCACAAAGTGCTGGGTAACTGAGGGGTAGGGATTGGGCCAACACGTTGGAACCTCGCAGGCTCTGAACAATTGGGCAATGATGGAGCCTCTCTGGCTCAAGAACAAAGATGCTGGGCTGAGCCTCGCAGGCTTGAACAATGGGCCAAGGTGGAGCCTCTCAGGGCTCGAGAAAGTGAGGCACAGGGGGAGCCTCTCAGGGCTCGAGGGACATCGATTCAGGGCAGGAGGGAGGCAGGCACTGGCAATGTGCCCCGACGCCCCCCTAACTGAAATGGCCCCGGAGCCTTCACGTGGGCTCTGCCGAATCAAGGCCCCTGCTGGTGGAGCGGCCCGCTAGCAATCGCGGCCGCTCGGCTCTCTATCGGGAGGCCCCCGCCCTTGGTCACTCACCGGCTCTGGTGGCGGCCGTCGGAGGGGAGCTCCTGCTCCTCGGGACCCTCCATGCTTGCGGGCGGCCTTTCCTTTCCTCCCCGGGGCACCCCTTCGCTCGGGGACCTCCGGCCGGGCACCTGAGCTGCTTCCTCTCCTCTCTTGCGGGTCTCAGCCAATCCGAGCGCGGCGCTGGCGCAGGGACCATTCCCAGCGCGGCTCATGACGTGTCGGACAGGCTTCACGGGGATCGGGGAGCTCGGGCTGGCGGCGGTGATGGGGGATAATTTCAGCAATGCCAGGTGGCACCGGTTTGGTCAAAGAAGGGGTTCATAAGTCGAGGTGGGGACTCGATGGGGGAAATAGAACAGAGCAGGGTCCCTGGGCAGGGTAGGCACCTGTCAGGGACGTTACGATCGGCAAACAGCGGCGAGGCAGCCGCGAGTGGGGAAATAAAGCGCTTCCCAAGCGCTAGGCAGAAGGTAAAGCGCTTCCAGGCGCTAGGATATCAAAACAAACAGCAGAGTCTTGGTAGAGTCCAGGATAGGAGGTGGAGCACAGCTGCTCCTAGGAAGGAAAGTCCATTAGAGGTCCAGGAGCAGGGCAGGGCCCAGGGAGGCAAGCCTTTCCCTGAGCCCAAACAGCAGCACGCCCCTGGTAGATTCAAGTTGGGAACAAGAACATTTTCAGAGTGTCACAGCACCCTTTTTATACACAACATCCTTTGTCTAAGGGGGCAGGCAGGGGGAGAACCAGCTAGAACTGGTTATGGGGGATTCTTTTCACTGGCCAGGCTAGGAACATCAGATGCACCCCAGGGGGTGGAGCCAGCATTGTGTGGGGAAAACCCAGCCTCATTCAGGACCCTCAAACCAGACAGTCAATCCAAAAGCAGACCCAGGCTCACTCCTCCCCTCACATCAGCATGCTAAACACTCCATTCACCACCGGGGCAGACCCTCCCAGACTCTTTGAACCAGGCTCACCAGCCAGCCTCAGCCAATCACACGCCAGACACAAATTACACAAATATGCCAACTTCTAAAAGTGGTGCTTCTGCACTAGGCACAATCATACCGCATATACCGTTGCGCAGCATTCAATCTCACGAGTTCACACATACCAGACTCGACCCTGCACACCCTACGCATCCGGAACTACCAGGGACACATACATTCCCCATGCATTCCTATGGAAGGGCAGGTCTCTCTCACCACACGCACTCAGAGTGGGAATCATCATCCCCAGGTTACATATAACAAACAAAAACTTCAGGGGTGAACCTGCCGGAAGGGCCAAGTCCAACACTCAACAAAAATATCCAAACCATGGTACAACGACAATTTAAATACGAAACGCCGCAACCTTAGGACAGCCAAACGTTCCTGGAGATCCAATCCCTCAGTGGAGCAACTAAAACTCCTTAGGATTGTTAGAAGTTTTTTCTGATAAAAAATCAAGAGCGCCAAGGCAGATTACTTCAGACACCAACTTGACCAAGCTGCAAACCGTCCCAAAAAACTTTTCGAGTTGGTGAAGCAGCAATCAGTAGTAGGCCCAAACAGCTCTGACTACGGAGGTAGCCCACCTTCTTGTGGTGATCTTGCTGCGTTCTTCACTGAGAAAAAAAGGCTCATCACCAATAAACTCGCTACTAAGAAGGCACTATTGCCATTCCCTGGGTCGGCACCACCCCCTGACCTCTCAGAAAAGCACAAACTAATCAGCCTTAACACCAAGAACAATGCGACATGGGGCACCTTTATCCCATTCAATGAAAAAGACATCAACAAGATTCTTCAGAACATCAATCCTTCTAACCACTTCAGTGACTCGCAGCCACCGGCCATCTTCAAAGAAATCAAGAATGTACTCATCACCACCTGGACAAGGATTGTAAACGCTTCTCTGTCACAAAGCACGATCCCAGACTGCCTAAAAGCAGCGCAGGTGTCACCCATTCTAAAAAAAACTAGCACAGATAAAACTGACCTCAATAATTTCCGCCCTATCTCCAACATCCCCACATTAGCCAAACTACTTGAAAAATATGTACAATCCCAACTCTGTGCTCACATAGAGAATTTCCAACTCCTAGACAACATCAATTCGGCTTCCGGAAGGGGCACAGCATCGAATCGGCTCTCCCGTACTTGATGGATGACATCTTAGAAATGCTTGACCAAAATGATCCCTGCCTCCTAATACTCCTTTACCTTTCTTCCGCTTTCGACACAGTTAATCACAACAACCTCCTTTCCATTCTGAAGAACAGGATGAGTTTCTCAGGTCGGGTGTTACAATTAAGCATGGGCGAATTTTGCGAATCTCGCGTTCGCGAATTTTGCGGATTTGCGAACTCGCAATCCGCAAAATCCGCGAATTCTCGCGAATTTGCGGATTTTTTTTTGTGTTTGCGCGGGTTTCTGCCAGTTCGCGGGGGTTTTGTACAATGTCGCAAATTGCGAACTTACCTGTCGGGTCGCAAGTTTCGCGAACTTGTTGTTTCTACGTGTCCAGCCTGTTTGGGACACTCTTCTTCATCACTGCCACTCTCTGTCACCACTGCCACTCTCTGACTACTCATGCCACCCTCTGGCCCACCAATGCCACCCTCTGTTTCATCACAGCACCTCTGGTTGTCCAGTCAGTGTACATTATTATGGCAACGCAAGCACACCTTCCCTGCCTCAAGTGACCTGAATTAATTTGGGGCGGATTAATGTGTCACAGAATATTTTTTTAGCTGGCACCTGCTTCCTTAGTGCTTCCTGATTAGTGATCTTTTGCACTTGCTAAGTGCTTTCATTGTTGCAATATTAGTTACAACACCTGCCCTGCCCCAACTGACAATAATGAATTAGGGGCTGATTAATGGATTTGAACTTCCAGCCTGGCTCCTGCTTGTCTCCCTTAGCTGTAATTCAGGACCTTTGTGGCATATGTGTAACTATTCTAAGGTTCAGAGCAGGGTCACATAATAGTTGCAACTGGCAACTGAACTCTGGAGGGGCCCCTCAGGAAGCACTACAGGAAATGGCTACTAATGATGAGCCTGAACTTTTGAACCTGATAAGTAGTTTCAGTTTTGCTAAGATCGTATTTCTGCAATTTTGCACTTATTCGCGGGGCGCGAACTCACGCGAACAGTGCGAACAGTGCGAGCAAAATCCGCTGCTCGCGGATTTGCGGATTTTGTGGGAGATTCGCGAACCTCGCGGATTGCGAATTTACCGAAAATCCGCAAAATCCGCGAGCGAAACGGATTTTCCGCCCATGCTTAGTTACAATGGTTCTCGTCCTTCCTCCACAACAGATCACAAAGAGTCTAGGCAAACCACTCCCTCTCCCGTACTCATAGGGGTCCCCCAGGGTCCGCCCTATCTCCTATCCTCTTCAACCTTTTCTTGGAACCATTAGCTAACTCATTAAACTCCACTAACATTCTATTTTATATGTACGCGGAGGACACACAACTTTATTTGAAAATCTCAGCCACGGACAACATCATCTCACTCAACACTACCGTAATTACTAAGCATCTACTGCTCAAGACCTCCAAAACTGAATTCCTTTTCATCTCCCCCCCAAACCACATCCCCAAGCTAGACCCTTGGCTGAATCCCCTCACTGCCTTGAATTGCACCACTCTCATTATAGACTCAGCCAAATCTCTCGGAATCACCCTGGACAAACACCTAAATATGAAAAATCATATTAGCAATGTGTGTAAGGGAGCTAATCTCTTGATGAGGACACTCAGAAACATCAAGCAATTCCTTCCAGAAAAGGACTTCAAGCAGCTGGTACAAGCACTGGTCCCGCCGAGGCTAGACTACGGCAGCGCTACGCTCTGTGGCCTTCTCAAATACAGTCTGGCTCTCCTAAGGGCATCACTGAACGCTGCGGTCAGATTGGTCTCTGGTACCAAACGAAGTGAGCACATATCCCCAATCCTAAAATCTCTTAAATGGTTGCCCTATGAACCTCGTATTCAGTTAAAGATTGCCGTTCTGGCGCACAAAGCCCTGCATTTCAAAACTCCCAGGTACCTTGCCCAAATCCTCGAATTATACTGTGGTGGGAGAGCCTCAAGAAGCGCTAACACTCTCCTCCTGAAACCACCCATCCTTAGCAGAAAGAGAACTGGTCTCCAAGCCTTCTCCTGCGCTGCCCCAAGGATTTGGAACTCTCTTCCACCGGAAGTACCAGACCTACGGCTTTCAAACTGGAAGCCAAAAGGTTCTTAATGAACACATTTTTACCTTAACTTAGGCCAGGATCACTTGCTCAAAATCATTGTTCCTACAACCATTGTACCCTCAGTGATGCTGCTCTTCTTTACTGCATTATGTGTCCCCCTTCGTAGCCCGTTATATTCATGCTTATCGTATTACTCTCTTTGATTCTCTTGTTTGGGAAACAAGTGAGTATTCCTGTTGTGTATTTTTACTTAATGTTGATATTGGATCTATGCTCTTCTTTTCCACCTTGTGTACCCCCTTCGTAGTCTGCTACATACCCGCTTATGTGGTCTATTGTTCTTTGTCAAGTTGACCACTGACAGACTGGTAGTGGCTGGCGGGAACTGAAAATCCACCAATACCACTAGGGCTTACATCACGGACTGTTGTTGGCTGCTGATGAATGTTAGGGATACACATTCGCAATAAATGTGAGCTTCCTGGGGGATGATGTGGTGTCATTTAAGTCAGCTTCTAGCAAGTTTGAAGGTCCTAGATTGATGGGCCTTTTCACATGTCCTTTTGCCTACGATTTAGATAAACACACATGGGCAGGGCCCATTGAGGTAGTCAGCATGGAAATTAGAGGCAGGCCTAGGGAAAACAAACTCCTCTTGGGCCTGCAAAATACAGCTCAACCTCTGGCCTTGCTGGAGGGGTAAGGGGAGGGGCGGATTATATCCTTTCAGGCAATGACAGAAGAGGGTGAAATATGCAGCACCCTTTTCATGGGGTGGGCTTAGCTTTGCAGGCTTATACTTTATTTCATCTATACTTTGTTTCATTTGAAAGGGACGATTGGCCATTTTCGGACATGCCCTTGTCCATTATTTGTTCCCGCTCCCTCTGAGCCGGGTGTAACAGATTGTACCCTTCCCTAGAAGCATTGCGCCAAGCCGTCATGTTCTGCTGCAAAGCACTGCGCTGAAGCAATTTGTCACACATTTGAATACTAGAACATTCGCTAATGTGTTCTTTCATTTGGCTTAGAGATCCAGGTGTTTTCCTCAGGTCAAATATCCTTTCCTAACAAGATAGCTCCTTGAGGCAGGTGCCTGCTGCAAACCCCACCTGTAATGTTCAGAGCATAAGTAGCTAGCTCATTCTTTCACTCTTTGAGTGTGACAAAATTAGTACCAGGAAGTTACATCACAATTAACAGCTTTTACTAAGCATCAAGAAAAAGTATGATTGTACTGGGTGTACTATGCACAGGGATTAGTGTTATGATTTCTCAAGACCTGCACAACATCACATATGTTGTTCATTCAGGACACATGTTATATGTTCCACCTACCTGGTAGAGGTAACAACAAATCTTACACAATTTTAAACATTACTGGTCAAGAGGGCGAGTAGTGGTGGCAACGAGACACCTGCAGCAGTGAGTGCCACTATGCGGCAAGGAGATAAGGGAAAAACAACTGGCAGGTCCCGCTGGGTGCCGGCCACATGGCCACTTGCAGGTTGTTTATGGTGATTCCTAAGGGCATAGGAGGGGTCATGGCAAAGTAAACCTGGATGGACCGATTCACCTACTGGGGGGGTGGGGTTCTGTGATTCTCGAACCAGACTCCATTTTGTTAGAGTTGTTCGTGCCGCCATTTTGTGTTGCCCTCACGTAGGCCCGTGGAGGTAACCGAACGAACAAAGTTGCATGGGCTTCGTTGTTCATGTACGCATTAACTAGACCTTTTCTGACTTGGGAGTGAACTGCAGGACGCTGACCCCGACACCTGAAACTGAACCTTTGCGAAGCCAATTTCCCTGGCCGATCATTGTCTGTGATTGCCTATCAATGGTAAACAAAAAAAGAGTGTCATATGGTTTCAACCGAACCACACGAAGGAGCAACGAAAGGGGGGACAGCCTCACTCAGGAAGTTTTAGGAAAGCCCTCACTCACCACCTGGTGATGACATGCTTCATCATTGGGCCCCACTGAAGAGGTCGAGTGCCTATTCAGTGTGCTTCGACGCCAGATCTACTGCGGAGCAGGATATGTGAGTTCAAGGCGTGCAGTGAAAAATAAACTAAATAGTGGTGAGGGGATTAAAAATGTCTTTAGTGTATCAAAAATGATTTATTAGGTGATCACTTAGGACATATTGTTAACATTAAGTGTTGGAAAGCAGCCCACAGTTAATTGTGTGGTTATTTCCTTAATTGTCAGGCAACATGTTTCTGCCTCTGAAACAGTGTAAATTTACCAGGCATTCATCAGGACTCTACAGGTGTACTAAACTCTGGCGGTATGGGCACGCTAAGGCCCACCCTTGCCTAGGGACGTGTAAGTGAAAAAGGAAAGGTGAAAAAAGTGCAAAAAATAGGAAGAAAAACTGTCTTCCTAATAACTCCTGGTTTAGGAGGCTTCTTTCATTAAGGTTTCTGCACCTGTAAAGAAAGAAAGACATAGACGTACATAAAGGACAGGACAAACAGTTATTGGTTGTTCTTATTCGCAATTGTAGATCTATGGTGCTCCAATCGTCGTGAAAAGACAGTGTGTGGCGCTATAACACTATGTTTATCACCACCTCTGTCCCTGGGTTAATATGCACTAATCACTGGGAAGTGCAGCATGCTAGAAGTGAAAAAATGGTGATTGTGGGTATTTGTGTTAAACGGGGAAGAGCGTCATCCCCTAAGCGATCAATATGCCAAAGTGGTGAAACGATTGCTAGAAAGGTAAGTAAAATGTCTCACATTTGTGGTGTAACAGGGATACACCATGGGTCACAGGAGGGGGGTGGTAGCGTAATTGGCACACCTTTAGGAGAGGAAAGAGACATACAATGCGTCAAAAAATGAAGAAACGGTACTTAGCTCCGTGATATGCCGCCGGGATCGGGAATGTCAATGTTTGCTGGTTTACTTACGCCCTCGATGCTAGGTACCCTCAGTGTACCTGCATTACCCTCAGACTGGACCCCGAAGATCAAGAGCGGGGCCCGGCAAGCAGGTTATGAATGTTTGGCAGCGAGGCGTTGGTTCCAGGGGGAGGCCCGCCTAAGTGAGGGGGCGGCGCCCCGTGTCAGCAACCAATTAGAGACTGCAACAAAATGTGAGGTGGTCGGTCACATGTACCAGTTTCACGGGCAAAGGCTTGATCGGTTGCTAAGGTGATCGTGATCAGAGACTTTTAGAGAATGATAACTTTATTGGCTCGGAGATCTCGATCAGATGGACAGCGTATCACCGTATGTAGTGATTGGTCAGAGTAGCAGAGATCCGAAGTGATCAAAAGGTGTCATGAAAAAGACCCAGAGGAAGGCTGCAGTTCCTAGCGCGTAGCCAAGGAGATCAACGCCAACAAGAGAGGATAAATACACGAGAGCACGAAATGACAAATGATGGTCACTCTGTTATTAGGTTACTATGAATAGTAGGCGGTAATGGCTGCAGATAGCCTGTTGGTGCAAAAATAGGACAGCCTGCCATGGATATTGGGTGATAGGTATTTCAAATAGTGGGAGCATTATTAAGGCTTATATGTAGCCGTGGGGCAGAGATCACGGGGTACCGTTTCTAGGTGAGACTCTAGTGACTACCAAAGGTATCTACTTAATCACAGAATTCCATGGAATGTCATCATTCAGTCCAATGAGATGGGTCCCCAGTCGATAGACCCACCACTGCTCTTTCTCAAAAAGACGGTTGCTAATATTGTTGCCAGTATTCAACTGTTCAATCACAGTCCACTGCATGTCATTGGTGGTGTGATTGTGGTCAAGGAAATGTCTGCTCATTTTTGTTGTTGCTTTTTTGCATCTGATGTTAGATCGGAGTTCACAGATTGTGAGAAGTTGGCCTGATATATGATGTTTCCAATTCTGGAACCACCTCTTATCAGTCCAACAATCCGTTATGGTGTCTGGTTGTAAGTCAACCTTATAGACAAGCTATCCTAGGGGTAGCATGGACTAAGCAGCCTTAAAGGCTAAACTTAAGAGGTCGTGTTAAGCGAGCTGTTTTACCAATCCTGTAATATCAAATGAAAGGACACCACACAAGTATATATTATAAAAATATATGTATTTATTACTCAAGATAATCCCCAGTACTCTTTATGAGCAAAGGGGCACAAGCGTTAAATCAAAAGCACAGTATAACATATGAATGTTGCACAATTATGGATGAGGGCGGGTGGCCACTCAAACCATATGTTAAGAAAGTGGTATAAGAGATACCAATCAAACAGTGGTTAGGCCTAGGGCCTAGGGAATCGCTGGGAGCAGTCGGGACAAGCAATGCTGAAGTCGGGAAAAGCCAGCGGGATTCGGGTGCAGCGCTTAAAGCACACGCATGCACCAATGTTAAGTCAATGGTGCGTAAAAGTTACACAAATAGAGTTTAAGGATACTTCCGCTGAACCTAGAAGGACAAAACTTTAGACACAGACCCTAGAGGTGTGTACCAGTGTGGGAACACCTGCGTTACTGAGTTACCTCACCCACTGGAAGCGGGTGCATAGGGTCGAAGTGGCGTCGGGTTTCGTCACGCAGGTTGTTGGTGCTTGAAGCTGAAGATGCTGCAGGCGATGTGAAGGAGAAGTGTCCGGTGTGATCCAAAGGTGGAACAGAGTAGAAAAGTACCTGAAAGCAGAGGAGACAGAGTCTGGGTCACTCAGCAGTGACCAGGGTGGAACCAGGACGGAACCAGGCAATGTCGGGCGCAATCAGGTGGTTGTTGAGGAGCTTCTCTCTGCTGCTACGTGGGCTCTGGGGCATCTGCGACATCCAGGAGCGGGTCACGAGCTTTCCCACGCTGGTTCTCACCGTCGGCGCTGTCGGCTTCAAGATCGGAGCAAACAACACTTGGCAAGAGCAATCCACACAGGACTGGAAGATTGCTTTTCACTCGGACCAGAAGGGTCAGAGCGGGTGCTCCTTTTCAGAGGAGCTGGTGCAAGTCTGGAGCAACCAGAATCGCAAGTCGTATTTAGGTTTTTGCTGGCACAAGGGCCACAAGCCAGCTAGGAAGTGACCGGGCCAACGCGTCAAGCCAAAGAAAGCAGAAAGGCCCCACGCAGCACTCATCGAGTGTAGAGGGGTGAGCTTCGGTGCAAAAGTGGCTCAGGGTTGGGGCTTCTCAAACCCCGGTGTACAGCTTCGAGGGTCACTCGTGGGCTGCACAGTCAGCTTCTCGTGGTCTTTTCAAGATGGCGTGCCCCACAATTCCGGTCGCCTCCACGGGTCTCAGCTCTGCAGGGACTGTGGAACGGGCTGTAAGAAGGCAGGCAAGCTTGATCTCGTTGATCGCTGTCACTTGAGTTCCGGCGGGAACTGCAACAAAGCAGACATCAAGGTGCTGGATGGTGCCTGTTTGCACAGGGTGGTCACTCCTTGACCACGAGGGAGATTCTTCAGTCTTCTACGTTGAGTAGGATGTCGAAGGGTCAAGAGTATCATTTCAAATGTTTCATCAGGATAATCTGAGTGCGTTGGCACTGCTCCCATTCTTATACCAATCGAGGGGGCTGGATTACCTGCTAGGTCCTCTACTATGGGTGGGACCCACAAAGGGGGTGGATACACCACTTTCCCTTTGATCCAGGCCGCGCTGCGATAGGGGCTGGTGTGCCCCAGAACCGGTTTGGCCGGATTATGCAAGGGGAAGCCTTGTGCGCCCCAGGCAGTGTCTGGTTTCTTTCATACCTCCCTGCTACAATCCACTATCTCCTGTCTGGGGTGGTGTAACACCTCCCTGCGACAGGAAAGCCTTTGTCCAGGCCTCCTCTGCTGAGTTTCGGTCAGCAGCAGGAGGTCAGACTTGTGTCTGTGGCAGGAGCATCCATTTTGTGGATCTGAGGCTCCTTTTAAAATCAACCGCGTTTTAGCAAAGTAACATGTCGTCTCCCTCTAGAGGGGTGGAATGCTACCCCCCACACCAGGACTAGCGAGGGGGTAGTATTCCCAATCGTATGACACCTTACACGACATGTTTTAATAAAGCCAAATCACAGTTAACATATAACCGCGAGGATTATAATGCACTTAATAGTATATGGTATGGCATTATCCCGGAACAGATTAGGGAATTGGTCCCGACAGCTGCAGACAGACAGGCTCAGCTCATGCTAGAGCACCATCTCCCATAAAACCAAGCACTCTGCCTCCAGGATTGTTAAGGCCTGCTATAGGAGTGACTGATAGGTATATATGTGTCCAGATAGGTTTAGATATAGGTATACTATAGCTAAGCAAGGGGTGATTACACCACCTTACTCCAGCTGAGTGATCAGCCAGTTGTGTCAATTTTAGATAGCCAGCCAGGGATGGCAAAAAATATGCTGCAGCCCCTGGTAGGCCTTGGATGCACCTATGCCCTGGGCACCTATAGTGCTCTGTACAGGGGCTGATAAGGTGACCCAAGCCAATTTAGTTATGCACCTAGGGTACATGGAATCAATTTTACAGAGAGAGCAGATAGCCTGGGGCCCTGATTAGCAGGGAACCAGGCCAACTAAGTCAAAAACCAGCTAAACACAAGGCAAAAGATCTGGGGTAACCATAGTCAGGTAGCCACCTTCCTACACAGATCCTCTGCTTAACTCTCCTACTTGTCATACCCACATAGCGTAGATCGCAAGAGCAGGTAATCATGTATATGACATTCAGAGAGTTACAATTGGTATGGTCTCTCTGTGTCCACACTTTCCCTGGTTTGAGTGCTAGGGTCTTGGTATGCGTTGTGAGGTGGCAGACGCTGCAGTTTGAGCAGGGGAAATGGCCCGTCACCCTTGGCATACCCCATGTATCTGTCACAGATCTTACTACTACTGGTTCAGCTACTTTAGGTCTCGTAGCTGAACCATAGCCAATTGTAACTCTCCGAATTGTCGCAGTGGGTGTGCATTGATAATGAGCAAAATGTGGATAAAAAGTGATGTCTTGCTCAATGAAAATTGAGCAGTCTCCTGAGTTGTACACCGTGTTGTATTGCTGGGATTACTGTTACTAGCTGCAGCTAATAAATTTGATCTCTGACGCCATCCAGAAGTATTCCGTGTCTCTGTATACCAAGACAGGTGAATTCGAAGACTTTGGGCGTGCCCATGGGTTCTAAAACCCGGTTCTTCAGTTGGCGCGCAACGTGGGGCGACTTCAGCAGTACCGGTCCAAGCCCGAGGATCGTGAGGAGCCACGTGAAGAGATTCTGGAGGAAGGCCATCTGTTGGACAGGCCACATGAAGGGCTCGCTCCCCCCCGCATGACAGGGCCCGGACACCGGCTCTCCAGGTGCTTCCTCCAGAAGCAACCCGCAACCCGTCCCCTACGGGACGCCTGCCCCCAAACATCTCTGTACCACTGGCCCGGGCCACCGTCAGCACCATTGCCCGGGCCCAACCGCCATCTTGGACGCTGCACCACAAGGCCGCGTGGCCTCAGCTCGACCCTAACCCTGGGCCTGGCCAGGCCCCGACATCCCGGCACCACCATCCACCCAGGAGGTGAACGGACCACTTGGCAGGTCAATGGGAGAAAGAAGTGTCGATGGCTCTCCCCCGCCAGGTGCCGATCGCCCCCAGCCTCCCCGGGCGCTGGCTCCACCCCCCTGCTGGGTGTCTGGACTCCCTCATCCCGGACCTCCCGACCTCCAAGTGCGAGGATCCGGACATCAAAGGGCGCCAGACCTATAACTGGGGCAGCTCCAGAGCAGGAAGGCAGTTGTATCCTGGAGTCGAGAGACACCGTGAAAAACTCATCCTTGACGGACTGCTGGCGCTGCCGCAGCCCTGCCTTGTGAACTATCGTCCTGCCTGCTGGCGCTGCCGCAACCTTCTGCAACCTCCATCCTCGTCTAGACCTGCTGGCGCTGCCGCGGACCGTGTAACTTCCACCTTCGTCGGGACCTGCTGGCGCCGCCGCGGACCGTTGCTACCTACGATCATCACGGAACCTGCTGGCGCTGCCCCGGCCCGTCCTCCTAGAACACCGAGCTCGAGGATTGTGAGCTACCCATCTTTCCATCGCATCTACCAGATTGGTAACAAGACTGTCCCGCTACCCCCTTTCCCATCCAAGAGACTAGAATCGAGGGGACCCCTGAGTCCAGACCTCCTTGTACCATCCCACCGTACTTCATGATTGCTTATAAAGAACGTTAAACCTTATCTTTGTGTGGTGTCCATCTGTGGGGGGGAAGTTACTTGTCTGTACGATCGCTGGAGACGGCTCTCCCCGGAGACCTCTCCCCTTGTCTTCGGCCGACCCTCCAGGTCCCGTCTAACACCATCCACTTCTTCGACCCCTGTATGTCGTCTGTGGTCCGAAGGTTTTTGCTGCGAGGCTTCCCGCTTTCCGACGGCTACGAAGGTTAGCTGCCCTGACTGTCGCCCTGTCTTGGACCCTCGATTGATGATTTGTAGAGCGAGACTATAGACGGTCTTCTGGTGGCGTGACAGATATTTTGTTTAAGTACAAGTGGGTCGCTCCCTGGATTTTGTTTTGTTTCTTGGGTTTTGATTCGGTTATTGCAATAGTCGAAGCCGAGGGGCTCGTATATTTGCGAGTGTATCGATAGTTGATAACCCCTTGAAGTTTGAAGCTAGATTAGTGAGCTATAAGATGACTGGCCTTAGCAAGTTTAGGAAATGGTTAAGTTGTGGTTGCAATAGGGATTCCCGATTGGAGGATTCGTGTTCGATACCTCCGGTTGGAATTCTGACTTACGAGCTCTATTCAAAACATGGTGTGGGTCCTATCACCTATAATGAAGTATGGGTTCGCTATACAAAGAAAGATGGTGTTTTACGATGGCCCCAACATGGTAGTTGTGAATTAAATATTTTAGATAATCTGGAAGTTGCGCTATTTAGGAAGAAAGCCCGGCCGGCGATGTTTGATTCTTTCCGCCTTTGGTGTAAGGAAGCCAAACAGCGAGAAATTAAGCAAGCAAAGAGAGATAGGAAAGATAAAAATATGTTAGTACTACAAGCTGCTAGGCAGTTTAAGGAAGATGAAGAAGATTGTGCGAGTGAAGTGTCAGATAGACAACGTTGCATGGTCATCGACAATTGTTATCCGGCCTTGCCACCTTCCCTTTCAAATGTGACTGAAGGCCCTGAAAAAGATCCTTTGATGTCTCATTTACTGAGATTACCACCCCCTTATGTGCAGGGTGCTACTGCACCTCCATTACCCCCGGTTGTTGCTCCCTTTGTTGTTCAGTCCCCTGCTGTTGTTCAGCCACCGTTGCTTCACAGATGGTTCTCCCTCCTACGGTGCAGCCCCCTCTAGGGTCGCCAGCTTTGCTATCAGCTTTGCCTCAAGCTCTCGTACCTTACATTCCTGTATCTCCGATCCCTGCTACATCTGTCCTCATGCCTCTGGCACCTCAAAACAGTCTTTCTCCTGTCCTTATGTTAGCTTCTTCTCCTTCTGCTCGAAAACGAATGACTGAGACTGTTGCTAGTCTTTTGTCTCCACTCTTTGGGTCACTGAATATGACCCCTGTTTTGGAACGAAAGCAGAGTCGTAGTCAGCTTCCTGGTCCCGAAGAGCGGGCAGTGTTGGATCTTTTGGCTCGTAGATGGGTTTCAAATGCTTCTAGGTATAATTTACAAGCGGTTATGGATGTTTTCCTTCAGTGGGAGCCGCCTAAGCAAAGGTATGTTTTTGATGTAATGTGTACTTTTCTCCGTCAGGAATGGGAAAATAATGAGTTGGGTCCGATTCCGCAGGAAGTGCTTGATGTTCAGTCCGAATTTGCTAAAGGGACGATAGTGGAGTCTGATGTTGAAGACGCCGTAGAGACGATACTTGTTTTTAGGTCTAGGCTTCCGCCTCAGACATTGTACGAACCTGATTCTTCTGTTAGGAGGAAAGTGAAGCAGTATCTGTTAGACGGACCGGGAGGGTCGGCCGAGGACAAGGGGAGAGGTCTCCGGGGAGAGCCGTCTCCAGCGATCGTACAGACAAGTAACTTCCCCCCCACAGACGGACACCACACCAGGATAAGGTTCAACGATACTTTATCAGCAATTCTTTAGTTACGGTAAAATTATACAAGGAGGTCTGGACTCAGGGGTCCCCTCGATTCTGGTCTCTGGATTGGGAAAAGGGTAGCGGGACAGTCTTGTTACCAATAGATGAAAATAGCTCTCAATCCTCGAGCTCGGCGTTCTAGATGATCGGGCCGCGGCGGAGCCAGCAGGTCCCGAGATGGATGAAGGAAGCGACGGTCCGCGGCGGAGCCAGCAGGTCCCGATGAAGATGGTGGTTACAAACGGTCCGCGGCCACGCCAGCAGGTCCCGACGACGATGATGATTACGAAGGTTTCGGCAGCGCCAACAGGCAGGACGATGGTTCGCAAGGCAGGGCTACGGCAGCGCCAGTAGTCCGTCAAGGATGAGTTCTTCACTGCGTCTCTCGACTCCAGGATACAACTGCCTTCCTGCTCTGGAGCTGCCCCAGTTATAGGGCTGATCCTCTTTGATGTCCGGACCCTCGCCCTTGGAGGTTGGGGGGTCCGGGATGAAGGGGTCCAGACACCCAGCAGGGGGGTGGAGCCAGCGCCCGGGGAGATGGTGGGCGAGCGGCACCTGGCGAGGGAGAACCATCGACACCTCTTTCTCCCATTGACCTGCCAAGTGGTCCGCTCACCTCCTGGGTGGATGATGGTGCCGGGATGTCTGAGGCCTGGCCAGGCCCAGGGTTGGGGTCGTTCGGGGGCCACGCGGCCTCGTGGCGGAGTGTCCAAGATGGCGCCCAGGCTGGGCGCGCGGGCCAGTGAGAGATCGGGCCCACGAGGTCGATATGTTCAGAGGCAAGGGTCCCGGAGGGGACGGAAAGCGTGAAGTGGTGGTGTGTGACACTGGAGGGACCGGGCTCGGGCCTGGTCGGGCAGAGGGGGAGCGGCCCTTCACGTGGCCTGTCCAACATGCGTCCCCCCCAGCTGAAGGCGGGGAGAGTCACCCATCCTCTTGGGGACTCTCCTCGTCGAGGCGGAAAAACCGGGACAGGCCATCTGCGTTGGCGTGGTTTGGCCCAGGGGCTGTCTGAGGGCTCAATGACCCCGAGGGTGAGCATTTTGGTCACTTCTTCCTGGATGCAAGCCCGTACCCGATCTGGTACGCGGTAGGCCCGGTGGCGGATAGGGGGGCTGTCCCCCGTGTCCACATTGTGCACACACCAGGAGGTGACACCTGGGGTGAGGGAAAACAGGTCGGTGAACTGCAACAGAAGGTCCCGACATTCCTGGCGTTGTTCCAGGGTGAGGGCCTCCGAGAGTCGGACCCCATCCACGGAACCATCTTTCTCCCGAGTCCGTAGGAGGTCAGGAAGGGGTTCAGAGTCTTCTTCGGCTCCATTGTCTGTGGCCATCAGGAGGCTGAGTTCTGAACGCACAAAGTGGGGTTTCAGCCTATTAGCGTGGAGGACCCGGAGGGGGTTTCGTGAAGATTCCATGTCGATGAGATAGGTGACAGGACCCTTACGTTCGACTACTTTGAAGGGCCCTGTCCACTTGTCTTGCAGGGCGCAGGGCTCGGTGGGGGACATCACCCATACCTGTTGTCCGGGTTCAAATTCGATGGAGGAGGCATTTTGGTCATACCACTTTTTCATGTCCTCTTGACTGGCCTCCAGGTTTGCTTTTGCCAGTTCTCTGAACCGTCGGGTCTGGTTGCGGAGGGTCAGGAGGTATTTGAAGACATCCGGGGGTTCTTTAGAGGGGGCAATTGCCAGCCTTCCTTGACTAGACTGAGAGGCCCCCGTACGGGGTGTCCATACAACAACTCAAACGGGCTGAAGCCGAGGGACTTCTGGGGGACCTCTCGATATGCGAAGAGGAGGCACGGCAGCAGCACATCCCACTGGCGACGGAGGGGCTCTTCCAACCCCCCAATCATTCCTTTGAGCGTGCGGTTGAACCGCTCAACGAGTCCGTTTCCTTGAGGGTGATAGGGGGTCGTGAATCGGTAGGTGACCCCACACTGTTGCCAGAGGGACTTCATATACTTGGAAATAAAGTTTGTGCCCCGGTCGCTGACGACTTCTCTGGGGAAGCCCACACGGGAGAAGATCCCCATCAGGGCCCGACCGACCACCGGGGCTGTCACAGTTCGCAGGGGAATAGCCTCGGGGTAGCGGGTGGCGTGGTCCACTAGTACTAGGATGAACCGATGTCCTTGTTTTGTACGGGGGTCCAGGGGCCCCACAATGTCTATCCCGACCCTCTCGAACGGGGTGGTGACCACGGGAAATGGTTGCAGGGGGGCTTTTAGTTTGCGGCCGCTCTTTCCACTGGCTTGGCACGTGGGGCAAGATCGGCAATGCTGGAGAACATCATTCCTCATTTTGGGCCAGAAGAAGTGGGTTACTAGGCGGCTGTAGGTTTTATCCTGACCCAGGTGTCCCGCCAGGGGGACATCGTGGGCTAGGTTTAGCAAGAAGTCTCTAAAACGGAGGGGCACCACTAGCACTCGGCTGGCCCCCAACTCCGTGATCCTCTGTTCACTGTATAACAGATCATTGTCCCAGTAGACCCAATGTGTTCCGGAGGTATCCCCTGCGCTCTGGGCGAGGGCTTGTTGGCGGAGTCCCTCGAGGGAGGGACAGGTCTTTTGCTCTTGGCGAAACTGTTCCTGTGTGGGTCCCCCTTCTTGATGCCACTGGTCGAGGCCAGCGAGGTCCGGAGGTTGAGCTGGTTCTGGGGGGACGGCACGGTCGGTGTCTTCGATTGGGGCGACCGGGGGAGGAGGTGCCGGCCATTCGGGTTCCTCTTGTCGGGGATTGGCACGGGCGGCCATGGACCGGGTGGTGACGCACGCCCAGTCCGGGACGCCCAACATCCCCAGGTGTTCTCTTCGTTCTACGGCTGCCCAGGGCGAGCTTTCAAGGTCATTTCCCAGGAGACAGTCTACGGGAGCATCATCTCGGACCGTTACTTTCAACATGCCGGAGACCCCCCCCATTCGAAAGGGACGCAGACCATCCGACACAGACTTTCTGAGTTATCGGCTGAACGGACAGGGCAGAGAATGTTTGGTATGAACTGTTCTGGGGTCACCAGGTGACAGCGGACGGCTGTTACACTGGCCCCGGTGTCACGGAGGGCTTCGGCCCGGCGTCCATTGATGCTCACCCATTGGCTGTACTTCCGGGTGTTAGCGGGTAGGGGGACCCGCGGGACCATGTCTTTCCCCCCTAAGCATGCTAAAGTCATAGCGGCTGGCTCCCATTCTTGATGCTCTTGTTCGTATTCTTCCTGCTCCTCGGAGATCTGTTCTTCCCCTAGGGCAGCAGCGGCCATTTGGCGGGGTCTTGGGCTCTGGTACTGCGGGCAATTTGGGTTGTTTGCATAGTGGCCAACTCGTTGGCACCGGTGACACGTGACATTGGCTCTGTATCCCGGTCGCGCTGGGGTGCTGCCCCGGTTGGCCGGGGGGGTGGAGCTGGTAGTGGGGGCGACCGGAGCGTTGTCTCTTCCTCGCCCTTGGCCCCCTCCTCCTCCTCGGGGACGGTGCTGACCGTTGTTGTTCCGGTTCTGTTCATAGGATCCATTTCGGCCCACTCTGGTGATTTCCCACCGGTCAGCCTCGGCTGCGAGCTGCCGTGGATCAGTCAATTTGCTGTCGAGGAGGTGCTGCCGGAGCTCAATGAAGCAATTGTTTGATAGATGCTCCCACACCATGAGGTTGAAGAGTTGTTCGTACGTTGTGACATTGCTTCCTTTGATCCAGCCCTCGAAGGCTCGGCTAAAATAGTTCACGTAGTCCACCCAAGTTGTACCCGGGATGCGGGTGCAGTCTCGGAACCTCTGACGGTACATCTCGGGTGTGAGCCCATAGCGGGTGAGGAGGGCAGCTTTCATGTGGTCATAGGAGGTCATCTGATGGTCCGGGAGCTGTAGCAGGGCATCGCGGCCCTCATTGAGGAATCTCCCCCAGAGACCGGCTCCCCAATCGCTTCGATCGATCCGGTGGGCGGTCATAGCGATTTCGTAGGCCTTGAACCATTGCTGGATGTCGTCCTCTCGGAAGTATTCTCGGACGACATCCTTGGGGATGTGTACCTTTTTCTCTGTTGCCCCTGGGTCGCGGGGTTGCTCGGGCACCCCTAATTCTCTGTTCTGCTTGCGTAAGTCTATCTCCTCTAGTTTGCGCTCATGTTCATACGCCAGCCTCTTTTCCTCGAGCTCCCTTTGTCTCTGTTTTTCCTCTCTTTCTTCTCGGAGACGCAGGTGCTCTAAGCTTATTTTTTGTTCGGCCAGTTTTAGTTCAATCTCCATTTTAAGCCGGGCCATTTCTAGTTCGTGTAGTCGTGTTTTCTCTCGTTCCTGGATCTCGTCTTGCGAGAGACCCGTTCTTTGCTCCTCGGGTGCCGTGGTGTTTTTTTCTACTGCTGCGATATTTTGGTCAGTGGTTTCCACGGCCCCGGTTTCTGCCCAGGACTCTAAGGCCTGCTTAAAATCGTCTTTGGTACTTAGACCGGTGGTAGCGATACCTAGTTCGATGCAGAATTGTTTTAGTTCACGATGGCTGTACTCGTTCAATTTCTCCATTTGAAATTTCTCGGTGGATCCGCTTTCTTTAGTTGTCATCGTGATTTCGTCGTGGGGTGAGCTACTCTCTGTACGATTATGCGGTGATTCGGATCGCGCCGCTGGCCACCAATGTTAGACGGACCGGGAGGGTCGGCCGAGGACAAGGGGAGAGGTCTCCGGTGAGAGCCGTCTCCAGCGATCGTACAGACAAGTAACTTCCCCCCCACAGACGGACACCACACCAGGATAAGGTTCAACGATACTTTATCAGCAATTCTTTAGTTACGGTAAAATTATACAAGGAGGTCTGGACTCAGGGGTCCCCTCGATTCTGGTCTCTGGATTGGGAAAAGGGTAGCGGGACAGTCTTGTTACCAATAGATGAAAATAGCTCTCAATCCTCGAGCTCGGCGTTCTAGATGATCGGGCCGCGGCGGAGCCAGCAGGTCCCGAGATGGATGAAGGAAGCGACGGTCCGCGGCGGAGCCAGCAGGTCCCGATGAAGATGGTGGTTACAAACGGTCCGCGGCCACGCCAGCAGGTCCCGACGACGATGATGATTACGAAGGTTTCGGCAGCGCCAACAGGCAGGACGATGGTTCGCAAGGCAGGGCTACGGCAGCGCCAGTAGTCCGTCAAGGATGAGTTCTTCACTGCGTCTCTCGACTCCAGGATACAACTGCCTTCCTGCTCTGGAGCTGCCCCAGTTATAGGGCTGATCCTCTTTGATGTCCGGACCCTCGCCCTTGGAGGTTGGGGGGTCCGGGATGAAGGGGTCCAGACACCCAGCAGGGGGGTGGAGCCAGCGCCCGGGGAGATGGTGGGCGAGCGGCACCTGGCGAGGGAGAACCATCGACACCTCTTTCTCCCATTGACCTGCCAAGTGGTCCGCTCACCTCCTGGGTGGATGATGGTGCCGGGATGTCTGAGGCCTGGCCAGGCCCAGGGTTGGGGTCGTTCGGGGGCCACGCGGCCTCGTGGCGGAGTGTCCAAGATGGCGCCCAGGCTGGGCGCGCGGGCCAGTGAGAGATCGGGCCCACGAGGTCGATATGTTCAGAGGCAAGGGTCCCGGAGGGGACGGAAAGCGTGAAGTGGTGGTGTGTGACACTGGAGGGACCGGGCTCGGGCCTGGTCGGGCAGAGGGGGAGCGGCCCTTCACGTGGCCTGTCCAACAGTATCCTATGAGAGAAGTTCCCCCTGTATGGAGGGAGGAAGTTGTTGCTAATGTTAATTTGGGTGTTCAGGGTGTACCGGCTCATTTTCAGTGAGTGTGGGTACATGTCCCTTGGAAGAGAGCAGAGGTCTTGGCTCTTAAGCAGACCTTAACTGACCCAGTACTACACTGATGACTATTGTGTCGAGAGTGAGAGTGCTGGTTATAATGATAGTTAGGACAGCCATGGACAAAGAGAGCGAGTAGTGTCAGTTCCAGTAGATCAGAGTGGACCTTATGTTAAAGTAATTACATCAGGTGTGTCAGAACCTTTTCTTTTGGATACTGGTGCAGCAAAGAGTTCTATCATGCACTCTAAACTCCCTGGCGCACCTTTGTCTGGCTTGACCAATGTTTCAGTAGGATTTTCTGGCGCCCCAGTTCGTAATCCGGTTTCTAGTCCTTTGCCCCTTTCTATTGGTCCTTGTAAATTGGAAGCTCCCCTTATTCTAACGACTGGTTGTGGTGAGAATCTGTTGGGTTTGGACTTGCTGAAAAGATTGTATGCGACATTACATTGCTCTCCTGCGGGAGTATATCTTACGATGGGTAAGAAAGTGATTTCCCCGATGTATTTGTCTAAAGATTGCCTTCCACTGGAATTGCATTCTCTTCCTGATACACTTTGGGCTACCGGTCCCAATGATGTTGGTCTCTTGCTGTTTCCACCCTATGTTGTTACCCTTAAGTCAAATGCTAGGCTACCTCGCATTCCTCAATATAAAATATCTAGTGATGGCGAGAGAGCTCTTTTAGCGATTATTTATGATTTGGTTGAGAAGGGTGTAGTTGAAGAAACAAGAGGTAATGTGTGTAACAGTCCTGTTCTGCCTGTCCTTAAGCGTACTGATGCTTCTCAGCCACCTGTGTATCGGTTTGTGATTGATCTTCGAGAGGTCAATAAGATTGTTGTGCCACAGTTTCCTTCTGTCCCGGACATCACTGCTTTGTTGACTCTGATCCCTGCTTCAGCTGCTTGGTTTTCAGTTATCGATTTGACGAATGCTTTCTTTAGTATTCTGATTGCTGAGGAAAGTAGAGATATTTTTGGCTTCCCTTTAGGTGGTCGTAGCTTCCGGTTTAAGCGCGCGCCTCAAGGTTATTGTGTAAGTCCCTCTATCTATAGTCAGGCGTTGAAAACTCAGTTTGATGTGTCTTCTGGTGCCTTCTGGTGCTACTCTTATCCTGTATGTTGATGATCTGTTGGTTGCTGCTGATGATGAAGAGATTTGTAAAGAAGTTACTCTTTCTTTGTTACAACATCTGTCTGACCTTCATCATAAAGTGTCACCTTCAAAGTTACAGTATTGCCGCCAAGAAGTAACCTACTTAGGTCATCTCTTGTCGAAGGAGGGAAGACGATTGACCCCAGAACGAATTCAAGCGATTGCCCAAATGACTGTGCCATGCACACAGAGAGAAGTGCGTGCCTTGGCGCTGACTCTTAAAGATACTCCGTATCCTCTCCCTTGGTCTGACGAATGTCCGAAAAGTTTTTCTGAATTACGTGATGCATTGTGTTCTGCTCCGGTGTTGGGTACCCCGAACTACAGTAAACCTTTTACACTATATGAACATGAGAGAGAAGGTTGTGCATTGTCCGTGTTGACGCAACAATTTGTGCGTATTTTTCAGCTACGTTAGATCCGGTAGCTAGGGCGTTGCCGAGTTGTCTGAGAGCTACAGCGGCAGTGGCTGTTTCTATCCGACAGTCTGCTGGTTTGGTATTGGGTAATACGTTGATTGTGATGGTTCGACATGCAGTGGATACCTTATTGAATAGGACGAAGACTCAACATCTTACTAGTGCACGTTTGTCAGGTTATGATTTGATGCTTTTGGCTAGCCATGTGCACATCAAAAGGTGCAATGTGTTGAATCCAGCTAAAGTTGTTGCCGATTTCTGTAGAGACAGATGTTCAGAAACGGCATGATTGTTTTCTCCGGACAGAGGAGGAAACGAAGGCTAGAGTTGATTTAAAAGATACTCCTCTTTCAAACGCTGATGGTACCCTATGGGTAGATGGTTCATGTTTTAAGCTTCTGAATGAAGAGTCGACTGCAGTGTGAGAAGTTGGCCCGATATGCAGCGTTCGCTATTCTAGCGACCGCTATGTATCGTTCCAAACGACCCTTATGGTGATTGGTTGTAAGTCAACCTATAGACCAGCTATCCTAGTAGCGTGGATACGAGCAGTCTAAGGCTAAAGACTCGAGAGGGCGTGTTAAGCCAGCTGTTTACCACACATGTACCCCTTGAACACCAAGTGAAAGGACACCACACAAGTGTTATGAAAATAAACAGGATATTTATTAAGATTCACAACAGCCCTGTACTCTTTATGAGGACAGGGTACTAAGCACAAACCAAATCTCTTAGGAAAATACTTCAAGTGCACAATTAAAACAAGTGCCCGAGGACACGGAAAGTTTAGAGGTCTCGGGCGGACCCGATAAGGCAAGTCGGAAGCGAGGGACTCAGGACCCTAGAGTAAAGAGGCTATGCGGGCACCGAAATGCCGAGTTACCTAGCCACGAGGGCTGCGGCTGCACAAGTCTTACAGGCGTCGGGGTCTTCGCTGACGAGCCAGGAGCCGGAAGAAAAAAGGAGTTGCTGGCCGGCGACCAGTGCTGAATAGTTCGTAGAGATCCAAGCCTGGATCAGAGATCGTTGATACCTGAAAGCAGAGGGGACCAAGTTCGTACTACTAGCCAGTAGTCAGAGGGTACCCGGAGGGCACCGGTTGGCCGTCACCTCGACTAGGTGAGTGGGCGACGCTAGGCTCTGCAGTCTCACGGACCAGGAGGCGTTGTCGGCGACCAGGATGGAGGTGCGAGCTGTCCCATGAAGGATGATGCTGTCGGCGTCGCTGGGCCCAGGATTGGGGCAACAAGCCTTGGCAGATTTCAGGGCCACGTGGTGGGCCTAAAATGGCGTCTTGAGGGGACCAGGAGGGTCCGGGGTGCTTCCCGCAAAGATGGAAACAAAGGCCAGTCTGGAGCAACCAGACCAGCAGCGTTGGTTGTCGGATGTCGTCACAGGAGGGCACAAGCCAGCGGCTAGTGACCGGACAACGTGCTGAGCGGCGAGCAGAAGGGCCCCACGCAGATCGTGGAGATACTGGGAGGCTGCGCTTCGGTGCTGGAGCGGCTCAGGGTCGGGGCTTCTCAGACCCCAGAGCACTCACCAGAGAATTACTTCGATGGTCGTGCTGATTAAGAAAGCGTGCAGGTTTTGATGATGGCCGGTCCCTCGAGGTCTCGTCGCACCCACAGATCACAGCTGAGCTGATGACGTGGGTAGAGGTCAGAGGTGCCAGGGAAGCCGGTTCTCGTCGAGCTGGGCCGTCGGATTCCTTGAGGAAGGACTTGCAGCAAACCGCAGAGTTCTTAGGTGGTGCCCGCTGATGCAGGGTGACTACTCCTTAGTCACAAGGGAGAAATCTTGAGAAGAGTCTCGAATGTCCTTTCGTAGAAAGTAGTTCTTGATTCAAAGATGATCTAATTTGGAAGGGTCCCCGCTCCGGCCTTTATTCTAAAGAAAGGGGTGGGTACATGACTAGGTCCTGCCCTAAGGGTGGGACCAGAAAGGGGGGTAGTTACACCCCTCTCCCCTGCCGGACCTTCCCCAGGTCAGGGCTGGCGCCCCTGGAACTGGTTCTGACCGGCAGATGCGTAGTGAGCACCGGGGTGCCACTCCGCAGTCACCTTCTCGCAAAAGCCCTACCTACCCAGAATACACAAACCCTGTCTGGGACGGTGCGAACACCGCCCTCGACAGGAAACCCTTTGTCCAAGCGCTCCTCGCTGGAAGGACTCCCAGCAGCAGGAGGTCAGACTCGTGTCTGTGGTGGCAGCATCCATTTTGTGGAGCTGAGGCTTTAGTTAACTTTAACCGGGGTTCACAGTTACGTACATGTCGTGTCCCTCTAGAAGGGCGGAATGCTAACCCCGTCGCCAGAATTGGTGAGGGGGCAGCGTCCCGATTCGTATGATACCTTACTCGACATGTTTTGATAACGCGACACCGAAGTTACCGATGTGGTACGCGTTATCATGGAACAGCCATTGGGTCTTTGTTCCGCAAGCTGCAACCGGGCTCGGCTCGGGCCAGAACCTAGTTCACACGAGCCCACGCACTCTGCCTTCAGGATTGTCAAGGCCTGCCATAGGAGTGACTGATAGGAACTCGGGCGTCCATTGTACGGTTAGATATAGGGCTACTATACCTAAAGCAAAGGGTGTTTACACGACTTCGCCCCAGCTGTCATGCAGCCAGTTGTGTCAAATTTAGGAGGCCAGCCAGGGGTGGCATAATACATGCTGCAGCCCCTGGCGGCCCTGGGTATACCTATGCCCTGTGTTACGGGGTCTGATAAGGTGGCCCAGTACCAATTGGTAAATGCACCTAGGGTACATGTCGTAATTTTAAAGAGAGAGCAGTAGGCCTGGGGTCCTGATTGGCAGGGTCCCAGGTCGACTATGTCCAAAACCAGCTAAAACACAGGGCAAAAAGTTGGGGGCAACCATAGTCAGGATGTACCTTCCTACATGCAGCACATGCTGTCACAACTTTACATACAGTTGTTGAAACAGCACGTATAGCACAGAATTCAGCGCAAGCAGCAGAGTTAATAGCATTGACTAAAGCGTGTGTGCTGTCAGAAGGAAAGCAAGTGAATGTTTATACTGATAGTCAGTATGCGTTTGGTGTGGCGCATAGTTTTGGTCGCTTGTGGAGAGAGAGAGGATTTCTTACTTCCCATGGTACGAAAATTCTGCATGGGCAAATAGTGAATGAACATCTTGAATAACTTACTTTGCCAAAGCAGATTGCAATTGTGAAGTGTAGTGCGCATAGAAAGGTTGTGGATGATGTTGGTAGAGAAGTGTGGCTCACCGGTTAGAGGAGGCAGACCTGGATGCAGAGGTCAGACCCGGGACCAGGGTTCAATTCCGGACGCGGCAGGGTCTTGAGCTCAAAATGTCCCCTGACTTGATAATTCTCGCCTCGGTGCCTACTCGAATCATGGGCTCACACTCTGCAACTCTGGGCAATAGCTTGCTTAATCTCCACTACGACCCCACCGCGATGGGATGCCTGGCTTTCACCTTGGGGATGCCCAGCAGGGAAAAGCCAGGACGGGTTCCCAAAGCAAGCGCATTGAGACCTTACAGTGAAAGAACGTATGATTTACGATTTTACGATTTATGTGGGTCGAGGGCATGCGTTTGCGGATGAAGTTGCGAAAGAAACGGAGAAAGATATGACGAGTCGAATGCATGTTGCGGGCCCTGCTAATTGTGTTATGGCTGGTGGAATGTGTGAAGACACAAAAGTGTGAAGTTGATGCAGGCTGAAGCTACGGAGAAAGAGGTGAGTGTGTGGAGAGAGACTACGGGAATGTTGGATTCAACAGGTTGTTGGGTTGAGTTGTCGGAGCACAAGCGATGGTTGTTGCCTGATGCGTATGTGCTCCCAGTGGTCACTATGGCTCATGGAATGGCTCACATTAGTTCGAAAGGGATATGCAAGTTGTTGGCTCCAGTATGGCAGAATACTGGGATTCCTAAATGTGCTGAGAATTTGGTGAAGCATTGTATGATTTGTCTGATGTATAATCCTGGAAAGGGAACTCCAGCTCCAGCTGGTCATTTTGCTCCTCCAACGTATCCGTTTGAAGTGATACAGCTAGATTACATTCACATGGAAAGATGCAATAACCTGAAGTATTTCCTTGTGGTTGTTTGTGCCTTTTCCAGATGGATAGAGGCCTACCCCTAAAGGATAATACTGCCTTGTCTACAGCCAAGGTTTTGCTCAAAGAGTATTTCCCCAGGTATGGTTTGCCGAGAATGGTATGGAGTGACAACGGAAGTGAATTTGTGGGTCAGATCATGAAGAAAGTGTGCGCGGGTTTGGGTATCAATCAGAAATCCCATGCTGCGAATCACCCCCAGTCCGCTGGACTTGTCGAGTGCTATAATGGCACTTTGAAATTGAAGTTAGCTAAAATACAAGCGAGCTCTGGTCTTACATGGCCAGATGCCTTCCCATTGGCCCTTTTGTCAACAAGGATGACAGTACATTCTCGTGTGGGACTTAGCCCATATGAAATTGTTTTTGGTCGTCCAGCCAATGTTTGGGGTGCGCCAAGGCCTAAGAAATATAGTGATATCGAGTACCCTATGTTGGTGGATTACTTACATGACTTGACTGCTAAATTACGTGTTCTCCACCAACAGGTCTATGACAGTTTACAGACAGTGACTGCGGATCCAGGCCACACAATTCAACCTGGTGATTATGTGCTTACCAAGAATTTTCAACAAACTAAGAACTTGGAGCCAAGGTGGACTGGACCGCGTCTAGTATTGTTTTCGACCCGAACTGCAGTTAGGGTAGCTGGCAAAAAGAACTGGGTACATGGTACCCATTGCAAAAAAGTTCCATTACCCTTACCGTATGACAAGTGGGTGCGGGGAGGTATAGCTGAATTTGAATGTGAAAGAATTCCTAGATTCATACCTTTTAGTGACGCACATTTGGAATGGACTCAGTCAGAACGTGCGGACGATGAAATTTTGCAAGCTGCTGTGCCACCGTATTTGAGATTGGATACAACGAATCCGGAAATATTTTTTCAAGAGCAAACTGTGCCTGACAAAGAGCGCTACAACCTAAGACCGAGAAAGGACAAATAAATGGACAAATAAAATTTGAATTTTTTGTTGTGAGTTACACCCTTTCAGACAAGAGACTATTTTTCTTTATCTTTTTTTTTCGAGTCACCATCCGGACTCAGCTGCAGGGTCGCGGTATAGCCTTAATGGGTGAGCTGCAAATTGACGAAAGGTCTGTGGTTCTTGGTCGTTAGTACGATCTTGACGCACACTTAAGTGAAGAAGGTAATAGCCGTGAGCAGCACGTTAGAGGATGGAGTCTTTTGGATCTGAAAAAGGTGTTAAGAGAATTGATTCTAAAATGAAAATGTGTACATTGGTCCGTAGCAAATGTTTTTTAATATTGTGTTTCCTGATGCTTTTGAATATTACATTGGCTTGTGTGGGTTGGATTGTCTATACCCTTAAACAAAAAGAGAGGTAGGGAGAGTCGGTGTGACACTCTTATTCCCCGGTTATGATCAGTTAACAAGAAAAGAGTGCCCTATGGTTTATTTTTGACCACATTTATGGAGCAAAAGAGAAAATATAACAAACAGCCTGATTTAGGGTGTTTTTGAAGAAAGCCCTTACTCACCACCTGGTGATGACATGCTTCATCATTGGGCTCCACCAAAGAGACCGAATGTCTCTTTGGTGTGCTACAACGCCAGGTCTACTGCGGAGCCGGTAGGTGGGAGTTAAGGCGTGTTTTTGTGCAAAACTAAGCTAGTGAGTGATGAGGGAATAAAAATTAGTCTGTAGTGTATCAACCTGAACTTTATTCTATGATCACTAAAGACAGTATTTAAAATCAATGTGTATGGAAGCAGTCCACATTTAATTGAGTGGAAGTTTCCTAGGTATCAGTTGACATGTTTCTTGCCATGAAACTGGTGTAAATTTACCGGGCAATTCTTCAGGACTAGAAAGGTGTATTTAAACCCTGGTGGTATGGGCGCGCTAAGGCCCACCCTTGCCTAGGGACGTGAAAGTGAAAATAAAGATAAAAATTGTGAAAAAGTGCAAAAAGTAGAAAGACAAGTCAGTCTTCTACATTACTCCAGGTTTTGGAGGCTTAGAATTAGCGGTTTCTGCACCTGAAAGTGAAGGGACAAAGACATACATGTATAACAAAACAAATATTTTAGTAGTTGTTCTGATGATAACCATAAGTCTAAAGTGCTCCAGAAGTGGTTCAGAGACAATAGTGGTGCGACATAGCCATATCGTTAACACCACCTTAGCCCCTGCGTTTTAACTGCTAATCAGAAGGAAGTGCTACGTGCTATTTAGTGGTATGAGCTAAATGTGTTGGTTGGTAAAAAATCAGAAATTTCCGATTGGCGATCAAATTAATTGTACAGGTTGATCGCATCAATAAAAACATGGTTAAAAATGTCTCACTTTTCGGTGTTTCAGATATACACCTTGGGTCACAGGAGGGGGGTGGGAACGTAATTGGCACACCCTATGTGTTGGTCAGAAAAGGGAAGGAAAACATAGAGTCAGTCAGTGGCAGTTAGTTCGATACTTAGCTCTGTGTTGAGGTTGTCGTTGAATCGGAGGATCTACTCATGCCCTCGATGCTCGGCACCCTCAGAGTACCTGCATCACCCTCTACTGGACCCCGACAATGTGGAGACGGGGATTCTGTGCCGTATATGTATCAACGGCAGCGAGGTGAGGATCACTTCCGGGGTGGGAGTGGTCAAGGGTCGGGGCATCAGGTGGCGCCATAATTTGAGCCAATAGCCGTCATGCGACATTTTCGCTACGTGAATAGCATCTGGTTGCTGGGCAACCTACAGCGTCTAGGTGGTTGTTATGCTTAAGGTGTGTTACCGACGCAAAGGTTGGGAGGTAGAGGGTTGAGGGGTAAAAAAACTATTAACAGTTGTTAGCTCCCCGAGTTTTTGTTTAGTTAAGTATTTGAGAGATTGGTGAATGATTACCACCTTTTTAACTTTTATGCAGTAATGGCCATTTCATGTGGGGGCTGCTTTAGTACTGTGTTTGCTGAACAGCTTGTTAGGCTCCCACAATGTCTACTTCATCACCGCATTCCAAGAGATATCATCATTAAGACCGATAAGATGGGTCCCAAGCCTGTAGACCCACCTCTGTTCCTTTTCGAAGAGGCGACTATTTAAGTTATTGCCACTGTTTACATGTTCAATTACAGTCCAATGTAAATCATTGGTTGTATGGTTCTTTTCCAGGAAGTGTCTGCTCATTTTAGTTGTTAGTTTCTTGCATCTGATGTTTGAACGATGTTCACAGATTCTCTGCTTCACTTTTCGGCTCGTCATGCCCACGTAGCGTAGGTCGCAAGGACATGTTATCAGGTAGATCACATTTTGTGAGTTGCGATTTGTGTGGTCTCTTTGTGTCCATATTTTTCCAGGCTCAAGGTCGAGCGTTTTGGAATGTCCAGTGAGGTGGCAAACACTGCAATTAGAGCAGGGAAAATGACCCGTGATTTTTGGTAGATTCCAGGTATCCGTTACTGACCTCACTGTATCCAAGGCAGTGATTTTAGGTCGCGTGTGGACGAGTGCATCCCTTAGGCTGCGTCCTTTTTTGAAAGAAAACAAAGGTTTTTCTCAAGTTTTGTTCGTGCCGGATAGGATTCTCCAATTTTTGTTAATGGACTTCTTCATATAGTTATCTACCTCTCTTTTTGTTTAAGGATACTTAGCAGCGCACAGCTGTGAGAGCTTCTCTTAACGAGCGCACTCCTGGCTCTTTTAAGAATTTTACCATCCCAAGTCTCCTCACATCATGGTCACAATGTCTAATCTGGGATTAATATACTCTGAGTCAGAGGTAGCTGACATATTGTCTGACTCCAATTTGTTTGCTGATCCAGCCATTTCACAAGTGATAGCTCACACCTCCGAATGGGAAAAACTCACGGAAATCAAACGTGATAGAATATGGACCATTCTCCATGGGACCATATTGAAACAATATTTCCTCAAAAATATGGAACCGAGAGGGTTATTAGTTACCAATGTACCACGCATTTTCTTGAACGATGCCGTCTTCCGAAAGGAATGGGCCATGATCGCGTGGCACTGCACCCGCGACTGGCTCGTTCTAATTATCAAGACAGCTTTAAGACTTTCTGAAACCCTTCTTGTTGAGATTCAAGAAACTGAGTCTCAATGCAAAACAACTATCACCCATTACAAGAAAAAACTGGATGAAATCAACAAAGAATTAAACGAGTACAAGGATAATCTTATGCAAGCCAAAGTCACTAAATTTGAAAAGGATTTGAAAAAATTCGAATTTGAGAAAGTATGAGGGGTGAGACCCTGCCTGTCTCTGTGTCACACAGACCCTCTATTGGCATGTCTGGTGGTGGAGGGCCCTTGTCTGTAGTTCTGTCTTCACACACCCTCGGAGGCGGTCGGAGACTGTGAGGGGTGAGACCCTGCCTGTCTCTGTGTCACACAGACCCTATTTGATTTTGAATTGAATTTGGTTTGCCCTGTTCCCTTCATGCACTGGGACAGGAACAGACTAATTTGCATGTGGCCAGGTTCTGAGCTGGGATGGTGCAGTGAGCTAAAAAACAGTGATGGATCAAGCCCTGATCTTTGGACTGGGTAAGAGTGGTCTGCTTAATTCAGAATCTCTGTTCATCACCACCCCCTTTTCTGAATCATTTTGTCCACCATAAGCGTGGAAGGGTATACTCAGATGTGAGTCCCTTGCTCATTGCACCATCAGGATTCAAGCAAGCCGGGCCGACGACGGCTGAAATGCCAGAAACCGGTCCCCGGAAGCTTGTTTCCTTCCCAGTATAAGAATTGGCTTGGTAGTTTGGTTTTCCCTGTTCCCATCATGCACTGAAACAGGAACAGACTAATTTGCATGTGGCCAGGTTCTGAGCTAGGATGGTGCAATGAGCTAAAAAACGGTGATGGATCAAGCCCTGATCTTTGGACTGGGTAAGAGTGGTCTGCTTAATTCAGACACTCTGTTCATCACCACCCCCTTTTCTGAATCAACCTGCCTGTCTCTGTGTCACACAGACCCTCTGGGCATGTCTGGTGGAGAAGGGCCCCTGTCTGTAGTTTTGTCTCCACCCACCCTCGGAGGCGGTCTGAGACTGTGAGGGGTGAGACCCTGCCTGTCTCTGTGTCACACAGACCCTCTGGGCATGTCTGGTGGTGAAGGGCCCCTGTCTGTAGGTCTGTCTCCACACACCCTCAGAGGCGGTCTGAGACTGTGAGGGGTGAGACCCTGCCTGTCTCTGTGGCACACAGACCCTATTTGAATTTGAATTTACAGAAATTTGTATAGCGCACATATACCACGCGGTTTCTTGGGGCTCGTAGGATGCTTAACCCATGGCTGGGGTGACAGAGTTACTGGGGTGGGAAGGTGTGAGAAATAAGAAGGTCTTTAAGTGCCCTGCGGAATTCGAGATAAGAGGAAATAGATCTAATATGCAGGGGAAGAGAGTTCCAGAAGGTAGGGGCAAGGACAGTGAATTTCAGGCCCCCAGATTTCGTTTTCTTGAACCGGGGGACAGAAAGAAAAAATTTAGTGGAAGACCGAAGTTCTCTATTGGGGCAGTAAGTACTAATGGCGGAGGAGATGAAATCGGGGGCAGTTCCCGCCAAGGCCTGAAATGTGGTACAGCCCAATTTAAAGAGAGCCCGTTCCTTGATAGGCAGCGAATGTAGGGATTGGAGAAGGGGGGTGGTGTGATGAAATCTGAGCAGGCCATAAATCAGGCGGGCGGCCTGATTTTGGACTAGCTGAGGGCGACGAAAGGCATATGCAGGAGTGCCATTGTAAACAATGTTCCTGTAGTCCAGCCGGGACAGGACCATCGCCATCAAAATTGATTTAAGGGTAGGGACAGAAAAAAACCGAGAGATTTTCCATATAGTGCGGAGAGCAAAGAAACAAGAAGAGACGACAGAACTAATCTGAGAATGAGGAGTGAGGTGTTTATTGAGTGAAATCCCTAAGGTTTTTACAGAAGGAGAGGGTGTGGGGGAAGTGCCCAAGAGGGAGGCCAAAAGTTGGGGGACCAGGGACTGGGAGTGCTACCAGTGACAACAAGTTCAGTCTTGTCCGGGTTTAATTTCAAATGGTTGCCATTCATCCAATCATTGATGAACAGCATGACAGACTGAAAATTAAGTATACTGGTTGGGGAGTGTGACAAATGGAAAATGAGTTGGAGGTCATCAGCATAGTTATACACGGTGACCTCCATTTGCTGAAGTGCAAAAAAAGTGGGAAAATTTAAAGATTGAATAATAGAGGAGAGAGAGAAGAGCCCTGGGGAACACCACACCAGACCAAGTGGGGGGGCAGTGAATTCAGCAAAATGGACGGCCTGAGAGCGATCTCTTAGAAAGGAGCTGATCCATGCCAGAGCTGGGCCCTCGATGCCCGCCGCCTTGACACGGGTTTCCCCAAGCGCTCTGCTGTGCCCACCCCTCCGCTGCCATTTTGTTTGTTGTTGTTGTTGTCGTCCTCTGTAGCCCGCCCCGCCTCCCAGCTGAGCCGCCCTCCCACAGACTACAAACAGCGCTCCCTACCTGGAAGCGCTGTGACTCGCTCTTCGCTTCTGAGCTGAGTGGTCGCTCCCCAGTGTCCCTGGCGACATTTGGTATCGTTGTGCTTCGCTTTTAATGTAAACTGCCTCAGAATTATTGCCTGCAGTCTGCCTTGGTTTCCGTTTAGCTTTTTAATCACTTTCGAATTGCCATTGTAACTGATTGCGCGTTTTTTCCCCTAGCTCTGCTCACCCCTCCGCTGTGCTTCGCTTTTAATGTAAACTGCCTCAGAATTATTGCCTGCAGTCTGCCTTGGTTGCCGCTTTGCTTTTTAATCACTTTTGAATTGCCATTGTTACTGATTGCGCGTTTTTCCCCAAGCGCTCTGCTGTGCCCACCCCTCCGCTGCCATTTTATTTGTTGTTGTTGTTGTCGTCCTCTGTAGCCCGCCCCGCCTCCCAGCTGAGCCGCCCTCGCCCCTCGCCCCTCCCCCCTCCACTACCCATATATGACAGTTGCTCCCGCGCGCAGCGTTTACGCGCAGCGACCGCGCCCCATTCGCGCCGGTGGTGCGCCAAAGGTAAGCCCGTCTACGCCCGTCCGCGCCTGGACCGCGCCCAGCGCCATACCTCCTGGTCCTCGTCATGCCCACCCCTCCCGCATTACCTACGATACCACCACCCTCCTAGCCCTTAACCCCGGCCGCACCCCCAACTGCGTCCAAGCCGCCCCTGGACAAACCCACGGACCTTTCTCATGCAACTCCTGCAAATTCAACTGCACCGACTACAACTCCGCTACGATCATACCACAGATATCCGACCCCAACCACCTACAATGCATCTTGCTCAACACCCGATCGGTCCACAGGCACGCCATTGACCTATGGAATCTACTAGACACCATCTCTCCGGACGTCGCCTTCCTAACAGAAACATGGATGAACGCCTCTTCTGCCCCAGACATCACCACTGCCATCCCGGAAGATTATAAGATCATACGCAAGGATCGTACCGGCCACACAGGAGGAGGAATCGCTATCGTCCATAAGAAATCCATCCACATCTCAACCAGCTCAGACGTCAATCTCGCTAACACTGAACACCTTCACTTCCAGATCCACATCGACCCCAAGACCACACTCAGAGGCACCCTCCTTTACAGACCTCCAGGACCCCGCGCACAATTTAGCGAGGACATCACGGATTTCATCACTCCACACGCGCTACCCTCCAAAGATTACATCCTTCTGGGAGACCTCAACTTTCACCTTGAAAAGAACAACGACCGCAACTCCACCACCCTTTTGGACAACCTAGCCAACCTCGGACTTAAACAACTGGTCACTTCCCCCACCCACATCGCTGGTCACACACTCGACCCTATATTCACCTCCAGCAATCATGTCTCCTTCAGCCACACCACAGCTCTCCTTTGGACTGACCACAGCTGCGTTCACTTTACCTACAACAAGCCCAAACCCATCAACCACCCCCAACCAACTCTGCAAAGAAACTGGAACAAAATCACCTTCCACGAGATCTCCTCATCGCTTCTTCAAAACCCCCCAGCCCACTCCTCAAACCCCGACCAAGCCGCCACCAACCTCACCCTATGGTTATCCAACAGCGCCGACATCCTAGCACCACTGAAAAAACGACAAATCAAACTTGGCAGCAAGAAGGCCTCCTGGTTCAACGATGATCTTAAGAAATCCAAGAAACTCTGCCGCTCCCTTGAGAAGGCCTGGAAAAAAGACCCAACCACCAGCACCAAGGACACCTTCAAAAACGCCACCCGCATACACCACCAACTGATCCGAAATGCCAAGAAAGCCGCTTTCAAGGACCGACTAGATAACAACGCCCACAACAGCAAGGAATTATTCAACATCTTCAAGGAATTTACCAATCCCTCGGCCATCCTTTTTATATTCTTTGAGGATGGAAGTATAACGGGATTTCAAGAAGGGACAGTAGGCACGTCTCCAGGCTCTCTCAGCTTGATGCGCCTCCAGTTTTTTTACCTTCAGGGCGGGAGAGAACCATTTGTTCGCATCATGGGCGCATTTGACCGTAACACACTTCAGAGGAGCAGCTTGATCGCAAGCCCTCAGCAGCCAGCTGTTCAAAGCATCCAGCTGCCTGGATGGCGTAAGATCAGCCAGGTCAGGGTCAGAAGCTGATAGGGAGGAACAGAGGACAGGAATGGCAGCTCTGTTCCAATTCCTCGCCCAAGTGTATTTAGAAAATGGAATAGTGGGAGAGATACTAAGAACCAAAGAAAAAGAAATCAAAAAATGGTCCGAACAAGAACAAGGCTGGACGGAAGGGGCAGAAACTGGAGTATTAAGGGTCCAAATGTGGTCTAAAGTGTGGCCATGGATGTGGGTGGGGTAAAGGACACGTGAAACAAAGTTGAGGCTAAGGAGAAGTTCAGTGAAGTTGCGGGAAACCACATCTTCAGCTGGGTCGTTGGGCCAGAAGTTAAAATCCCCAAGGAGCAAGACCGAAGAATTGTTAATGGCCAGAGTTCCCAAAAGATCAGAGATAGCAGGGAGGAAGTGAGGGCAAGGCTGGGAGGACGATAGACAAGGACACACGTTAGAGGGACCTGGGAAAAGGTGGAGCGAATGATCAAACCGTCCGCCATGGGTAAAGAGGGGGAGGGGAGCAATTGAAATCGGAGGTCCGCCCGGACAATCAGGGCAACTCCACCGCCTACTCGGCCCTCGGGTCGATCAGCCCTAAGAATGACATAGGGAGGGGGAAGGACAGATAAGACACTGGGGAGGGAGTCAGTGCGGAACCAGGTCTCAGTCAAAAATAGCAGGTCCGGCTTGACAGAGTCCAAAAAGTCAAACAATTCTAACTGGTATTTGACGGCCGATCTGGTATTAAGTAGGAATGAAAGAAGGTTAGGAACATGAATGGACTAAGTAAGGGCAGGCCTCATACTATTTCACGCCAAGGACATGTAATTCATGAAAGTCAGCTATGTTTATATTCCCAATGCTTTTCGGGCCCTTATTCTTGGCCCTTCGTCAGGGGAAGCTGTTCAAATTGAGAAAATTAAGAGAAATTTTAAGAACAAACCCGTATTAGTCCTCAATACTACAACAATGTCACTAATTATACCCAGATGTCATTTGATCTATAACTCTCCTAAACTAAACAAACCCACTGTGTTATTCGCTAAATATGCAGAGTTCACCGAACCGCGCGATAACCTTCCTCGATGTGAAACCTGCCCATACACTCGCGTTACTAGGTAAACACTGTATAAAGAAACCTAACGAGCATACACATCAAACCCTTGGCCTTTACAAATCTACTTTACCCAATTCCTCTCCCCAAACTCTCGACCATTCTCATTATGCAGCAATTCCATCTCCCAGATTTTGAAGAACCTCCATCAATGATGCGACATTGATCTGGCCACAGACCGCTCTGATGCCGCTAGCTGCGCTATTTAAACATTTGTACTCGCGCCACTGCCTCCAATTACGGTAATCACCTCGGCTAGATAGCTGCTGTTTAGATAACGAGAAGACGCGCCTCCTTCCGATAGCCTCACTCTCCTTACTATGTCCTTTTCAAAACTACACCTCCCATAATCCTGTGTTAATGTGAAAAAACCTGTGAACAATACAATATTAAATTAATGAGTTAATATATTGAAAAAACAATTAATATGTCAAAATACGATCATAAACAAACATATAAAATGTGAATAACTCATGTTAAACAACACAAACTTGCAATTTAAATAATAAATGCATTTTTGTAGTTCTACAAGCTGAAAATCCAGTCACTGTTCGTATAGTTAATACGTTGTAATAAGATGAAGCAATTTAATATGGGTGAATCCATCAGTCTCTTAATTTCATCCATGAAAAACGGTCATTCCCATGGTGTAGATGTTACTTTTCATCTTTGTTGCACTCGTTTCCTCATGGGTGCCAGGGGCGGCTCTAGGCTCATGGTGGCCCTGTGCAGGTGCACAGCTTGCACATGCCTGAGGCCGGCCCTGTGGGTGCCAGGGGTGGCTCTAGGATCATGGTGGCCCTGTGCAGGTGCACAGCTTGCACATGCCTGAGGCCGGCCCTGTGGGTGCCAGGGGCGGCTCTAGGCTCATGGTGGCCCTGTGCAGGTGCACAGCTTGCACATGCCTGAGGCCGGCCCTGTGGGTGCCAGGGGTGGCTCTGGGCTCATGGTGGCCCTGTGCAGGTTCTCAGCTTGCACATGCCTGAGGCCGGCCCTGTGGGTGCCAGGGGCGGCTCTAGGCTCATGGTGGCCCTGTGCAGGTGCACGGCTTGCACATGCCTGAGGCCGGCCCTGTGGGTGCCAGGGGCGGCTCTAGGTTCATGGTGGCCCTGTGCAGGTGCACAGCTTGCACATGCCTGAGGCCGGCCCTGTGGGTGCCAGGGGCGGCTCTAGGCTCATGGTGGCCCTGTGGGTGCACAGCTTGCACATGCCTGAGGCCACCCCTGTGGGTGCCAGGGGCGGCTCTAGGCTCATGGTGGCCCTGTGGGTGCACAGCTTGCACATGCCTGAGGCCGGCCCTGTGGTTGCACAGCTTGCACATGCCTGAGGCCGGCCCTGTGGGTGCCAGGGGTGGCTCTAGGCTCATGGTGGCCCTGTGGGTGCACAGCTTGCACATGCCTGAGGCCGGCCCTGTGGGTGCCAGGGGCGGCTCTAGGCTCATGGTGGCCCTGTGCAGGTGCCCGGCTTGCACATGCCTGAGGCTGGCCCTGTGGGTGCCAGGGGCGGCTCTAGGCTCATGGTGGCCCTGTGCCGGTGCACAGCTTGCACATGCCTGAGGCCGGCCCTGTGGGTGCCAGGGGCGGCTCTAGGCTCATGGTGGCCCTGTGCAGGTGCCCGGCTTGCACATGCCTGAGGCTGGCCCTGTGGGTGCCAGGGGCGGCTCTAGGCTCATGGTGGCCCTGTGCCGGTGCACAGCTTGCACATGCCTGAGGCCGGCCCTGTGGGTGCCAGGGGCGGCTCTAGGCTCATGGTGGCCCTGTGCCGGTGCACAGCTTGCACATGCCTGAGGCCGCCCCTGTGGGTGCCAGGAGAAGTGTGGCTCAAGGGTTAGAGGCGGCAGACCCGGAAGCTGAGATCGGCCCTGGACCAGGGTTCAATTCCCCGCCTCGGCGGGTCTTGGGCTCAAAAATTCCCCGGACTCGATAATTCTCGCTCCGGTGCCTTCTCAACTCACGGGTTCACACTCTGCGACTCTGGGCAATAGCTTGCTTAATCTCCACAACGGCCCCTCGCGGCGGGATGCCTGGCTTTCACCTTATGGATACCCTGCCGGGGTTATCTCACAGGGGAATACCAGGACGGGTTCCCTAAGCAAGCGCCGGGAAACCCTTTGTGGGTAGCTATGCGCTATATAAGCTCAAATACATTTACATTTACATTACATACAGGGGCGGCTCTAGGCTCATGGTGGCCCTGTGCAGGTGCACAGCTTGCACATGCCTGAGGCCGGCCCTGTGGGTGCACACTGCTTGTGAGGCGAGCAAAGCATTGAGAATGTACAAGAAGGAGCAGTTGCAACCGCTCCTTCTTGTGCCTGTTCAGGAAGAGCCCAGAGTCAGTCAGGGACCACCAGTACTAGTCAACAAAACGTGTGGGAGTGCCCGGGGCACAGGGCGGCTTTGCAACACTAAAGAAGCACAAACTCAGAATTCAAAACATAACACCATGGTTGGGGGTTCTCTTCAATAATCAGAATTGATGTCTATCCTAATGAACCCATTTTCCAACATTAATATAAGGAAAGACTGGGGAAAAATCATAACGCTCTGATCTATACCTTGAAGTTTTCATGCAGCGCTTTGATGACGGTTAATAGCTCACTGTTCAATGTTAGGATTTTAACTTATAAAATGCAAATACCAAAAGAATCTTTCAGACAAAAGTAGTAACTCACTGACCTATTTACATGATATGCATGTTGTGATCTGCGTGGTACACGTTCTTTGCAGCAGGCATGTTAACCCACTGTGTCTACCTTACCAAGAGTCAAAACTTCCACTAGACAAACCTCCGATCTCTCTCAATAAAGAACATTATTCACCAAAGTTACCTTCACATTTTTATTGTTGCCTGAAAATTGCTGGAGACCAGGAATGCAGCAGCAGGTACTTTTCAAACCATAAGGCACTTGCAAACACGACGCCCCCACCCTAAGTCCGCCACCTTTGTTTGTTTGGTGCATGAAGATGCAAGATTCATATACATGTTTTTTTAACATTTGTTCCGATTACTATATGAAATAAACAAGCATACATGCAAACTGACAACATGCCTGCTTTTCTCAATATTTCACTTCAAAACGATGTGAATGTATTTGGTTAACGGGCGGTGTTTTGTTCAGGGTCCCTGGGAAGTCCTCAAGGTTGTCCCTGTCCCCCCCCAGAATTTTAGTGTCTCCTACGCCACTGACCGCATCCACTCAAAAATCCCAGAGAATCGCGCTTTTCTCTCCACGTCGCGCAGTCGATGCACCTTTTTTGGAGGGACTATGCCTTCTGTTAACCCGTTTCCTGCCGCAGCCAAACCCTGTGAAGGACAAATCCCAGGGACAGCTGCCTTCCTCTGGGAGGCCTGCTCCCTGTGCAGTGCGCAGAGCCGGATTTCTATCTGGGGTTCCACTGTACTGATTCATCCCTCCCTCGTATAAGTCTCTTCAGTGGTGCGGGGTTTTAAATATCAAAGTCTTTTGAAGGCACGAACTCTTCTCTTCCTCTGATGAGAAAGAAGGTTCCAGTCAAATCCGGTGCCAGATTAAGGAAGAATCTAAGAGGCGCTCGATGTGCCGTGTAATAGCAACGAGTGCGTTGGATTGCCTGAGAATGGAATGGTCCAGGCCGCCCTGCCCAAGCTCACACAGACATTGCGGCTGCTGCAGGGATTGGCCTCTCATCCAAGGTCCACGCCGCCCTGCCCAAGCTCACACAGACATTGCGGCTGCTCCAGGGATTGGCCTCTCATCCAAGGTCCACGCCGCCCTGCCCAAGCTCACACAGACATTGCAAGCTGCTGCAGGGATTGGCCTCTCATCCAAGGTCCAGGCCGCCCTGCCCAAGCTCACACAGACATGCAAGCTACTGCAGGGATTAGCCTCTCATCCAAGGTCCAGGCCGCCCTGCCCAAGCTCACACAGACATGCAAGCTGCTGCAGGGATTGGCCTCTCATCCAAGGTCCAGGCGCCCTGCCCAAGCTCACACAGACATGCAAGCTACTGCAGGGATTAGCCTCTCATCCAAGGTCCACGCCGCCCTGCCCAAGCTCACACAGACATGCAAGCTGCTGCAGGGATTGGCCTCTCATCCAAGGTCCAGGCCGCCCTGCCCAAGCTCACACAGACATTGCAAGCTGCTGCAGGGATTGGCCTCTCATCCAAGGTCCAGGCGCCCTGCCCAAGCTCACACAGACATGCAAGCTGCTGCAGGGATTGGCCTCTCATCCAAGGTCCATGCCGCCCTGCCCAAGCTCACACAGACATGCAAGCTGCTGCAGGGATTGGCCTCTCATCCAAGGTCCAAGCCGCCCTGCCCAAGCTCACACAGACATTGCAAGCTGCTGCAGGGATTGGCCTCTCATCCAAGGTCCATGCCGCCCTGCCCAAGCTCACACAGACATGCAAGCTGCTGCAGGGATTGGCCTCTCATCCAAGGTCCATGCCGCCCTGCCCAAGCTCACACAGACATGCAAGCTGCTGCAGGGATTGGCCTCTCATCCAAGGTCCAGGCCGCCCTGCCCAAGCTCACACAGACATTGCAAGCTGCTGCAGGGATTGGCCTCTCATCCAAGGTCCAGGCCGCCCTGCCCAAGCTCACACAGACATGCAAGCTGCTGCAGGGATTGGCCTCTCATCCAAGGTCCAGGCCACCCTGCCCAAGCTCACACAGACATTGCGGCTGCTCCAGGGATTGGCCTCTCATCCAAGGTCCAGGCCGCCCTGCCCAAGCTCACACAGACATTGCAAGCTGCTGCAGGGATTGGCCTCTCATCCAAGGTCCAGGCCACCCTGCCCAAGCTCACACAGACATTGCGGCTGCTCCAGGGATTGGCCTCTCATCCAAGGTCCAGGCCGCCCTGCCCAAGCTCACACAGACATTGCAAGCTGCTGCAGGGATTGGCCTCTCATCCAAGGTCCAGGCCGCCCTGCCCAAGCTCACACAGACATTGCAAGCTGCTGCAGGGATTGGCCTCTCATCCAAGGTCCAGGCCGCCCTGCCCAAGCTCACACAGACAAGCAAGCTGCTACAGGGATTGGCCTCTCATCCAAGGTCCAGGCCGCCCCGCCCAAGCTCACACAGACATTGCAAGCTGCTACAGGGATTGGCCTCTCATCCAAGGTCCAGGCCGCCCTTCCCAAGCTCACACAGACATCGCGGCTTCTGCAGTGATTGGCCTCTCATCCAAGGTCCACGCCGCCCTGCCCAAGCTCACACAGACATGCAAGCTGCTGCAGGGATTGGCCTCTCATCCAAGGTCCAGGCCGCCCTGCCCAAGCTCACACAGACATTGCAAGCTGCTGCAGGGATTGGCCTCTCATCCAAGGTCCAGGCCGCCCTGCCCAAGCTCACACAGACATTGCAAGCTGCTGCAGGGATTGGCCTCTCATCCAAGGTCCAGGCCGCCCTGCCCAAGCTCACACAGACGTTGCGGCTGCTGCAGGGATTGGCCTCTCATCCAAGGTCCATGCCGCCCTGCCCAAGCTCACACAGACATTGCATGCTGCTGCAGGGAGTGGCCTCTCATCCAAGGTCCAGGCCGCCCTGCCCAAGTTCACACAGACATGCAAGCTGCTGCAGGGATTGGCCTCTCATCCAAGGTCCAGGCTGCCCTGCCCAAGCTCACACAGACATTTCAAGCTGCTGCAGGGATTGGCCTCTCATCCAAGGTCCAGGTCGCCCTGCCCAAGCTCACACAGACATTGCGGCTGCTGCAGGGATTGGCCTCTCATCCAAGGTCCAGGCCGCCCTGCTCAAGCTCACACAGACATTGCGGCTGCTGCAGGGATTGGCCTCTCAACCAAGGTCCAGACCGCCCTGCCCAAGCTCACACAGACATTGCGGCTGCTGCAGGGATTGGCCTCTCATCCAAGGTCCAGGCCGCCCTGCCCAAGCTCACACAGACATTGCAAGCTGCTGCAGGGATTGTCCTCTCATCCAAGGTCCAGGCCGCCCTGCCCAAGCTCACACAGACATTGCGGCTGCTGCAGGGATTGGCCTCTCATCCAAGGTCCAAGCCGCCCTGCCCAAGCTCACACAGACATTGCGGCGGCTGCAGGGATTGGCCTCTCATCCAAGGTCCATGCCGCCCTGCCCAAGCTCACACAGACATTGCGGCTGCTGCAGGGATTGGCCTCTCATCCAAGGTCCAGGCCGCCCTGCCCAAGCTCACACAGACATTGCGGCTGCTGCAGGTATTGGCCTCTCATCCAAGGTCCATGCCGCCCTGCCCAAGCTCACACAGACATTGCAAGCTGCTGCAGGTATTGGCCTCTCATCCGTGTGTGAGCCAAACTGAAGGAAACACGAAGGGCTGAAAACAATGAGAAAATGCACACAACTGTCCTGGCTCCAAGCTCCAGTCGTCACTTCTGGGCCAGATGCAAGTCAATGCGAAGAGATTATCGATGTGAAATCCCCATTCTAAGCTGTGACGGTGACTTCTGGGGCATCATAATCTGCCTCCCGAACCCGGGGTCGAACCCGGGACTCTCAGCGCTTTAGTGTAGCGCTCTCCCACAGCCATCACGGCCACTTCGCGCTGCCGAAAGGGCAGTGAACACAAACCTCACTGAAGACCGGACCAATGTTCAATATTTCCTAAAGGAGACAGACTTCCGGCGGATCGGCTCAGACTTTCATCCTCCTGGGGTCCTTGCTAGTGCAGGTGAATAATGCACATTCATAAAGCGCACACAACAGAATGAGGTATGTAGAGGTGCAGGTCAAGTGCTAATATCACGGAGCTCGAGGCTCAGTTATCGACTTCAGAAGAATGAAGGGCAAGTCTTCCGTACCTGATTTGATGACACTTCTGGTTCGCGTAATTTAGCGTTGCACAGGTTATGCTAAGTTCATAACATTACTTACCTCACTAACAGCCTTATTCATGAAGGCTAAATCGGCTCGCAATGGGCCGGATTCTGAGAATCCGTCCCTTTGCGAGTGCGATTTTTGCATTTGGGATTCATCATCCCAAATGCAAAAATCGCTAATTGCGATTTCGCAAATGTGCGAGGAATTACATTTAAGGAATCTCTATTTGAGATTCCTTAAATGCAATTCATCATACATTTTCAAATTGCGTATTCGCAATTCCTGGCCGCAATTTACCGCGAGGTCAAACCTCGCGGTAAATTGCGAAAACTCAGAAAAATGCATTTAAATTAACGGTGGGCGGCCTGCTACGCTCCGTCTGCGGAGTGTGCGTAGTGCCGACTACTCCGCATTTTGCGGAGCTGGCGGAGCCAGGCGGCACTATGCACGCTCCGCAGACGGAGCGTAGCTGGCCGTCACCCGCCTCCCTCCCGCCCTCCCTAAATACTTTGAAATAAAGGAATGAAATAATTTAAAAAGCACTTACCTTGCCACCGCTGCCCGCCGCGTCCCCGGGGCTCACTATCTTCCGTCTTCCGTCCGCTTTACTAATGCGCATGCGCGGGCGGCCGCGCATGCGCATTTTCACAAGAAAATGCGCATGCACGGCCGCCCGCGCATGCGCATTAGTATAGAAGATGGAAGACGGAAGATAGCGAGCCCCGGGGACGCGGAGGGCAGCGGCGGCAAGGTAAGTGCTTTTTAAATTATTTGATTCTTTTATTTCAAAGTATTTAGGGAGGGCGGGAGGGAGGCGGGTGGCGGGGCTGGCGGCCAGTGGTGTTTGCGGAGTGGGGCTACGCGGAGTGCGGAGGTGGGCGTAGTTTCTCGCCCACTTCGCGTAGCTCCGCGAAGCCCCACTCCGCGAACTCCGCCCAGGGTTAATTTAAATGCATTTTTCTGAGTTGCATGTTACACACACACATGTCCTTTGGACATGTGTGTGCGCAACACCTGTGTCAAATGTCATTTGAGGGGTGCTGCAGGGTGTCTTTTGGACACCACTGGCACCCTTCAAATCGCAATCTTATTTGCGATTAGCAAATTGCTAATCGCAAATAAGGAATACTCCCCATTCATTCCTATGGGCCTTTTGGCCCATAGGAATGAATGGGGAGTTTTTCCTTATTTGCGATTAGCAATTTGCTAATCGCAAATAAGGAATCGTTAGGAATCGCAAAACATTTTGCTAATCCTACATGAATCCCGTTTTGCGAGTCCTTAATAGCGATTCGCTATGATTCGCTATTAGGGCCTCGCAAAACGGGAGATTGATGAATAAGGCTGTAAGAACCACAATTAAGCGCCATTCGTGGCAAACGTTTGGCGCAATCACATCTGAATAACGCGAACACTTGTGTTTCTTTGTGTAATGCTGATGTCCCATCGAACGTCATTTTACAGACTGGTTCCAAAAGGTCATGTAAGGAAACCGGCACGTTGCATATTGGTATATTAGCGCACAGGGCTTCAAGTGGGATGAAAAAACGAGGGGGTCTCTCAAGGGGACGTGGCCATTGCAATTAAGGGCATGTCTTAAAAACACTAAAAGTTTGCGGTTAGCATAGTGTGCCACATGACTGGTATTTCACTGTTTCCTTCGTTGCATCCAGATATGATATAACAAGTAACATCATACCTTCAACAAGGCAGGACTATTAGTTATGTCAATGGTTGTCAGTTGCATAAGAAATGAGCAGCACCTATGGCTTGTATATAATATTGAAAAATCTTCCACATAAAGCCCTGGTGACACCTCGACAATGTTACTGCTCCTGAGTTCCGAGAAGAGAAATCCAGAGAGAAAATTACTCTTTAAAGGATTTCCCTTCCCCTATAACGCTCGAAAAAAACGGACTGCCTGTGGCGGCCAGCTACGCTCCGTGCACGGAGTGTGCGTAGTGCCGCCTACTCCGCATTTTGCGGAGCGGGCGTAGCCAGGCGGCACTACGCACGCTCCGCAGACGGAGCGTAGCTGGCCGCCACCCGCCTCCCTCCCACCCTCCCTAAATACTTTAAATTAAAGGAATAAATTAATTTAAAACACACTTACCTTGCCCGCCGCTGCCCGCCGCGTCCCCGGGGCTCGCTATCTTCCGTCTTCCGTCTTCTTTACTAATGCGCATGCGCGGGCGGCCGCGCATGCGCATTTTCTCGTGAGAAATGTGCATGCGCGGCCGCCCGCGCATGCGCATTAGTAAAGAAGACGGAAGATAGCGAGCCCCGGGGACGCAGCGGGCAGCGGCGGGCAAGGTAAGTGCGTTTTAAATTAATTTATTCCTTTAAATTAAAGTATTTAGGGAGAGCGGGAGGCAGGCGGGAGGCGGGAGGCGGTTGGCGGGGCTGGCGGCCAGTGGTGTTTGCGGAGTGGGGCTACGCGGAGTGCGGAGGTGGGCGTAGTTTCTCGCCCACTTCGCGTAGCTCCGCGAAGCCCCACTCCGCCAACTCCGCCCAGGGTTAGCCAGGGCACAAAACAGAGCCCGATAGAGACCCGTTTCGAGAGCTCCTTAAAAACTGCCGGTGCTCAGACCCGGTGAGACCCGGCCCACTTAAAGCCCTACTCCACGTTAAATGCCAATCCGTTCCAGTTTGGCTATTTGATTTGGAAAATGTCAAAGTATTGCCAGTAATGTTTGGAGGTGTCTGTGTTCCTGTTCTCCGCACTCCACGGCATTGCTTCTTCCAGGTCATGCTGGACCCTTTCCAGTTCTGGAATGTCGGGCCCGGGCGGCAGGCACAGCCTGAACCCGACCCCATCAAGGGGGGCAGTGAAAGGGGGCCAGCCAGGCCTGGCTTCTCCTGAAGAGGTCTATGGCGCAGGCCTGCTCTGAAGGCAGAAGAACACTTCGCATGCAATGCACAAGCATTTACAATGCAATGGTTTTGCCTTTGTTAAAGTTAGAGCTATTGGCATTGCTCTTGACATTTTTTTTATTTATGTTTTTATCTAACTTAAATAAATGGCATTGTCATTTACAATGCCAATAGCTTAATCCCTCGCAAATGCCACACATAAACACCCACAGAGAGCCCCCACACACACACACACAGAGCCCCCCACATACACACCCACACAGAGCTCCCCACACACACACAGAGCCTCACACACACACAGCCACACAGAGCCCCCCACACACCCACACAGAGCCCCCCCCCCCCACACAATGCAAGCCCTCCCCACACACTGCGAGCCCCACACACTGCAAGCCCCCCCCCACACACTGCGAGAACCCCACACACACTGGGGATCAACATGAAAATAGGGCAATGACTGAGTTAGACCAAGAAGCAGGGGATCAGTGTATTCTGCACTCCTCAATAGGTTGAATAATAGTGGGGCTCACCAATCTATTGTCTTTGAATAAGTCAATAGGGACCCCATTTAGGCCCAGCACTTTAATACCTCCCTTTAGGGTAATTTTGGGGAATCACTACTATTTATGCAACCTGGCATATCTATTAAAGTGGCGATGTTGTATTGCTTATAAAAAAGTGCCACACATTGATGCCGTGGGGTCATGGGGTCCATACACCTATCGGTCTCTTCAATCGGTGAATTTACAATTTTCCCCAAAAAATTGAGAGTATTTTCTTTTATTGAAGGGAACGGGTGTGTTTGCTTAAAGGGCTTTCGTGACATCAAAGCTAGGATTAGAATTGATACCAAAAGCTAGACATTACCAGCCTGTATCAGCTTTACACAAAACAGAAGTTAACTTTTTTACAATGGGCTTTATTTGAAAAGTGCCCCGCCCATAGACCGCCCTTTTCCCCCGTAGTCAGAGCAGTTGTGCCTGCTTTCCTGCGACTGTTGTCGTTCTTCAGAGCAGTCGAATGGAAGCTCCATAAATCGTACTTTTAATACGCTGTGCTCTGGTGGGTCTGTGTGCAGTGCTCCGGTGGGTCTGTGTGCAGTGCTCTGGTGGCTCTGTGTGCAGTGCTCTGGTGGGTCTGTGTGCAGTGCCCTGGTGGGTCTGTATGCAGTGCCCTGGTGGGTCTGTGTGCAGTGCCCTGGTGGGTCTGTATGCAGTGCCCTGGTGGGTCTGTGTGCAGTGCCCTGGTGGGTCTGTATGCAGTGCCCTGGTGGGTCTGTGTGCAGTGCCCCGGTGGGTCTGTATGCAGTGCCCTGGTGGGTCTGTGTGCAGTGCCCCGGTGGGTCTGTATGCAGTGCTCTGGTGGGTCTGTGTGCAGTGCTCCGGTGGGTCTGTGTGCAGTGCTCTGGTGGGTCTGTGTGCAGTGCTCTGGTGGGTCTGTGTGCAGTGCCCTGGTGGGTCTGTGTGCAGTGCCCCGGTGGGTCTGTGTGCAGTGCCCCGGTGGGTCTGTGTGCAGTGCTCTGGTGTGTCTGTGTGCAGTGCCCTGGTGGGTCTGTATGCAGTGCCCTGGTGGGTCTGTGTGCAGTGCCCCGGTGGGTCTGTATGCAGTGCTCTGGTGGGTCTGTGTGCAGTGCTCCGGTGGGTCTGTGTGCAGTGCTCTGGTGGCTCTGTGTGCAGTGCTCTGGTGGGTCTGTGTGCAGTGCCCTGGTGGGTCTGTGTGCAGTGCCCTGGTGGGTCTGTATGCAGTGCCCTGGTGGGTCTGTGTGCAGTGCCCCGGTGGGTCTGTATGCAGTGCCCTGGTGGGTCTGTGTGCAGTGCCCCGGTGGGTCTGTATGCAGTGCTCTGGTGGGTCTGTGTGCAGTGCTCCGGTGGGTCTGTGTGCAGTGCTCTGGTGGGTCTGTGTGCAGTGCTCTGGTGGGTCTGTGTGCAGTGCCCTGGTGGGTCTGTGTGCAGTGCCCCGGTGGGTCTGTGTGCAGTGCCCCGGTGGGTCTGTGTGCAGTGCTCTGGTGTGTCTGTGTGCAGTGCCCTGGTGGGTCTGTATGCAGTGCCCTGGTGGGTCTGTGTGCAGTGCCCCGGTGGGTCTGTATGCAGTGCTCTGGTGGGTCTGTGTGCAGTGCTCTGCTGGGTCTGTGTGCAGTGCTCTGCTGGGTCTGTGTGCCGTGCCCTGCTGGGTCTGTGTGCCGTGCCCTGCTGGGTCTGTGTGCCGTGCCCCGGTGGGTCTGTGTGCAGTGCCCTGGTGGGTCTGTGTGCCGTGCCCCGGTGGGTCTGTATGCAGTGCTCTGGTGGGTCTGTGTGCAGTGCTCTGCTGGGTCTGTGTGCCGTGCCCTGCTGGGTCTGTGTGCCGTGCCCTGCTGGGTCTGTGTGCCGTGCCCCGGTGGGTCTGTGTGCAGTGCCCTGCTGGGTCTGTGTGCCGTGCCCCGGTGGGTCTGTGTGCAGTGCCCCGGTGGGTCTGTGTGCAGTGCCCCGGTGGGTCTGTGTGCCGTGCCCTGCTGGGTCTGTGTGCCGTGCCCTGCTGGGTCTGTGTGCCGTGCCCCGGTGGGTCTGTGTGCAGTGCTCTGCTGGGTCTGTGTGCCGTGCCCTGCTGGGTCTGTGTGCAGTGCCCTGGTGGGTCTGTGTGCCGTGCCCCGGTGGGTCTGTATGCAGTGCTCTGGTGGGTCTGTGTGCAGTGCTCTGCTGGGTCTGTGTGCCGTGCCCTGCTGGGTCTGTGTGCCGTGCCCTGCTGGGTCTGTGTGCCGTGCCCCGGTGGGTCTGTGTGCAGTGCCCTGGTGGGTCTGTGTGCCGTGCCCCGGTGGGTCTGTATGCAGTGCTCTGGTGGGTCTGTGTGCAGTGCTCTGCTGGGTCTGTGTGCCGTGCCCTGCTGGGTCTGTGTGCCGTGCCCCGGTGGGTCTGTGTGCAGTGCCCTGGTGGGTCTGTGTGCCGTGCCCTGGTGGGTCTGTATGCAGTGCTCTGGTGGGTCTGTGTGCAGTGCTCTGCTGGGTCTGTGTGCCGTGCCCTGCTGGGTCTGTGTGCCGTGCCCTGCTGGGTCTGTGTGCCGTGCCCCGGTGGGTCTGTGTGCCGTGCCCTGCTGGGTCTGTGTGCCGTGCCCCGGTGGGTCTGTGTGCAGTGCTCTGCTGGGTCTGTGTGCCGTGCCCTGCTGGGTCTGTGTGCAGTGCCCTGCTGGGTCTGTGTGCAGTGCCCCGGTGGGTCTGTGTGCCGTGCCCTGGTGGGTCTGTGTGCAGTGACGTGGACTCTGCACTGCTCGGGTGGCTCTGCAGTGTCCCTAGCCGGCACACCGTCATCTTTGGGTGTAACATTCAGGGTCATCCAGGGGTGAGGGCTCTCGCTGTCAGAGGGGCAGATGTCCAGCTGTGTAAGGGGGGGCTCTCGCTGTCAGAGGGGCAGATGTCCAGCTGTGCGGGGGGGGGGCTCTCGCTGTCAGAGGGGCAGATGTCCAGCTGTGCAAGGGGGGGCTCTCGCTGTCAGAGGGACAGATGTCCAGCTGTCCAGGGGGGGGGCTCTCGCTGTCAGAGGGGCAGATGTCCAGCTGTGCGGGGAGGCTCTCGCTGTCAGAGGGACAGATGTCCAGCTGTGCAGGGGGGGGGTCTCCTGTCAAAGGGGCAGATGTCCAGCTGTGCGGGGGGGGGGCTCTCGCTGTCAGAGGGGCAGATGTCCAGCTGTGCGGGGGGGGGCTCTCCTGTCAGAGGGGCAGATGTCCAGCTGTGCGGGGGGGGGGCTCTCCTGTCAGAGGGGCAGATGTCCAGCTGTGCGGGGGGGGCTCTCGCTGTCAGAGGGGCAGATGTCCAGCTGTGCGGGGGGGGGCTCTCCTGTCAGAGGGGTAGATGTCTAGCTGTGCAGGGGAGGGGGGGGTCGGTTTCAGAAAAACAATACAAGGATGAGCAGGGGGTGTCCGCTGAAAGCATGGACCTCCAACACCAAGGCTGAGCTACCACCCTCTGCACTTACACTCTCTCCCTGCAAAGAGGGGGGGGGCTCGTCGTGTGGCACAGAGCGCAACATAAAGAGACGCCATTTTACACACCCTGCATTTACACCCTCTCCCTGCAAGGTGAGGCAGGTGTCATCATACGGAGGGGGGGGGGGCATCCCGGGGCACAGAGGGCAACATGAAGAGGTGCCATTTTACACACCCTGCATTTACACCCTCTCCCTCCAAGGGGGGGGGGCTGTTTTGGGGTACAGGAGCAACATGAAGAGATGTAGTTTTACACACTCTAATATAGAGGCAGACTCCCATATTAGAGAAGGGAGAGGTGTGTGTGTGTGGGTGCAATGCCATTTTACAACCTTGACTTTCATAACCACCTACTTCTCCTCAAAATGTTTCCCAGACTTAATGACCAACCCGGGCCAAATGCACATCCATCAATGGAAACTTTTGGGGCACCTGAGAGGCCCCGTGTGACTTCCATTTTTTTTTTTAAAACAATGACAATCAGCCCGCAGCCAATCAGTGGCTATCTATCCGGACACACGCCGGCTAGATTAGCACGCGGGCTAATGGCGCTGCTTAAAGGCACAATGGTCATCTGTTTAGAAACAGGGGTGATACAAGCTCTCCTGCCCCAGTCATCTGCGCGTGCGCGCGCACACATCCAGAAATGCACGCGCACAGAAGCCACAAACAGAAGCACACAGATCCTCACACACAGACAAGCACACATAGAAACGCACACATTCAGAATCAAGCACACCTAATAACACAAATTGTATTCATGTGGCGCTTACAAACCGTTGAGGATGCGTTGAAACACACACACACACGGAATCGGGCACACTAAAACATACACATAGAATCACTCACGGAAACACACACCCACATAATCACAATCACGCACATACACAGATGCACACATACAGAGAATCACACACAGAAGTACCTATACACACTCACAGAAACACAGGCACACATAGAAGTACACACACCTACGCGCACACAGACAAAAACACACATTGTAAATTGTAATACACAAGCTTGTACACACAGAAACACACACACAAAACCACAAACACTGAAACACAAAAACTCCTCGGATCTGCTTAAAATGCCCACTGCACTTTTTGCCTTTCTGTCCAGTGTCTGTGAAAATCTATACATCACTTTAATCAAGGGATGTGCGTCTCCTGACCAAGGCGAGGCGTGCACGGCGGCGCCCAGTGCACCGACGAAGACTGTTTCAGGCAGGCTTATGTCCAATACCCCCCCCTTTAAAAAAAACATGATTGGGAGGCTTTTCCAAAAGCTTATGTGCACACCTCAAAGAAGGCAGGCTGAGGAGGTGTGACATCCCCGTGCTCACTGTCACCAGTACAAGAGAAGTGAGTGCGTGCACGTGTGTTTGTGTGTGGGGGGGGGGGGGGGGGGAGGGCGAGGGGGCGTTGTGACGTTCAGATAATTAATAGGGGGGTTCACTGACTGCTGATGCCAGCCTCCCAGCATGTGCTAAAAGGCCAGTTTCCAGGCTGCACTTCTCCTCCGGGGCTCCATGCGTCCCTGGGCGGGGGGCGGGACTTCCGGCCGGCCACGCCAGGATTGGCCAGCCGGCCAACCACTTCCGAAATGACGGCGGCTGCAATGAGGGCGGGTGCAGTCAATGCCGGACCAGATTCGGGGGCGTTCCCGAGAACAGGCTTTCGGCTGACGTCGCCAAAAGCCAAAAATTCTCGGGAACTCCCCCGAATCTGGTCCGGCATTGACAGACAGACCCGTCTTCCAATGGCTAGCCTCCATTTATGGAGCTAGCCAATGAAAGACGGGGG